>NW_023502984.1:1200000-1738888 GCF_014066315.1 Letharia lupina
AGTCGGTGTTCCTGCGAGTCGTCGAAGGGGTGTGGGCGGTTGGGGTGGATGGGAAGAGCACAAAGTCCGAGTCCTGGTCTGAGAAGCTGATGGTATTGGTTGCTGGCGTGGGAAGCCGCGGTGATTGGGGTTGAGAAAGCCATTTCTGTGGAGTATCCGTGACGAACGACTGGTGGTCGTGTAGGGGAATGGTTGCTGTGAAGCGAGAACCTGTGCGAATGCGAGAAGC
Organism: Letharia lupina; assembly: GCF_014066315.1. Taxonomy (NCBI): domain Eukaryota; kingdom Fungi; phylum Ascomycota; class Lecanoromycetes; order Lecanorales; family Parmeliaceae; genus Letharia; species Letharia lupina. The sequence continues at coordinate 1,200,230 of NW_023502984.1, forward strand.
AGACGGTAGATTCAGATATTCCTGGGTAGGAAGATCTGAGGGATTGAGGGGAGTGGAGTTGGTGGGGTGTGTAAGTTGAAACAATGTTGCTATCCTGTCTGTTGAGGAGATAGAAGAGAGAGATGGGATATATGTGTTCAGTTACAAGGCAGCCATATCAAATGGATGTCTTGTCAGGTATGTGGTGTGAGATGGTGAAGAAGAAGAAGAAGGATGTAAGAAGGAAGAAGAAAAGATCAGGCAGAAGTGGGGGGACTTCCAGGCATTTAACAATTTACGAGTCGACTGGCAGTGCCAAGGGAGGCCGCTAAGTCCGCAAGCGCACTTTCTTTTTTTCACCCACTTTTTGGTCACTAAGGTAAAATTCCAAAAGTTGTGTGCGCTACGCACTCTGACTCATAATCTCAAATTTCATCCATGCTCTCCTAGTCTCACACTAAATTCCAGAGCGGAGGATAGATGCAAAATTGATAGGAGGGATAAGCGAAAAGGGGGTAAGGAGGTAGAGCCGGTTGGAAGGCGCAGTTTGAGAGACGGGAAGAGGGATGAGATTGAGAGGTAACCGGTTCAGAGACGAGGCTTTCTTTATAGATCTACCGTAAATACCTTACTTAACCCTACAGCAAGGCGCCGGTGACAGATATAAGGTAGGTACTTCTAAGTCTTGCCTCGTATATAAATACCGTATACTTCAATGATGTAGAGTACTTGGAGAGAAGATGTTGATATTGTAATGGGGGTTCGTGGAGTCGCACTTGGCAAAGGCCCGGACTCTCCGTGCGCAATCTGCTCAAATCACTCATCACTCCTCATTCCTTCTGTCCAATCACTGCAACTTGCTGACATTGACTTTAGGAATTCTGACTCACAGTCACAGCTTTATTAATCGTTCGCAGCGCTTCAACTCTCACCGCATTTCTGCCTCCTCCTGCAGCTGCAGCAGAAACCAAGTTTCACAACCGGGTCCAATGACCATCCCTGTCAGGCTGACTCGGACAATCTGTCCCCCCCAAGTGGCGCTTATACATTTCAAGATTAGCGCTGACATCTCACGCAACTAACCTTGATAGGCAGCTCTGGCAGTAGAGCAGCTGAATTCATAATGACCTCTTCTGCTTGTATAGATACCTGTTCTCTCCTAGTTCAACTCCCTCGCTCCTCTTCACGTACAGCCCTTCGGATATGTCAAGAGCATCGACGTATTCATTGAATCCACTTCCATCACTTCAACTCCTTTTCATACCAAACCCAACTAAGTCAGCATTCACATCAATCAAAGGTCGACCCACCATACTCGGAACCGGGAGCTTAGCCACAACAAGCGCTTCATTCCACGATTTGCATCCATTTTGACAGGGAATCTGCCTCTTCGTAGTCCTCGTCCGTCGTTGGAGTGTGCTGTTCATCGTCGCTCGAAGAAACTTGTTGTGCTGGGTCGGTCCGGGAGGTTGGTTGCGCAGAGAGGGTCTTGGAATCTAGTTGTCTGGGAGCGGTCGATGAGCCAGACTGTGCAGGATTGTTCGGAGAAAGTGTTTTCGTCTGGCGCAGAGCATTATCTAGACTCTAAGGTTCAGTTTCGTGGCGTACTTCTCGACAAGAGTGAAGGGGATCAATACATTGATCCATTGGTCCTACCCAGAATCTCCGCTCGTACTTCAAATGGAAAGGGGTTTGGTCGTCCCAGTGTACTGTAGCGAGATGTCTATCACCTCCTTCGAGTTTGCTCAAGCATGGCACAGCCATGAAATCCCCGTCGGCTCCCACATCGATCAAGTCAAAGGACCCAAACCCCCACAGTCTTCCAACCTGCTTGTAGTTGTACACAGGAACCAAGCCTGCCATGGGCACCACCTGCAGATAATGAGTGCCTAGATCAAAATACACGACCTCCAACATAATGATCGAGAGGGGCCTCAATTTTCGATGAGGGCCAGTAGTGGTTTCAAGGAACACGTTGCTCTAGAATGTTAGGATGATGCAGCTTGTACTCGCTAGGAGAAAAGCGTATTTAAAAAACGAGATACCATCTCTGGAGGGCGATTCATCTTTTGTATTCCCAAGCTGATGTCATACGAAATTAGCCGGTGCAAGAATTCTCGTGGTCAAGGGATGCCTTCATACGAACAAGTCTTCAGAGCTGGAGACAGCCAACGGTAGGCTACTATGTACTAAGACTCCAGGGCTGCCCATGGTCACGATAAGTTGCGAAAATTCGACGATAAGTGTCTGGCATGAAACAGTGAGACACTCATATACTGATGTTGCCTCGCGATCGTTGTGCCGAAACAATGTCCGCAAGAGCACCAACACACCGATTGTCAGGAAAAGTCGCAGTTTTCCCTATTCGAATTTCACACACTATAGGATAGAATGACCCAAAGAACCTGTCTTGTAGAGTAAACCGGATTTCGGCTCGAGGTTCACTTTCAATATTGCCAGGGCGTTTTTTTGGCACTTGAAGGACAGCAATGTGCTCCCGGTTCGGTCGGGGAGAAAGAATGCCAAGAAAAGTGGCAGGCCGGACATGCGTCGAAGTCGACAGTGCAGAGGTCAGATGGAAAAGGACACCAATCTCAGCATGCGCCGCAGGTTGTACTTGAATCGGCGCCCGAAGAGCAAGGCAAAGCTCAAAGATGAAGTATTATAATACAGGTACACCTGAGACTTATCTTGGATAGACAGGCATAAATGGTAAGGCCCCAAGTTTGCAACGTTTTATAGATTACGCCTGCCTGCTTCGAAGGTTGTTTTGGGGGAAATGTCTTCGAAGCCTTCAGAGACTCCCTCAGCTTCTTCGCTCGAGAGCAAATCGACAGTAAACAGAAAGGGGATCAACTCGCGAAGAGTCTCATTCAAGCGTTGCCTTTCTGCTCCCACTTCGTCGCCCAACTTTGTCGATTACTGCCATTCAGCTTGTTGAATTCTAACAAAAACGAAGACTCACCTTGTGCTTCTTCATTTTTTTCATTTGCGTAAACCAGGCGACAGAGAAGAGCCCTTTCTTATACGGAACAAGAGAATGCATCTAAGCAGCTCACGTCCTCGCTTCCTTCAACAGCTCTGTGACAGTAATTATGCGATATCCTTTACGCCGAATTTCGGGAAGTACCTTTCGTAGCATGGGAGCCGTCCAGCTCCTCCTGTCATGGCAGACGATGATCCCTCCAGGTCGTAACATGCTTATTATATGTCTTGCATTGATACGCCAAAAAGGAACCTGCGGATCGTGTGGGTAAATGCTGCCGAGGACCAGCCGGTAGCCCAATCTACCCAGCATCTTGCGCATTCTTTCGCTAAAGAATCCTGAACCTGGTCGGAAGTATTTGGGAGGATGTTCTGCGTCAATGGTGGTGTATGCCTCGTGGAGTATTCCTTCAACGGAATGAATCTGGTCGACGAGGGTGGCATCGCTCAAGGATCGCGAAGGCTCATCGTACATCGCATGATTCCCCAGCTCATTTCCATTGCGTATGAGATCTTGTAGGGTTTCCTCCTGCCCTGCGACTTGCGATCCGATAATGAAGAACGTTGCTGTTGCACCATTTGACTTAAGAATCTGCATTATTTCGTTGGTGTATTCGGATGGCCCGTCGTCAATTGTGAGTGCAATGACCTTTGAAGACGTCGAAACGCGCCAGAGGACATCCGGCCACCGCCATTGGAAATAGCGTACTAGATACGCCGGGGGCTTGTATATCAAGTAGAAGGGCGCGATCAAGATGCATACGACACTCAAAAGGGTGAGCATTGTCGCGATCCTTGAGCGTCGAGCTCTCCTACGTATCTTGGAGGGCCATCGGAGGAGAGAGGAGACACGAAACATGGAAGAATCAGCGTTTCCTCGTTCAAGTTTGAAGGGAAGAGCAGGTAGGTCTATATGTCGAGCTCGCGCATGACGGAAATGTCAATCGACCTGCTGTTGTTGGAGGTATTTAGTTCGTATCAGGTTCGATTCCTAATGGCGCTGGTACAATGGTGTTGCGGTGCTTCTTATTTTCTCCTGCGTGCGCTATGCCAAGACCCTCAGCCCTACCATGAACAGGAAGGTCAAGAATCCTTCCGTCTGAACTTCGAAGCCCGCCATAAAATTCACAAACACAACCCACCAAAACCCTCGAGCAACTTCCACAAATCATCCACGATGGACTGGATCTTGTAGGCGTTTCACAAAATGTGTGATCGCCAGTATGGATTTAGCCTCAATGGAACCAAAAGTTAATTTTGATAATTTTCGGTCAACGAACAGTGCATAAGGGCAATGCAGCAAGAACAACGGCCAGAGAAGGTGGTGTGAACACTATTCTCGCAAGGGAGGTGGAATAAAGGATGTGGCTTGCAACATGGTCTCTGCGAACTTCGGCATACATCTCGTTGCTCTCTGTTATCGAGAGGAGGCTACGGCCAGTTGAGCCTCCATGTTAGCTACTCTACAAATTCTTGCCTCCCACCAAAACTAGGCACGTTAGAAGCATATAATTCCATGTTCCCAGATACTCTACCTTTTGTAAGTCATTTCCAAAATTTTGGAGGTAAGGAGCTAAGAGACATTTCTTAGTAGCCATCTACAATATCCTCCCAGCCCTCCAAATCCACACTCACCTCATTCTTCTAACATCACCTTCCCCACCATCTCTGTGTAACTTCTGTTTCTTCCATCGGACTTGTGCCCGTGGGTGTTATCTGTTCAGGAGAGACAAAGGGTACAAGCCCTTGGTCACTGTGGAACGCCTTTTGGTTGGGGAAGACATGTCCAGCGCGAAAGGCAGCGGAACCAAGACAGGGAGCGTGATGGCTGAGACTGCCGGGTCAATCGAAAGTGATTCCAAGAAGCTTGAGCCTGGAGTAGTGAAGATGCTGGTAGGGTTGGTGGTTGCCACTGGTGTGATTGGGGCTTTGGTCCTGTTGAGCTGAACCATTCATGAATTGGAGCAATTCTAAGGCTACGTATTCCCAGCGGACGAACCATTCGAGGCTCTCGAATCAAAAAGCCCTGAATGCAATGCCTGTCCATTCAAATTTGCCTCCTTGACTTTTCCTTCAAAGCTGTGAACGCCATATCATTGCAGAGTCAATCCCAGATTTTGACCAGTACCATTATTACACAACGACCATACCATGACACAAGCCTGGTGACCTAGACTTGGGCGTGCCTCATCTATTCAGCGACAACAAGGCAGGCAGTCTAGCCAAGACTCTTGTCTCGGCCTGAATCTCCAAGCTTCGATTTATCCTGAGCGCTTGTGAGCGAGCGGTCCGTTATCAAGATGCCTGCATACCTCGCGTATCGCTATCTTCAATTGCCTCTCCTTTTCCAATCCTGAGTCCAGTCTTCCACGTACTGTTTTCTAGATTCGTCCCGGCTGAGCCCGGCATCTTGCCTGGCCCACAAGGACGCGTTATACTGTTCAACGTTTTGGATATTGTCACGAGTCCGACCCGCTATTTGTGGGGTGGTCGGACCGTCGGTATGTTGGGAATGATTACCCTGAACGTTGGATGTGGATTCCCTGCGACCTCACTTAATGATCGAAGCGCCTAGTTAGGGTGGAGGGCAACAGGGGACGAAACTCACGGCATCGTTACGCGGCGGTGGACTGTATGTGGAGTGTGTTATGTGGGCGGAAGCAGGCCAAATAATCATCGAATGCCTAGCTTTCCTCGAAGAGCGAGTCCTCAAATTGGTTTTGACGGCTGGAAACATCCAGGAAGTCTTCATATATCTATACACAGTTTCCTCGCCAGAGGCAGCAGACCTCTTTGATCCCGGCCATGAACAGATACCTGATCATGTTTCATAGATGCACCTTGCCCTCAAACACTACCACATCACTCTTGCAGCAGTATCGAGACACCAGCTGAGCGTTGGCGACGGAAGCATTGAAAGCCAGAGTGGAGTCTGTGAGATGTTTCACGGTTATCGAGATGGAACACGGATTTGAAGCAATGGAACAGCAACCCCCCCCCCCGGAGCTGAAGATCGTTAGCATCGAAGTTGCTCAAAGTGAACGAAGGCTCCGCGATCGACGCATTGCAGCCATGATGAAGACGCCCTCTTACCCTGAGAGAGACCATGTGGCCGAAAATCATTACTGTTAACGACTGTGCAGCCGTGAAACAGGTATGGATAGGATTCATCACTGCTGTACAGCTTGAACACACATTACTTCAGGTCGCTAGAAAGGCCAATGATTCGCGCCTTTGAAGTCACAGATTCGCGCCATCATTCCTTCTCTGCGGAGCAACCTCAATGTTATACTAAGCCTTTTCTTCTTACAGAAATGTCACCGACGCGCTCTGCTAGGATCATTGTACAGCGATCGAATGCCTATAGCACGGTATTTGCTAATCTCGCTAAGAAATTGGAACGTGCAATCGCAGCCTGGTAATTTCAGAGACGCATGATCTACGAGTTGTTTTAGATTGTATTACTTTCCTTCGCCGTACATCCCTATTTCGCAATTCGCTCGTTTCTTTTCTCTTCCAGTAACCGAAAGTAAGGCTGATGATTGAGGCCGTGACTAAGTTTGATCACAAAGCATTAGGCTGCCAATCGTGCTGCCGGTCGTTCTGCTAGACGGATGCCTGCTTTTGCCTCAAAGAACGAAGTTCGCAAGGCAAATCATCACAGGTCAAGCTGGAATCTTTTCACCAATAACGGTTATCCAGAGGCCTGCATGCAGTAGTCTTCTCCTTTTTGCTGGTCATACCTTAGCGCGGCTTCTTACACCGCCACGACGGCCCTGTTCTAACCAATCTGCTCCCACGGTACCTGTCCCAGAGCGTCCAACTCACCCCTGTTGCACTCATGGCTCCATCGGAGAGGCTTTTGGATCTTGAAAGACCTCCCAAGCATTAATGTATGAAACCCTGAACCTGAAAATTCGTCCAGTCAGTACTGCGGACAGTTGCCCGATACGTACTTCAGCCTCTTGCGCCTAGCCAACCTCTGCACGCAGTGCCCACAAATACGACTACGGATCTGCCTTACTTGAAGAGCCTGACACTCAGCTCCAAGACGCCCAGCCGTGGCCCATTTCCATGCGCATACGGTGCAGCTATTGCGCCGCACCTGAAGCTTGACTGTGGCTATTCTTTCTGAAACACCGTCAGCATTGGAGCCTGCAAGCTCGCCAGGGCAAGCTGAAAAAATCCCACCAATGTAGTGCATTCAACGTTGAAGGATCGGGCAAGCTCGGAGACTACTGCCTAAACAGGTTTGGGACGTCAATCCGACCTGATATAGGCCAGTCAGCTTGTATGAGAGACCGAGTGTAGACCGTACGCTCGGGATGATGTAAAGGGAGCCGAAGACCCTGTGCTAGTCTAAGGCTGTAGCCGGCAGTAACCCTCGAAGTGGGTGTCAAGGAGGACTCGAAGGCATCATCTACACATTTATCGTCTCCCTCACTCGAGATGCAGATTCCGTCATGACATGCTTTGTACTTCTCTGATGGAAAAAAAAATTCTTCTGAGCATTTGCAACTGTTGGAAGAGCAACCCTGTTCTCGAGGGAAGTGATGAGAGAACAGGGTAACACGTAAGGGCGCCGTTAACCGCAGTCTTGTACATTTCCACTAACAAACTAGTCTCGATCTTCATCGAGTCGCTTCTCCGTAATGGAACCGCTTCTATTTCGCACATCTTGTATCTGACGAAGTCCCGGTCTCAACGAAGCACGTGCTTTTAGTCTCAGCGAGGCACAACGGTGATGATGTAGAATGCATGTAGATTCAGTGGTGGGGCCATCAGCTATTATGTAGCTGATGGAGAACAAAGCACTGCTATCTATGGCTAACTACATGAAAGGAACAATAATGGAATATGCATGGAAGGATGGAAGGATGTAGGAAGGACGCATGCATAGAAGGAACTAGACACGCTGACATTTAGCGACCGAAGACAGTGAAAAGAGAGCCATAATCCTCAAAATCATACTTAAAAAGGGACGCCTCAATGCAAGGGTAGAATCTCATGGCAAATTAAGATTCATACATTGTGGACCTAGGTTCTCCTGCACTGATTATCTCATACTAAGGTCTAAAGCTTCATTATTCGCTGGGAGTGTCACGTCTGTTAAAGATGTCGGCCCCGATCTTCGTTGGTAACACTGGAAGGGAAGCACTTACGAAGGCTCAGAATTTCGTCATGGGCGGACAGTCGCGGAGCCGGCATTCAGCATTAGCTTCTTTGCCTGCTTCTCGGAATCGATTTCTCCCCAATCTTCCACCGAGGAGGTCCACCCCCAGATTGCTTGTCCAACGGAATGCAGATTTGAATTAGACAAGCCTATGCTTACTAACAAGAGTGAGCACGGCTGGGTCCTCAGTATTGGTGATTGTCAAAAGAGACGGAGGCGCTGCGTATAGGATCAGGCAAGCTGCCCAATGGGTCGGTCACATAGACATGGCCCAAATAAGCTTCAAACGGCTATCTGAAACGGGACCGGTCACGCAATATCATGGGAATCGAGCTCGGTCATGTTTGTGGCCACAGAGGCTTATTGCAGAAGCTGCCTGACCACCTTGACTGCAATTCAAGCGTTGAGCACAGCATACCCTATCCTCCAGCCACCTGAACCGTCTTCGTCTTTCAGGACTGGTTCCGGGTGCAAGATGATTGTCCATATGGGTAAAGTGGTGGCGACTTCGTCGTCAGATAATCGATCTCTGAATTGCTGCCTTCGCGGACGAAGTGCGATTATCGTTGATCTGTTACCGGGACTTATCGTGATCGTGAGCATATTCATGAGATTCTCGCAGTAGGCAACCTACCCTTCAGCTTCACTGTACAAAAGATGGATCAGTCCTTGAGCCTGCTACCTCTTTTAAGTCTCCAGTGAGAGCATCCGGGGTCTTCGCGCCGAAGTTCAAAATCACATTTTCGATAAATCAGGGCATCTTGCTGCAGTGATCGACCATGGGAAACTGCTGTGGCTCTGAATCACCAAGTAGGATCACCGAGGTGGTGGTATTTGACCCGGAGACGAGACAAACCGCCAGAGTGCGAATATCACCGAGTGACGATCGTCGTACGCTGAACAGTCGCTCTATGATCAAACCCTTGCTGATGATTGGAACAGTCACAGGGCACCAAAGGAAGACAGTGCCCGCGCACTGGAGCGCATACGAGATCTTCTGCGAAAACCCTCAAGCTGAAGCTCCGAACAGAAGGTACGACATCAAGCCCGACAAGACGCCCCGGCATCCTCAAGTGTGGATCGGAACCGTCAGATTGAGAGACTATTGGAGATCTGAGACGGACAGGGCCTTGTACTTTGGCCAAATACCCAACTAGACGAGCTAGCATGGCCTGTGAGGGGTCGGTAAGCTCAAGTGGTTCCGCTTTGGGTGCGGCACTTACAGTCGAGACCCGCTGCTTGGAGGCGGAAGGGTAAGACAATGCTACCCCAAAACTGTAGATAGGTTTCCCTATTTGTAGGAGGCCCAAGACTTACTGCTTCCATCTCCATGCCAAACGTGGAAATGGAACCCGGAAATGTCAAAGAAGAACGACTTAAGGCCCAAATTGTAAACTTGGTTATTGATATTGGCGAAATATCATGTCTATTACCTCGAAATTTTAAAAATGGGGTTTCTAATGAATTCAACCACTATCTTGATGTTTGCGTCTTAGGAAATGTACAATCGCAAGGACTCAACGCTGGTCATTGCACTTTTTATGAAATAGACGAGTGATAATGCTGTCCCCTGCAATACGAGCTGAATCATTCCAAAAGCACCACCCTTAGATATTACCCCATTAAAAATAATACCGTCAACCAGGGTAGAGCCACCAATAGTTGCGACATTGCTCTAGCATTTCATCCACTGTACCGCGAGCCTCGAAGCCATGGTAGCTTTCCAAATGATGCCTGAGACCCAGAGCTGTATCAAAGCGAGCCTTCTCACAGATGCCAGTCTTGCACAGGTAATACGAGGTCGTCGCATACCGCTCCCACCTCGATGAGTCCTTGGTTCGGAAATGTCTTCTCTGAACCAGCAATTTAGCGCAATCTTCTAAATCTCTTTGCACACTTTTCTGTTGCAGGTATGCTTCTACAGCTCTTTGAATGTCTTCCAATGTTTTGGCTCCCGGCTGCTTTTTCTCGTGGCTGCGATTCTCTGATCTGTGGGTCTTCCACTCGTCCATGGCTACCTCACCAAGGACCTCACCACCATCGAATCTGTAATAAGGGAACCTCTCCGCTTTATCAAAGTTCGCCAGGTAAGACATGGACTTGTCGGCCAGGGTTGTCAAGGCAGGTCTTTTCAGGGCTGCAGTAGCATTCGCGCAGACGTCCCGAAAGTTCCCAATCTTGTTGGAAAACAATCTAAACTTTCCAATACCTGTTCCGATGCTTATGAACGGTCCGATGTTTCGGCTGAGTCCTCCATGAGCTTCGACGACATCATGATAAGCTTCTTCGCTGGGGTTGTTGCACCCAAATCCACCATCTTTGAATCGCATAGCAGGAAGAGGTTTACCTCTGTGAGCTGGGAAAATCCTGACTGGGCGGAAGTACGCCGGTGCGGCTGCAGTCGCTCGGGCCACTTTGTGCAAAGGTATCGCCGATGGGTGGTGTCTAGGATCTGACTTTAACTTCTCGTATACATCGTCTCGAGCCAAGAGTGGCGGCTCATAGGTACGGAACAGGAAAGGCACATCTCCGCGAGCGTTGCTGTCCGGGTAGGCAACAACGATACTAAAGGCGCTTAGCTAAAATTCCGAAACTAAACGGAATATCGGCATTCGGCGAACCATTGGGACAGCTGCTCCTCGACTTCGTAGTTCAATCTGTACCCAGTGTTGCTATGTCTTCCAGTAGCTTCGTTAATAACATTCTTTAAAGAGTCTGAGCTATACTTGGGCCACAGAATGCCAAACCACGAGCACGGCCTTGGGTGACCGAAGATCTTATCGCCCAAGATCTTGTACTCGTTTATGCAATCATGGACCGTCATGCGGAGACAGAACAACATAATGCTGATAAGACTTGACATCTGTCAGTAAGCTATTGTCCTTCAACGGCTGACATGACTTACCCCCCGGTGCTGGTCCCTGCACCGTAATCAAAGTAATGACATGGCAAGAAAAGAGAATCTTCGGACAAGCCACTTGGATTGGTCTCTGTCACGACGGTGGCTTCGAACGACTCGACGTCGTTTGTATAGCGTGTGCTGAACCCGATTTTTGTGGGCTTGTACAGGCAAGGCGAGAAACTCGACTTGACGACAGGGTCTATGCGCCTTTCCTCAATCCCTACCTTTTCCATGAGCGCTCGAAGGATAAGCAGGCTACCATAGCCTCTGATGCCACCACCATCTGTAACAAACTCAGCATATGGTTGATCTTCATGTTGTTTTCTACGCTTACCAAAGCTAATAATAGCCTGTCTCATCCACTCTTCCCCTGCCATGCCGATATATATACCGCCGAACTCAGACAGAGAAGGGAAAAGGGAGAGCAATTTTAGAGATGACTCGAGCTGCTCCTTGTATCGTCTCGAGGGCTTGTAGTGAATGCACCACGTGTATTGGGGACAAGGCTCCAGAGCGGTAGGCAGGGCTACAACTGCATCTCCATTTCTAAAAATTTATGCCAACAGAAAAGGGGAAGCTATGTCCAACCAATTGCAGTAAAGATACCCAAACACCCACCGAGAAGGTCGTTACAACTGATACTTCTGGTTCTTCATTTAACAGTGAGCTCTCCTATGAGTTACAACAGCTAGGACTCGGACAAAAGGACTCGAAGTGGAGCCTTGTTTTTCTGTCAATTCAGCGAATTAGTTTTCAAATGCGATTAAGTCGCCAGACTTGACGACGTAAAAGTGTAAACAGAGCACCTTAGGAGGAGGGGTTTCATCACCATCGGCTTTCGTCCGAAAAATTTAGGTCCTGCATGAAAACAAAAGGCAGATTTCACGAGGCAGCTGATCCAATCTGATCCAATCAAAGTCGACCTAGCTTTTAAAGAGCGTCTAGGCTTGCTCTTTCCTGGAAACCTTTGCGTTCATCAGAGAATGGCCGCAGTTCTCCTGCATTGTCCAGTACTCCTGTGAGTTGCAGAGCAAATCAGACACCGTGCCAGCCTCGCGGTATTCGACTCGATATGCAGCTCATTGGCGCCTAGGACTCTTGCTCAGCCTCTCTGTGTTGCTCGATGGGCGGTGTCACACCTGTTCAACGCTTCTGTTGGAGATCGATGCCTGATTTTATTATCTGCTTAACATTCCATTTCAGTACACCAAACTTGTTAGTCATCATGCCTTTGGCATTGGTCTCGTCCTCATTCTAGTTGTCTTCGACATGCTGCCTAATAGGTCTGTGAATGCCCTTTTACCAGCCTGGTCAGATGCTACTCAAGAGACCTCGATTTGACATGACCTTACTTGCCTCGGTGTGGTTCGAGTCCGAGACGTCCCAACGGATTGGCCATGCCACCACACCTTTTCTGCACGACCTAAGATCGGCGCTCTTGCCACCTGCCGGTACCCGCAGCCAGGGAATGTCCTCGAAAGGCTCAAAAATTTATTCTAGCACCGAGATGGGTCTCGTATTCAGAGTAGTAATAATCAGTGTTATATGATAATGTCGACTCAGTCTTGTAGATTCTACCAGGACAATGCCCTCTTTCCCAAGCCTTCCGCATGGATATTTCAAACAAGTAGTCGGAAATCCAGAGAAATATTGAATGCTGTCGCTCTTGGCCGGTGGTTGCTGTTTTGACAAAAAGCCTGAGTCCCAAATAGGAGGGCGTCCTAAGACGTCTTGATGTTGAAAATCATGGTTGACTCTTCATCTCAAGATCCATTGGAGGGACTTTTGCGTGGAGTCTCCCTCGAAACTTGCGCTTCATCCTCTCACGTGTAATACGAAACACTTTTGGGAACCACCGGTCCAGCGCTTCGTCTTCTTGGCTCATAATTTTGAATAGCGCTCTTGCAGATTCAAAGCATAACACCATTCCTGATCCTTGAAAAGATGCAGCGATGTACAGGTCGTTCTCGTCAGGCAACTGTCCAATGAGGGGAAATCCGTCTGAGGAGTATCCCATTATTCCCGTCCAGGCTTTGCGCAGACGGCCTTCCGGATGGTCATGGCCCCAGTTGGAGCCGAATCGCTCAGCTGCGCTGTCTTCGACATATTTGAGTATGACAGCATCCGTTGTGGTGTCATCTGTGGTTCCGAACTCACAAAGGCCCTCGTCTCGCCCTTTCGTGGCACCGCCACCAATCATAATGTCGCCTGCGAACATTGAACCTTGTGGACGTGGTATCATGTATTCGTATCCATCGTCATAGATAAACGAATATGTCGTTGCCAGACCGTCTTTTGGTAGACCTGACCCAGGTCGCTGAGCGGTCATGTGCCCTCTCAGTGGCACAATCACGCCTTGAAGTGGTGGATACAGATGTGCTGCGTATCCATTCGTTGCTAGAACCACTCTCTCCGCTTTAACGGCACCGCGTGGTGTTTCTACAATCCAACCCCTGTGGCCACTCTCGTACTTTCCAATCCTCAATGCAGGCGTCTCTGTCTGCAAGTTCAGACCCTTCTCCAGGGCTAGAGCCAATACGCCGATGACAAACTTGTATGCACTCAGACTTCCAGCTTCGTAAGAGACTGCGCCAAGAGAGCCTTGTGCCAGGAACCTTTTCTCAGCCTCTTCAGCGTCCCAAAATTTATACTGCGCGACTGGGTCATCGTCACCAAGCACCCTATTGAGCTCTGCCACAGCCTTTTGAGCCTTATTCCACTGGGCCTGATCATAGATCACATCGACGGTGTCCCCTTGCCAACTGTCACACGCGATACCATGCTCTCTAGCAAAAGCATGTACGTTCCTCATGCAATTGTATCCAAACCTCGCTATCTTAACAGCCTCTTCTTCCCCCAGATCTTTGATATTATCCAAGACCTCACGATAGGCGACACATTTAGTGTGCCCGCCATTTCGTCCCGTTGCGCCTGAACATGCGGTACGGGCTTCGAGCACGAGGACAGAGGGTGGAGAAGGTTGACTGAGGATCCTGTAGGCGAGCGTGGTGCCAGTAATGCCAGAGCCGATGATGAGAGTGTCTACGGTTGTGGGAAGTTCGGGCGTGGTTCTGTTATTGGAAAGACTAGAGGGAGGATCTTGCCAGTATGATACCGTAGGATTTGGGAGTGGTAGCCCAGGACGGATCGAGGCTCGTTCTTCCATACTGGTGAGTAAACGGTGGAGACGGATGGGACCAATTCACCGGCATCGTTGGCGAATGAAGAAGGCGGGAATTGGTTCTTTGATAGGGCTTTACAGCATTTTGTAGAACCCTGGGCGGGAGCTCCCGACTAGTAGCCTACCCCGCCGAATTTTATTTAAATTACAGCTAAAGGTAAGTAAAAGATAGAATCGTTATATATCAGTACGGAGGTCGACACCAAAAGTCCTGGACATGCCAAGACAAGGGTTCAGGTAGGGCTGAGTGCTTAGTATACTTTCAAATTTCATAAATAGCATTATTATTCTTTATTATAATAAGTATTAATACTCTATAAAATAGCGACGTAGTATATATATACGAAGTATATATATAATAGCGATATTAATAGAATATATAATAGTAATAATATTAAAGTATTAATTATAATATAGAGAAATAGAGAAAGAGTATAAAGACTTTTAATATATAAATCTTATTTATATAATATAATAAATAGAAATCTTCTTATTATTCTTTATCTTAATTATTTTTTATTAATATATCTAATATTTAAAGTATTAATTATAATAATAAGACTTAAATTTAAATACTTATTAAGTTTTATTAATTATAAATAAAACGTTATATTACTTAAAAAGATATATTAAAAATTTATAAGAAAGTTAAAAGATAATAACTATATTATTAAAATTATAAGTTTATTTAAAAGAGAATTTAGAAGTAAATAAAGCGAATATCGAGATATATTATAGAGATAATATATTTTAAAAATAATAACGAGTATAGAAAAGATTATAGAGAAGATAATATACGATTATATAACTTCGTCGAGCGAGCTAATAAGTATATATATAATTATATAAAGTATTATTATTAAATAAATATAACTATATAGAAAATATTAAGAATATTAAGAGTGCTAAGTATTTTAGCGCTATCTAGAATTTTTAATATCGATCTTCGTATATATAAAAGAATAAGATAGAGCTAAGCTTAAAAATCTTAAATTTATATGTGTAACTAATTATTAATTCGAGTTCTCTACGCTTTTTAACTAGATCGACTAATTTATCGCGAATAGATAAATTAGTATTCGTAATTATTAAAATCTTATTCTCTTATATCTTTCTTATTAAAAAAATAGATATATATTATTAATATATAAAATAACTTTTTTATTTTCTATTAAAATTTTGATTTTTTTTTTAAATTTTAAAGCGCTATTTATGCTTTTCGAATTTTTAAGAATTTTAAAATTTAGTCTTATAATTATTAAAGCGTAAGAAATTTAAATATCGCTTATTAAAGTTCGCTTATTAAAGATCGCTTATCTACTTACTCGATAGCTCTAATTAAAAAAAAAATTATAAATTTAATTTATAAGTCTTTACTCGTATAAATATAATAAAATAAAAAGATTAAATAAAGTTAAAAGAAAATTATAATAGATTTAATTAAATTATATTAAGTCTAAGATATTATCTTAGCGAAGAATTATAAGTTATAATAATTATATTAATATATATAATAGAATAAGATAAAGTTAATATTAAAAATCTTAAATTTATATATATATAGCTAATTATAAATTTAGAGTTACTACGCTCTTTAATTAAATTAATTAAATTATCGCGAGTAAATAAATTAATATTTATAATTATTAAATATATAAGAGTAAAAGTACTTGAAGCGAATTAATAGACTCGCTTATATTACTTATTAGACTATAAATTACGTAGATAAAGCGAGTATTTAATATACTTAATAAAGTTTTAAATACTTATAAATTCTCTTTTTTTTTTTTTTTTTTTAATTATTAGTTTTTTTAATTATTAATTTATTTATTCTATTAACTATATATTTAGATTTTATAATTATATAGCTATTACGTAATTTTATTAAAAAAAATCTTATTATCTTATAATTCTAATAACTTTATTTATATAAAATTACTTAATTTAATTATAATAAATAACTCGCGAATTAATTCTATTAATTTATAAAATAGAAATATCTTATTATAATTAATTAGCGATATTTTTAATTTAATAAGCGATTTTTATTAAAATATATCTACTACGTAATTAAGTAATTATAATATTAATTTTAATATTAATAGAAATTCTAATAATATTATTAATAGAAATAATAATTATTAAAGTATTATATCTAATAATTCTTTATCTATAAATAAAGATTTTTACTTTATAAACTTAATTTAAATTTAATATTATTAACTTTTAAAGTTTAATATTAAAAAGTAGCTAGTTATTAAAAAATTTAAATTAATTAAAATATAGAATATATAAAAATATTATTATAAGTATAATAATAATTATTATTATAATTGAAGCTATAAAAAGATAATTATTATTAAGATATTTAATATTTAATATCTTAATAACTATAGCTTAATAGTTATATTTTTTTAAAACTATAAAAATTTTATTATCTTAATATCTTATATTAATTTTTATATATAAAGAAAAAAAAACTCGCTAATCTTCTACTTTCTTAATAAATACTAAAAAGTAAATTTAAAGAAATATTAGAGATATAATATTATATAATATCGAAAAATCTATCTAAGAGAAATATAAAGAGTAATACTTAAATTAAGTTTATAATATAATTATTAAATTTTATAATATAGAATATTAGTTAATTAAAGTAGTTATAAAAGATATATAGTCGATAACTAGCTTTAATAATTATCTTATTATACTCTAATTATAATAAGATTATTATATAATTAATTTAGAATATATAAAAAATCTATAAGATAGAGTAGTAAAGAAAATTATTTAATTTATTATCTATATTATACTATTATAATAATATTAAAATATAAAATAAAGACTATAAAAAATAAAAAAGCTCTTTATTTTAAATAAGACTCGCTTTAATAATAAGATAAATAATTAAAAAAGTAGTAATTAATAATATATAAAGTTTAAAGAGTAATATATAAAGAGTTAATAAGATTAAAAGAAGAGTTTATTTTTATTAGCGTTATAAGATTAAAAGTTTAAGCGAATTAAATTTAAAGATAGCGACTATTATATTAAATCTAAGATATTTTTTATTAAAATATAATATTATAATTATAAATAGTTAAGATATTATAAGAATTCTTTTAAATATTTAAATTATATTATAAGTAATAAAATATATAATTATAAATTAAATAAGAGAAAAGATAAAGTTTAATACTTATCGCTATAGTATTAAATATATTATTAATTAAATAATAATCTCGCTCTCTATTATTAAGAGATAAAATTACTATACTAAGTAAGAAGTATAAAATAATTACTTTAATAGATATTAATAGCGAGAAAATCTTTATATTATAATCTTTTATTAAAAAAATATAAATTTTTAAATTTAAATATATATAAATAATAATATATATTATTAATAATTATTAAATATTCTTATATAAAAAGTATAATTTAGTCTTTAATTCTATAGATAGTTAAAAAAGAAAGTAAGAGTAAATCTTAAAAGCGTATACTATAGATATATAAGAATACGGTCTTATTTTTAATTTTTCTTAAATTTATAATATCGATTTAAATATTTATTAGCGCGAGTAATTTACGTTATTAACTAATATAGTAATTATATATAATTTAAAATAAGTATTTATTATATATTTATATTAGATTTTATTTAAAAATAATAAAAATAATTACGATAAAGCTATATAATATAATATTATATAGTTAAATAACTTTAATATATTTAAATAACTTAAAAATCTATTAAAAGTTTTTTTAAAAGAGTTATTTAATAGTTTTAATATATATAACTAAATTAAATATTCTATCGATTTACTATCTAAAAAGTTATTTAGAAATAATTCGATTTATAATATATTATATAATAAATTTATAGCGATTAAGAATTATTTAAATATTACGCTTAAAAGAAAGTAAATTTAACTCTTAATTAGTTAAATTAGCTTATTAATACTATTTATTAAAAAAATTAAATAACTTATTACGATTTTATATTAATTATTATTAAAAATTTAATAAGATAATTATTTAGAATAATTATTTATTATCGCTATTTTTAGAAATATTAAAAAAATTTATATATATAAAGTACTTTACTAAAGTTAATATTTATAAGATATATTATTAAATATAAATATAAAAGAGAGATAAATAAAAAATTATTTTTCGAATTCGCTATAACTAATTTAAGTATTAAATAATATCTTTTAATTTTATAAATAAAGTATTTAAATTATATATTAATATCTTCTATATAATATATTTAAATAATATATTAATTTATTCTAAAATAAAAGAGTTATATTAAGAGTATATATATAAAATTAATATATATAAAAGAATAAGATAGAGTTAAATTAGAAAATCTTAAATTTATATATATAGTTAATTATTAATTCGAGATTATTACGTCTTTTAGCTAGACTAACTAAATTAGCTCGCTAGCTCTCTCGAGCTCTCTTATTAAAAATTTATATATAGAAGTTTTATACTCTAAAATAATTAGCTCTCTATAAATATTATTTCTTTATAATTTAGTAAATTATAGAGCTTAGTATACGCTTTCTAACGCTATAAAAATAATAAAGTTTAACTTACTATTAGTAGATTATATAAATATTTAAATATAATAGTTATAGTAGTTATATTAGACGCGTTCGAGATTAAATAATAATTCTTTTATCTATTTATATAATTATTCTTCTTCTATAATTCTATTAATTTACTATTTATAAATAAATTCGCTCTCGATATCTCTCGCTTAAGTGTTGCTAAGTATCTAAGATATATATTTCTTTTATCTATCTTTTAAACTCCTTATTAACGCCTTTAGATTATCTTTTAATAAATTCGCTATTATTAATAATCGAAGCCGTAAGCGAGTTTAATAGCTATTTACTACTATTTATAAACGCGCTAAAAAAGTCTTTAAAAGAGCTCGATCGGATATATTCTCTTCTATATACTTCTTTTAAATTAGCGATAATATCTTTTAATCTAGCGATGCTATCTTTTAAGACGCGTTTTTCTCTTCTATTTATTCTATATTACTCTATTTTAAAGCTTCTTAACGCGTATTAAATTCTAAATATTATTAAGAAAAAGCTTTTAAATAAGAGAGAGACGCTATCGAAGATTCTCTATTATAAGATTTATTAGTAGACTTTTTTAATAATAACTCTTTTAATAGCTTATATTCTTTTAACTTATCTTTTAACTCTTATTTAGATTCTATTTAATCTTTAATAAGACTCGCTAACTATATCGCGCGTTATTTATATATTATAAAGTCTATATAATATAATTTAAATTTTATAAACTAGATTTATAATAGCTATAATATAGCGTTATAAAAAGATAAAATAGTTAAATAATATTATAATAGCGAAAAAATTAAAATTAAAATATTTAAAATAAATATCGATTAAGAAGTAGACGATATAGAATAAAGTTATAAAAGCGTTAAAATAAGTATAAATAATTCGATTAATCTTAACGAGTATACTATTAATTAAATTCTCTATTTTTTAATATTAAGAATCTTAAATTTTATTAATAATTATAAAGAATTTTATCGCTATAGCGTTTAATATAATAATATAATCTCTATAATCTTATAGTAGATTACTATTAATTATTTAATTACTCTCTATATATATAAAATCTAAAAAGCGATTACTACTTATATATCTACTCTAGCGCTTTTAAAGAGTAAAAAATCGATCTTTAATTAAATCTATATTATAAATAATATTTAAGATTAATCTATAATACGATATAACTTTCTTTTAATCGCGTTTTTTATATTAACTTTACTAGATATAACTATTATAATTATATTAATTAGATACTTTATTATAAAATAGCTATAATTCTTAAAAGTATTAATCTCTATATTAATACTCTTAAATCGATATTTAAAAGATTAAAGATTAATTTAAATATAAGAAACTATAAGCTACTTTATAAGAATCTATAATATTATAATTTATATATTTATAATTATTCTATTTTAGATAAAATCGCTATTATCTAAGAGAGTAATATCGATAAATTATTAGATATATCTAAGATTAGAAATATATTAATAGAGACTCGAAGTAATAAGAGATTTAGTATTTTATATTAGCATTTAATCTATATATCTCTATATTATTTATTAGAATTAATATAAATACGATATTAATATAGATAAGATAGATAGAATAATAAGACTATCGAATTATATATATAGAAAGAAGATATAATATAATAGAAGATATCTTCGTTAAGACTCGCTAGTTATAGAGCTAAGTAATATATTAAGAGTACGCTTATAATATTATTCTCTCTCTTAAATAGTTATAATCTTTATAGCTAATAAATCGAAGATATAGATCTATTACTTATCTTATATCTTTAAATATTTATAGTTTCTATAAGTCTTAACTAAAGAGAAATTATCGAGATATAGTAATAATAGTCGAAAACATCGAATAGTTTTAATTCGTTTAAAAATACTATATTCGAGATTTTATCGAATCGTATACTAGTCTTAACTATACTATACTTATATTATTCTTTAGAGATTCTAGAGATATAATTACATCTTGCCTACGTATTAATAAGATTCTTCGAGTTTCTCTTTAGTCCCTTACCGTAGTCCTTTAGTAGAATTAAAGAAAATTTAACGTATATATTTACCTTTAACACCTTTTAGTAGCCTAGTCTAAGAGCTATACTATAGATTTACTCTATATCTCTTATACTCTTATTATTAAGTTTATTCTTCGTTTTATATTCTTTATCTTAACTTATAACTATCTTACTTAATAGTTATTTACTATATTTATTTACTTTATAAATCTACCGCCTCGACTATTAATTTTATATATCTACTTTAACTATTAGTAATATCTCGTAGATCTACTTATTCTAAGCTATTAGTTCTATATACTTATTCTAAGTTATTATAGCGAGTACTTAGTAGTTAACGATTTAACTAACGTAGATAACTCTCGTAACTTAAGCACTTATCGATTTATGGGTTTAATAGACAGATAAGAAAAGAATTAAATATATTAAATGCTATTTAATAGTAGACTCACTATATAAATATCGTATATACCTTTATAGTAGGCTTACTATATATGTTATTAATATACTTAGTAAAGAGATTAAATCGAGTCGTTTCGAGGCTATTCCCGTCGCCTTATAGCAGACTTACTATGAGATATTTTAATAAGTTCTTTTCGATTTACTAATTCTACGAATAGTTTAGCGATACTTTATTTCTTCTACTATCTAAAGATTATTTCGTTATATCGAGATAAATTATCTATTTAATAAGCTAATTTAAAAATATAATATCTTAAGTTTTTATTTTAATCTTAATCGATTATAAAATCTTAATCTTAAGTTAATATCTTAATAAAGCTCTTATTAATATATTTATTTATTAACTATTTATCTACTAATTCGAATAAATATAAATATATATTAATTAGTCTATATATATTTCTCTTTATTAAATACTAAGACTAGTATAAATATAATATTAATATAAGTAAGATAGATAGAATAATAAGACTATCGAATTATATATATAGAAAGAAGATATAATATAGTAGAAGATATCTTCGTTAAGGCTAGCTAGCTATAGAACTAAATAATATATTAAGAATACGCTCGTAATATTATTCTCTTATCTTTTTATTTAATAAATAATTATAATATAATAATATATTTAATATAGATAATATATTAAGTAAGAGTTTTCTTATCTAGCGAAGTAGAAATAACGAAGCTATTTTATAAATTAGAGAAACTATTAATCGAGATAACTTTATATAAATAACGCTTATCTTATATTATAGATCTATATTATTTATTTCTTTTATTTTATTAATCGCTAATTTTCTATAGATATATAATATAGAGTCGTTCTAGTAAATTTAATTATTTTCTTTACTATAATAAACTATTATAGTATTTCATCTATAATATCTATATAATTATTAAAGATAATAAACTTTATTAATTAAAAATAAATTAGAAGATTATTTAAGTTAATATCTATTAAGTAGTTATTAATATTTATATTAATAAAGTTACTATAAATAATTAGACTAATAAATAATATATTATTTTCTTCTTCTTCTATTAAGAAGATCTATAATTTATAAAATAACTCTATTAGAATATTATTACTCTATTTATTAAATTCGATTAATTAAATCTCTTTATAACTTTCATCTATAATCTAAAATAAATCGAGATTATTAAAAATCTTTTATTTAATAAATAGATTATTAATTAATTTAATCTAATTGCTAGAATATTTAGATTAAAACTAAAGACCTTTATAAATAATATTCTAAAGAAGAAAATACTAGATATACTTTTATTTTTTTTACTTCTTATTATAATATAATAATTCTCTCTCTTTCTATTTAATAGAATAGCTTTTTAGATAATATATTAGTTAGATAATTAATATAGATAATAATCTTTAAAAATACTTCTAATATAATTTAATTTCTTATATACTATAATTTCTATCGATTATCTCTATAATATCGTCTAAAAAAATTCTTTATCTCTATAAAAGCGAAGTATAATTAATTAAAATATTAATTAGCTTTAATTCTAACTAACTTTATAAGTAATAAATCGAGTTTCCGCCTATATCTATATTATAGAATTTTAAAAACGAGATTTATTATATATCTATATTTTTATTATATTATACTCTAAAGATTAATTCTTTAGCGTCGCTAAGATAGATATCGCTATTAATACTAAGATCTCTAATTAAAATCTATTTCTTAATCTCTATACGACTATTATTAAATATATACTTTATAGAAATTATAGCTAATATACTATTAATAGAATAAATATTATTCTATCTTATTAGAACTTAGATAAAAATATATATTAATATATATAAAAGAATAAAGTAGGGCTGAACTAGAAAATCTTAAATTTGTATGTGCAGCCAATTATAAATTCGGAGTTATTACGTCTTTTGGCTAGACCGGCTAAGTCACCGCGGGTAAATAAATTAGCGTCCGCAACCATTAAAATCTCTTACTCTACTTTTAACCCTTTAATAACTTTACTATTTTCTATTAAAATTTTGAGATTATTTTTTTAAATTATAGAGCGAATATTGCGCTTTTTAATTACGTAAAAATTTTAAAATTTGATCTTATAATTATTAAAGGGTAAGGTCCTCAAATATCGCTTATCAAAGTTCGATAGCCCTGATCAAAAAACAGGTGCACATTATTTAATTTTAGAATAACATTTTTGTTTTTTATTTAAATTTCGAGATTTTTCTTTTAAATTATAGAATTCAATGTGGGCTTTTAGATAAAAAAAGAATCTTAAAATTTAATCTTATAGTTCTTCAAAAGTAAGGAATTCAAATATCGCTTATCAAAGACCGCTTATCAAATTTACTCGACAGCTCTAATTTAAAAAAACGGTTATGAATTTAATTCATAGACCTTTACTCGTAATAAATAATTTTCGAAGAACTTTAGCGATTATATCGTTTTTAAACTAGATTTTAAATATTCTATATATTATTAACGTAGATCTATTAAGATATTAAATAATAAATTTAAATAGAATTATTAGATAATATTTATTACGATTTTAATAATCTTACTTATATTATAACTTAATTAAACTTAGCGTATTAAGATCTTTCGACTTTTCTATCTTATTATAAAGTTTATACTTATAATAATTCTATATAAATAGTATTCTCTTTATACTATAATA
The DNA here is from genome assembly GCF_014066315.1 of Letharia lupina. Taxonomy (NCBI): domain Eukaryota; kingdom Fungi; phylum Ascomycota; class Lecanoromycetes; order Lecanorales; family Parmeliaceae; genus Letharia; species Letharia lupina. The sequence goes on from NW_023502984.1 coordinate 1,224,233, forward strand.
TAGAGTTATTATATATATTATTAAGTTTCTAATATAATATTATCTATCTTTCTTCTAGAGCGATAGCGATTTATTTACTAATTATACTAAATATATAATTAAAAAAAAGTATATTATTAAGAAGTTAATAGTCATAGCTAAAGAAGCTTACTACTCGAAAAATTATTTAAAAGAAAATCTTTTATTTATATAAAGACTAATCTAGCTAGATTAAATAAAAAATTAAAAAAAATAAATATCTTTAATATATTAAAGGAAATAAACTCTAGATAGAATCTTTTTTATACTTTTATTAATTTAATATTAGCTATAAATTTCTTAATTCTAAATTTAAATAATATTTAAAGTTAAACTATTATAGATAAATCGTAGATATATTATTATTTAAAAGAACTTAAAAACTTCGATAAGAAGATCTTAAATATCTTTAAAGCTAGATTATTTATATAACGTAAAAGAAAGTATTCTATCTTTAAAAGATATATTATTAAACTTAATTTAAATTATATCGAAGTATAATTTATAAATATTATCGAAGAAGAGTTAATTATAATCTTTATCTTTATATCTAACTTATAAAATTTCGTAAAAAGTACTATTAAAACTTCTAATACTTAATATAATAAATTAAAGATTTTAATAGAAAGCTTTTAAACTATTAGTTATAATATTAAAATACTTTAATAATAAAATAAAAAATTTAATTAGAATATTACTTATATTAAGATAAAAATATTAATAATTATTATTTAGCTAAGTAATAGTAATAACTAATTATTCTATAAGCGAGAAATTAATAATAGACTTTAAAATTTATATAATAGATATCGCATTAATACTATAAAACTTATTAAAGAAAATAAGAAATTTAAATAAGATTTAAAGTATAAAAAGTAATAGTTAAAGAAGTAATAATCTTATATATTAATTAATTTAAAAAAATTCGATAAGAAAGATATAAAGATTATATCTCGTTAGTCGAGTTTTTTTATTAATAATATCTATCGAAACTTACGCTATATCTCTATTACGAATTATATAAAGAGTATAGAATTAAATAAACGATATTTTAATATTCTAAATTTCTATAATATTAATAATCGAAATAAGTAGAATAGCTAATATTAATATCTTAAAACGATGTTTAAATAAAGCGCTATAATCTTTCTTATTAAATTTAAAAAAATTAATTATATACGAGATTATTATAAGTTTACTATATATAATATTATTAAAATAAAAGTAAATAAAGATATCTTAGACTTATATTAAATTATCTAAAAAATAATTAATAAATTAAATAATATATTCGAAATATATAATAAGATTACTAAATTAAATATTAAGATATTTAATTCTAAATTTAATATAAGAGTAATAGATAAGAAGAAATCGTTTAAGAACTTCTATATATAATTCTCTATAACTATTACTCTCTTAGAATTTACTAATATTTATAAAATATTTAATCTAAAACGATTAATCTTTATATATCTAAAATATCGAATTTTAGAATAGTCTTTTAATACTTTTCGAGAATTAATTATTTTTTTATAAGTACTAAATATAAATCTTCGAGCTATTAATAATATATTAGATCTAAAGAGTAAAAAAAAAATTAATAAAATTAATAAGAATTTTACCCCCTCGAATAATTAGCGTAATACTTTCTTTACTAAAAGAAATAATAATATTACTATCGAGAATTTCTATATATAAAAATATAAATATCTTAAATTATTAATAAATAGAATTCGAAAAGAAGATAGATATTTTAAGTATCTAAAAACTAAATATTATTTTAGTAATAATAGTACTCTATATAAGAATATAGACTTATTAATTAATAAAAGAATAAGTTAATATAATTCTAAAAGCCGTCGACATTAAGAAGAATATTCTCGTCGAATTATTATAAGAATTAAAAAATTAAATATTCTTAATTAAGTCGCTATTAGAGATTTAGAAGTTTTATATATAAGAATTAAAGAGTTAAAAAGAGAAAGAATACTTACTTTCGTCTCTCTATTAGTATATATAAAAGAATAAGATAGAACTAAGCTTAAAAATCTTGAATTTATATATATAGTTAATTATTAATTTAGAGTTACTATATTCTTTAGTTAGATTAACTAAATTAGCTCGATAGTTCTTTCGCGTTTTCTTATTAAAAATTTATATATAGAAATCTTATATTTTAAGATACTTAGTTTACGATAAATATAGTTACTTTATAATTTCTTAAATTATAAAGCTCGCTTTATATTCTCTAACGCTATAAAAATAATAAAGTTTAATCTACTATTAGTAAATTAAATTAATATTTAAATATTATAATTATATTAAACGCGTTCGAAATCGAATAATAATAATTCTTTCACCTATTTATATAATTATTATTCTTTTATTACTTTATTAATTTATTAATTCTATTAATATAAATATAATCGTTCTCGATATCTCTCGCGGAAATATTACTAAACGCTTTAAGTATATATACTTCTTTTATTCGCCTTCTAGAGCCCTTATTAATATCTTTAAATTGTTTTTTAATAAATTTATTATTATTAGTAATCGAGATCGTAAGCGAGTTTAATAACTATTTATTATTAATACTTCTTTTAAATTAGTAATAATATCTTTTAATCTAATAATATTATCTTCTAAGACGCGTTTTTTTCTCTAATCTATTTTTTATTACTTTATTTTAAAGTCTTTTAATACGTATTAGATTCTAAATATCATTAAGAAGAAGCTTCTAAATAAGAGAAAGATAATATAGAAGACTCTCTATTATAAGACTTATTATTAGATTTCTTTAATAATAATCTTTTTAATAACTTATATTTTTTTAGTTTATTTTTTAATTTTTATTTAGATCTTACTTAATCTTTAGTAAGGCTTATTAACTATAATACGTGTTATTTATATATTATCTACTTATAAACGCGTTAAAAGACTTTTAAAAAGAGTTTAAACGAATTTATAATTATTATTTTTCTCTATATACTTCTTTTAAATTAGCGATACTCGATTAGCTATTTAATTAATATTATTTATTTTATTAATTTAATAATCTACTTAGTTAGATTATTAGCTAATTACTTAATTATTTACTTAATTAATTACTTAGCTAGCTACTTAATCTAATATTTTATAAAAAGAAAAATAAGAGAAGAAATTATAATAGATAAATGTAAAGAATATTATAGAGAAATTAAGCGGTAATAAGATTACTATTATTAAGAATACGGCTTAGCTCTTTAAGATCTTATATTATATTAATTATTTATTTAATTAATTACTTAGCTAATTACTTAGTTTAATACTCTATAAAAGAAGAAATAAGAGAAGAAATTATAATAGATAAATATAAAGAATACTATAAAGAATATTATAAAGAATATTATAGAGAAACTAAGTAGTAATAAAACTTTTAATATTAAGAATATAACTTAGCTCTTTAAGATTCTACGTTATATACTCTCTATAATTTTATATTAAATTATTATTTAGTAAGTAAAGAATACTACTATAACTTAGTTTATTATTCTTATTATATTAAGAAGTAAGAGAAGAAACTATAATAGATAAATATAAAGAATATTATAAAGAATATTATAGAGAATATTACGAAGAAATTAAGCGATAATAAGATTATTATTATTAAGAATACGACTTAGCTCTTTAAGATTCTATATTATATACTCTTTATAATTCTATATTAAATTATTACTTAGTAAGTAAAGAATATTATTATAACTTAATTTATTATTTCTATTATATTAATATAATATATTACTATAATAACGTTATAAGAGAAGAATCTATTATTATAATTAATTAAGTCTCTATAAAAGAAGTATTAAACGATATATATTTAGATAAATTAAAATTATTCGATATCTATAGCTAATTTATTATTTAAAAGATTTTATTACGATAGAAGATATTATAGAATTTATATTACTAATTAATACGTTATCTCTATTTCTTTTCGATATTTCGATACTTCTTATTATAAGAATATAGTCTTTCTCTATTTTTTATAGATAATTATTATAGATTAATTCTTTATATTTAATATATCTTTCTAATTAAATCTTAGCGCGTCTCTCTTTATATATATATATTTATATATAGATTAAAAACGTATAGTAAGCGATTAGAGTTCGATTTAACTTAGAGCTAGAGCTAAAATTCGATTTAACTTAGAAAAATTCAACTTTATAAATTTAATTCATAGGCCTTTACTTATTATATTATATAATTTTATTATAATTATTTTTATTACTTTTAAATAGAATCTAATATAGAAATATAATAAACGCTTATTTTAGATTATATATAATTACTATATTAGTTAATAATATAAGTTACTTTATATTTACTATTACGATATTTATTTATATTCTATTATTTATTAAAAATCGCGATAAATTTAAAATAACTTATATTAATAAATATTTAAATCGATATTATAGATTTAAGAGAAATTAAAAATAAGATTATATTCTTATATATTTATAGTATATACCTTTAAGATTTACTCTTACTTTTTTTCTTAACTATTTATAAGACTAAAAATTAAATTATACTTTTTATATAAGAATATTTAATAATTATTAATAGTATATATTATTATTAATATATATTTAAATTTAGAAATCTATATCTCTTTAATAAAAGATTATAATATAAAGATTTTCTCGCTATTAATATCTATTAGAATAGTTATTTTATACTTTCTATTTAATATAATAATTTTATCTTTTAATAATAGAGAGTAAGATTATTATTTAATTAATAGCGTATTTAATATTATAACGATAAATATTAAACTTTATTTTTTCTCTTATTTAATTTATAATTATATATTTCGTTATCTATAATATAATTTAAATATTTAAATAAATTCTTATAATATTCTAATTATTTATAATTATAGTATTATATTTTAATAAAAAATATTTTAAATTTAATATAAGAGTTATTATCTTCGAGTTTAATTCGCTTAGACTTTTACTCTTATAATATTAATAAAAATAAACCTTTCTTTTAATCTTATTAGCTTTTTATATATTATTTCTTAGACTTAATATATTATTAATTATTACTTTTCTAATTATTTATCTTATTATTAAAGCGAGTCTTATCTAGAGTAAAGAGCTCTTTTATTTTTTATAATCTTTATTTTATATTTTAATATTATTATAATAGTATAGTATAGATAATAGATTAAATAATCTTCTTTATAATTTTTAAAGAAATTTTCTCTATTACTTTATTTTATAAATCTTTTATATATTCTAAATTAATTATATAATAATCTTATTATAATTAAAATATAATAAAATAATTATTAAAGCTAACTATTAATTATATATCTCTTATAATTACTTTAATTAATTAATATTCTATATTATAAGATTTAATAACTAGATTATAAACTTAATTTAAATATTATCTTTTATATTTCTTTTAAATAAATTCTCTAATATTATATAATATTATATCTCTAATATATCTCTAAATTTATTTTTTAATATTTATTAAGAGAATAAAAGTCTAATAAATCTTTTCTTTATTTATATAAAAATCGATATAAGATATTAAGATAATAAAATTATTATAATTTTAAAAAAATATAATTATTAAGCTATAGTTATTAAGATATTATATATTAGATATTTTAATAATATTTATTTTTTTATAACTCGAATTATAATAGTAATTATCGCTATATTTATAATAATATTTTTATATATTCTATATTTTAATTAATTTAAATTTTTTAATAATTAATTATTTCTTAATATTAAACTTTAGAAATTAATAGCGTTAAATTTAAATTAAGCTTATAAGATAAGAGTTTTTATCTATAAATAAAGAATTATTAGATATAATATTTTAATAATTATTATTTTTATTAATAGTATTATTAGAATTTTTATTAATATTAGAATTAATATTATAATCGCTTAATTATATAATAGATATATTTTAATAAAAATTATTTATTAAGTTAAAAACGTCGCTAGTTAGTTATAATAAGATATTTCTATTTTATAAATTAATAGAATTAATTTATAAATTACTTACTATAATTAAATTAAATAACTTTATATAAATAGAGTTATTAGAATTATAAGATAGTAAGATTTCTTTTAATAAAACTACGTAGTAACTATATAATTATAAGATCTAGATATATAATTAATAAAATAAATTAATTAATTATTAAATAAATTAATAATTAAAAAAAAAAAAAGAGAAAAGAAAATTTATAAGTATTTAAGACTTTATTAAGTATATTAAATATTTATTCTAGCTATATAGCTTATAGTCTAATAAGCAACGTAAGCGAGTTTATTAATTCGCTTCGAGTACTTTTACTCTTATAGTATTCTTATATTATAATTTAAATAATTATACTATTATTAATTCTTATAACTTTAAATAAAATCTTTTTAACTTTAAAATCTAGTAAATTAGAAATTAAAATAATATTCTAATATTTAGAATATATATTTATTTATTAAATACTCTCTTATCTAAGTTAATAATTTAAATATTTATAATAATAATATTATTTAATTATTTTATTAACGCTATAAGTTTAATTATAGTAGATATATTTTTATATTTTTATAGATTAAATTAATATTCTTAATTATAAAGCTTATTTTATAAGATAAAAAACTATTATTATTATTATTCTCGCTATTATTTAATTTAATAATATTAAATCTTTTTAATAATATATTTATAGAGTTAAATTTCTTTTATAATATTTAATTATAAAGTTAAATATAGCTAATTTCTTAATCTAGCGAATTTACTTTATATTAAACTCTTCTATTATTATAATTTAAAATTATATAAATAAAGTATTTATTATTTTATAAATAATATCTTTAATTTTTAAAGTCTAATATAATTATATAGAGTTTTTTATTATATATATTCTAATAAGACTTAATATTTTTAAATTTATAATTAATATTAGAAATAGAGTATTATTATCTATTCTCGCTTAGTTAATTAAATATATTATTTATATCTATATTAAAAATATTAATCTTTATAATAAGTGATATTTTCTAATTATAATATTTTAATATAAATATAATAATAAATACTTACTTAAATATCTTAAAAGTCTTATATATTTTTTTATTAAATACGACTAAAGATTTATAAATTAAATTTATAATTATTTTTTTTAATTAGGGCTATCGAGTAAGTAGATAAGCGATCTTTAATAAGCGATCTTTAATAAGCGAACTTTAATAAGCGATATTTGAATTCCTTACACTTTAATAATTATAGAACTAAATTTAATAATTCTTTTTTTTCTAAAAGTCTATATTTCATTCTATAATTAAAAAAAATATATCAAAATTTTAATAGAAAATAAAAAAGTTATTCTAAAATTAAATAATGTGTATCTAATTAGAGCTATCCGACTGTCGAGCGAACTTTAATAAGCGATACTTGAATTCATTGCGCTTTAATAATTATAAAACTTAATTTCAAGATTCTTAAAAACTCGGAAAGTATAAATAGCGCTTTAAAATTTTAAAAAAAAAATCTTAAAATTATAATAGAAAATAAAAAAGTTATTCTATATATTAATAATATACGTCTATTTTTTTAATAAGAGAGACGCGGGAGAGCGAGATTTTAATAATTATAAATACTAATTTATTTACCCGCGATAACTTAGTCGATCTAGTTAAAAGACGTAATAATCTTAAATTTATAATTAGTTATATATATAAATTTAAGATTTTCTAATTTAATTCTATCTTATTCTTTTATATATATAAATAAAAAGTAATCTAATTTCATCTTTCTTTATTTTTTAAATTAAATTTATTAAAAATATAATTATCTATAAAAAGTCTTATATAAATTATTAATAAAAGTTTATAAATCTTAGAAAGATTAAAATCTCTTTAATAGACTTTAATTTTAATTATTTAATAATAATTTTAATACGCGATAGCTCTATTTAAATATTATATTAATTTATTAAAAACTTTAAAAAAATAACTTTATTATAATTAAAAATATATTTTAATAGCTTTATATAAAGGCGATACTTTAATAATATATATAATATTTTATATATATACTTCTAATATAACTCTTTTATCTTTAAATAAATTAATATATTATTTAAATATATTATATAAAAGATATTAATATATAGTTTAAGTACTTTATTTATATAAGTTTAAAAGATTATGAAGATATTTACGAGATTAAAAGATATTACTTAATACTTAAATTAGTTATAATAAATTTAATTTTTTTTTTTTACTTATCTTTCTTTTATATTTATCTTTTATAATATATATTATAAATATTAATCTTAATAAAATACTTTATATATATAAATCTTTTTAAGATTTCTAAAAGTAATAATAATAAATAATTATTCTTAATAGTTATTTTATTAAACTCTTAATAATCAATATAAATTTATAGCGAGTTATTTAATTTTTTAATAAATAGTATTAGCGAGTTAATTTAATTAATTAAAAATTAAATTTATTTTCTTTTAAATATAATATTTAGATAATCTTTAATCGTTATAAATTTATTATATAATATATTATAAATTAAATTATTTTTAAGTAGTTTATTAGATAATAGATTAATTAGATATTTAATCTAATTATATATATTAAGACTATTAAATAACTCTTCTAAAAAAATATTTAATAGATTTTTAAATTATTTAAATATATTAGAGTTATTTAACTATATAATATTATATTATATAATTTTATTATAATTATTTTTATTACTTTTAAATAAAATCTAATATAAAAATATAATAAACGCTTATTTTAAATTATATATAATTACTATATTAGCTAATAATATAAATTACTCTATATTTACTATTATAATATTTATTTATTTCTTATTATTTATAAAAAGATCGCGATAAATTTAAAATTACTCGCGTTAATAAATATTTAAATTAATACTATAAATTTAAGAGAAACTAAAAATAAGATTATATTTTTATATATTTATAATATACGCCTTTAAGATTTACTCTTATTTTCTTTTTTAATTATCTATAAAATTAAAGATTAGATTATATTTTCTATATAAGAATATTTAATAATTATTAATAATATATATTATTATTAACGCGTATTTAAGTTTAAAAATCTATATCTTTTTAATAAAAGATTATAATATAAAGATTTTCTTATTATCGATATCTATTAAAACTATTATCTTATACTTTTTATTTAATATAATAGTTTTATCTCTTAATAATAGAGAGTAAAATTATTATTTAATTAGTAATATATTTAATATTATAGTAATAAATATTAAACTTTATCTTTTTTGTTATTTAATTTATAATTATATACTTTATTATTTATAATATAATTTAAATATTTAATCGAATTCTTATAATATTCTAATTATTTATAATTAGTATATATAAAAGAATAAGATAGAATTAAATTAGAAAATCTTAAATTTATATATATAGTTAATTATAAATTTAGAATTACTACGCTCTTTAATTAGACTAGCTAAATTATCGCGAGTAAATAAATTAGCGTCCGCAATTATTAAAATCTCGTCCTTCCGCGCCTCCCTTATTAAATTATAGATATACGTTATTTATAATAATAATAACTTTTTTATTCTCTATTGAAATTTTGAAATTTCTTTTTTAAATTCTGAAGCGCTATTTGGGATTTCCGAATTTTTAAGAATTTTAAAAATTTGTCTTATAATCATTAAAGCGCAAGGAATTCAAATATCGCTCATCAAAGTTCGCTCACCAAAGATCGCTCACCTATTTACTCGATAGCCCATCAGGCTCTAATTAAAAAAATGACTATAAATTTAATTCATAGGCCTTTACTCGTTATAATATTATATTTTAATAAAAGATATTTTAAACTTAATATAAGAGTCGTTATCTTTAAATTTAATTTATTTAAACTTTTAATCTTATAATATTAATAAAAATAAATTCTTCTTTTAATCTTATTATAGAGGTCTATATCGAAAGTTCTATACTCGTACTAGTATAGTCTTAATTCTACTTTCGAAAAGCGGCTCTATAGAGGGGAAGTCTAGAAATATCTTTTTATAGCGTATAAATGAGACTTTAGATACTTCTCTTAGCTTAATAGAGATAGTAAGCTCCGAAATCTAGCTAGGGCTAGATACGATTTCGAAGAACTTTAGACGTATTATTTAGATAATCCTTTAGATAAGACGTTATTCGAAGTCTAAGTATAAGAGTCTTAGCGAGTATAGAACTTTCGATATAGACCTCTATAGTTCTTTATATATTATTTCTTAAACTTTATATACTATTAATTTTTATTTTAATTATTTATTTTATCGCTAAAGCGAGTTTTATCTAGAGTAAAAAGCTCTTTTATTTTTTATAATATTTATTTTATATTTTAATATTATTATAATAATATTAGTATATATAAAAGAATAAGATAGAATTAAGCTTGAAAATCTTGAATTTATATATGTAATCAATTATTAATTTAGATTCGCTACGCTCTTTGATTAGATCGACTAAGTTATCGCGGGTAAATAAATTAGCGTCCGCAATTATCAAAATCTCGCCCTTCCGCGCTCTCCCTTATTAAAAAAATAGGTGTATATTATTGACATATAGAATACCTTTTTTGTTTTCTATTAAAATTTTGAGATTTTTTTTTTAAATTATAGAACGAAATATGGGCTTTTAGATAAAAAAAGAATTTCTAAATTTAGTCTTATAATTATTAAAGCGCAAGGAATTCAGATATCGTTTATTAAAGTTCGCCCACTAAAGTTCGCTCGACAGCCGGATAGCTCTAATAAAAAAATAGATACACATTATTTGATTTTAGAATAACTTTTTTATTTTCTATTAAAATTTTGAGATTTTTTTTTTAAATTATAGAACGAAGTATATGCTTTTAGAACTCTTTTTTTTTTCTTAAATTTAGTCTTATAATTATTCAAGCGTAAGGAATTCAGATATCGCTCATCAAAGTTCGCTTATTAAAGATCGCTTACCTATTTACTCGATAGCCCTAATTAAAAAAAATGATTATGAATTTAATTTATAGGCCTTTACTCGTAATATAGATAATAGATTAAGTAATCTTTTTTATAGCTTCTAAAGAAATTTTCTCTATTACTCTATTTTATAAATCTTTTATATATTCTAAATTAATTATATAATAATTTTATTATAATTAAAATATAATAAAATAATTATTAAAGCTAGCTATCGATTATATATCTCTTATAATTATTTTAATTAATTAATATTTTATATTATAAGATTTAATAGCTAGATTATAAATTTAATTTAAATATTATCTCTTATATTCTTTCTAAATAAATTTCTTAATATTATATAATATCGTATTTCTAATATTTCTCTAAATCTATTTTTTAATATTTATTAAGAGAGTAGAAGTTTAGCGAATCTTTTCTTTATCTATATAAAAATTAATATAAAATATTAAAATAATAAAATTATTATAGTTTTAAAGAAATATAATTATTAAATTATAATTATTAAGATATTATATATTAGATATTATAATAATATTTATTTTTTTATAACTTAAATTATAATAGTAATTATCGCTATATTTATAGTAATATTCTTATATATTCTATATATTAATTAATTTAAATTTTTTAATAATTAATTATTTCTTAATATTAAGCTCTAAAAGTTAATAGTATTAAATTTAAATTAAATTTATAAAATAAAGATTTTTATTTATAGACTAAGAGTTATTAGATATAATATTTTAATATTATTAGAATTTTTATTAATATTAGAATTAATATTAGAATTATTTAATTATATAATAAATATATTTTAATAAAAGTTATTTATTAAGTTAAAAATATTATAAATTAATTATAATAAGATATTTCTACTTTATAAATTAATAGAATTAACTCGCGAGTTACTTATTATAACTAAATTAAATAACTTTATATAAATAAAATTATTAGAATTATAAGATAATAAGATTTTTTTTAATAAAATTATATAGTAATTATATAATTATAAGATTTAGATATATAGTTAATAGAATAAATAGATTAATTATTAAATAAATTAATAATTAAAAAAAGAAGAAGAAGAAAGAGAACTCGCTAGTATTTAAGACTTTATTAAATATATTAAATATTCGCTCTAGTTACGTAGCTTATAGTCTAATAAGCGGCGTAAGCGAGCTTATTAATTCGCTTTAAGTACTTCTACTCTTATACTTAATTTAAAAAAGAAAGAAAGATAAGATTAGATTATTCTTCGTATTTAATAAAAAGATATATAAAAATTTTAAAATATTTAAGTAGATATTTATTATTATATTTATATTAGAATATTATAATTAAAAAATATCGCTTATTATAAAGATTAATATTTTTAATATAAATATAAATAATATATTTAATTAATTAAGCGAGAATAAATAATAATATTTTATTATATTTTTTAATTATAAACTTATAAATTTAAAAGCGTTAAGTCTTACTAAGATATATATAATAAAAGACTTTATATAATTATATTAAATTTTAAAAATTAAAAATATTATTTATAAATTAATAAGTCCTCTATTTATATAATTTTAAATTATAATAATTTATATTATTTTATAATAATTAAAGAGCTTAATATAAAATAGATTCGCTAAATTAAGAAACTAATTAAAATTAATTTTATAATTAAATATTATAAAAGAAAATTTAACTCTATAAATATATTATTAAGAAGATTTAATATTATTAAATTAAATAATAGCGAGAATAATAATAATAATTTTCTCTTTATCTTATAAATAAAGCTTTATAATTAAAAATATTAATTTAATCTATAAAAATATAAAAATATATTTATTATAATTAAATTTATAGCGTTAATAAAGTAATTAAATATTATTATTATTATAAATATCTAAATTATTAACTTAAATAAGAGAGTATTTAATAAATAAATATATATTTTAAATATTATAATATTATCTTAATTTTTAATTTATTAAATCTTAAAATCGAAGAGATCTTATTTAAAATTATAAAAATTAATAATAATATAACTACTTAAATTATAATATAAAAATATTTTTATTATAAATAAGAAATAGCGCTAAAAATACGCTATTAAATAGAATAAATTTTCGAAATAAAGAGTTAATAAGAATAAATACTAGTCGAAAAGATATAATATAATATAGAATATTAATCTATTATACTATACTCTAATATAATATAAATTATTAAGATTTATATAATCTTATATCTAATATAATATAAGATCTTAGCGATATATACTACGATATAATATATCTATAAGATTATATTATAATATAATATATATATAAGATATTTCGATTAGAATTTCTATATTTAAAAGTAATTATTTTAATTATTATTCTAATTAACGACTACGCTAAATTAATAAGATATAAAATTAAATATAATTATATTTTATTACTTTATATATATAAAAGAAAGCGAGCTATATCTATTAATAATAAGAAAAACTTATCTTTCTTTAATATTAGCTACGCGAAATCTATTAATACTTTATAATTAAAGTCGTTAACGATAATTTTATATATTTATTATATATTTTCGATATCGCTATTTAATATAAAATTATATATATTATAATTATAGTCTTTTTATTAAATCGTTAATTTAAGAAAGTTAATATATTTTTTAATATTCTTTTAAAAGTATTATAGCTTAATATAATAAGCTATATTTCTTTAAGCTATCTTCTCGCGATATATATAAAAAAAGATTAAATATAGAAAGTATATAAAAGTATATTTAATAATTCTAAAATAAATTAATAATATCTATAATAATAATTAGAATTAAGAATTAAATATACTTAAATAAGAGATAACTTTATAATACTCGTATAATAGCGATAATAATAATTAAAATTAAAATATTAATTTAGATAGCGTAACTTTTATAATAGACTTTTTATTATTATATATTAAATTAATTATATATAAATAAAGATCTATAATTCTATCTTTTAGATATAATTACGCTTAATATTTTAAGATTTTTATAATAATTTAATACTTATTAGCTAGCGCGTTAATATTATTATATCTAAATTATAATAGCGTTTATTATTAAGTTCTATATTATACTCTTAAATAGCTTAAAAGATAAGATCTATTTAATTATTAGCGCGTATAATAAGATTATTTTTAATACTTATATCTTATTTAATTTTAATATTATCTATTTTCTCTTAATTCGAGCTTTTATCTTTATTTATATATATAATAATTTACGCGATAAGTAAAACTTTAGACTTCTTTATAATTACGCTCGTGTACTTTTTTTATATAATATTATTAAAATATAAGTCTATTAAAATAATAATTAGAATTAGAAGTTCTTTATCGCTTATCTTATCTAATCTATTTAAAAGTTTACTTCTATTTTAATAATAATATATTAATATATTTAACTTTATACTTTTTAATAATTATAATATAATTAATAGTTAAGATATCGATTTTCTTTACTTTTTTAATTAATTTCTTTTTAAATATAAATATTTTTATTTCCTATCGCGATCTCTTAGTATTTTTATTTTAATTAAATTTATTCTTTACTTTTTATTTTAGTTAAGAGCTTAATCGTCGCTTAATTAAGCTATATTAAGACTCTTTAATATCGCTATTATTATTAATATTTAATATTTATTATAGTAAATTATTAGACTTAATCTCTTCTATTTTAATCGCTATAAAAAAATAAATTAATTGATATATATAAAGAAATTAAAGAACTTATATAAATATTTACGAATATTAAGCTATTCTTAATTTTAATTAAAGCTTATTTTATTAAAAAGTATATTAATTCTAATAAATATCGATATTAGAAATAAAGAGAATATATATTATATACTATTTTAAGTATATTATTATAGAGTTTAATTTAAAAAATAATTATTTCTATAAAGATAGTAAGACTTAAAGAAAATAAAATAAAAATAAAATATATAAAAATTTTAATAAGTTATAATAAGTTAACGCTAGCTAAATTAAATAAAAATAATTACTTATTAACTCGCTCTCTTAAATCTTTTATTTTTTAATCTATATAAATTATAATAATAATTATAATTATTATAGAAATAGTTAAGATTATATTAAATAATAGCGCTTAATAAACGTAATTCGCTTAAATTTAAATCTTTAAAATTAAAGATAAAGTATTTTATTAATATTTAATTTAAGCTAAATAATATAAAGTAATCTAATAATTTAATACGCGTAATAGATATCTAAGCTTTTTTTTTCTTTAAAACTTTCTTTTTTATATTAATTCTTCTTATTATAAAATTATCTTCTTTATATATTAAAGTTTTATTTAAGTAATCTAATATTATTATAATAATATTAAAAATATAACGTAATCGTTAACTTATATATTTATTTTTATCTTTTAATAACTTTAAATTAATATATAGATAAATCGCGTAAAGAGCTTAACTTATATACGCTTAATCTATTATTAATAGCTCTTTAAAAAAGTTAATACTATTTTAGAATATTAAATATAATATTAAAATAAAGAGTTTATTAGATATTATCGCCGCTTTAATTACTATTATCGTTATTTTAATAGATATTATCTCTACTTTAATAAATATCGCTTTTATTTTAATAGTATTAAAGCGTTAATAGAAATTAGATAATATATTCTTTTAATTATTATTATATTTATTATATATAACTAACGCGAGCTATAGCTTAAGCTTTACGCGAGATCTATTATTATTAAAAATCGACTAATTTTATAATTTTAAAGCTTCTCTTTTAATATTTAGTTTATTAAATTATACTTAATTAAGATCTATTAAAGCGCTATTATATTTAAAGATTTATTTTTAAAATATTATATAAGATAATAAAAGTCTTTCTAATTTATTAGTTTAAAAGTAAATTTTCTATTATTACGCTTTATAATTAGCTTTAATAATTCTTATTTAAATAGATATTTATCTTTATATAATATATAGAAAGCGAGTTATATTATAAAAAAAATTTTAAATCTTATAATTATTTTAATTAAGTCGTTTAAAGTAAAAAAAAGAGTATATTTATCTTTAATTATTAAATTAATTAATTATTATATATATAATTATAAAATATAATTATATATTATTAATTACTCTAATAATTATAAGAAGTATAAAAGAAATAAAATTAAATAATTAAATATTTATAAACTTTTCTCTTCTAAATATTTATTTTAATTTAGAGTTTAATCGCTATTTAATTAAAAAAAAGATAAGATATAGAAAGTATATAAAAGTATATTTAATAATTCTAAAATGAATTATACTTAAATAAGAGATAGTTTTATATTATCTATATAATAGTAAGAGTAATAATTAAGATTAAAATATTAATCTAGATAGCGTAGATTTTATAATAAACTTTTTATTACTATATATTAAATTAATTATATATTAATAAAGATTTATAATTTTATCTTCTAAATATAATTATATTTAATATTTTAAGATTTTTATAATAGCTTAATATTTATTAATTAATATATTAATATTATTATATTTAAGCTATAATAGAGCTTATTATTAAATTCTATATCGCGCTTTTAAATAGTTTAAAAAATAAAGTCTATTTAATTATTAGCGCGTATAATAAAATTATTCTTAATATTTATATCTTATTTAGCTTCGATATTATCTATACTCTTATAATCTAAACTCTTATCTTTATCTATATATATAATAATTTATATAAAAAGCGAAACTCTAGACTTTCTCTAAATTACGCTTACGTATTTTTTTATATATAATACTATTAAAATATAAATTTATTAGAATAATAACTAGACTTAGAAATTACTTATCGCTTATCTATTATATTTTATTTAATTTACTTAAAAGTTTATTTTTATTTTAATTATAATATATTAATATATTTAATTTTACGCTTATTATAGATTATAGTATAATTAATAACTAAAATATTAACTTTCTTTATTTTCTTAACTAATTTCTTCTTAGACTTAAATATATTTATTCGCTATCGTAATTTCTTAATATTTTTATTTTTATTAAGTTTATCTATATTATATAATAAGACGAGATAGAATAAAATTTTAAATATCTAATACTATCTTATTTCGAATTAAGATTTTAATAAAATAGAGTAAAATTAAAATAGAATTTTTCTTTTAAAGTAATAAGAGTATTTTATTATCCCGCTAAGTCTATTAATTAAATAAAAGTTTATATATTATTTTTATATAAATATCTAATCGCGTATTAAATAATATTTTATTATTTAAGACTTTTAAATATAATCTAGCTAAGAAAAGAATCTATTATATTAAAAATTAAAAATTATAATATATATTTTTATAGCGATAGAGAATTCTAATTATCTTTCTAATTATCGTTATTTAAAGATAATTATAATAATAAAAAATATTTATATTTATATTTTTAATTTAGAATTAGAATTATATAACTAGTTTATTAAGATTTTAAATTTAAATAATTTATATCTTTATAGAGATACTTAGATCGCTTAAATATATTAATAATATTTTTATATATTAATTTAATACTAATAAACTTAAAAGTCTCTTATATCTCTTCACTTATCTTATTAGATATAAATCTATATTTTACTATATTATAATTCTTAGATTATTATTTAATCGATTTTAATAGCGATATTTATTCTTTTTTATTCTTAAGCGTCTATACTATATAGTTTCTAAGAACTATATATTCTATTTTAATAAAAAATATATATAAAAGAGAAAGATAGTAAATTTTCTTAAACTTTATAATTGAAAATAATTAATAAATAAGTTTAATATAAGTAAAATTAGTATATAAATAATAAGTTTATTTAAATATAGATTAGAATATTAAAATTAAAATTAATATAGAAAAAAATTTACGTTAATAAATATTATTTTAGTAATTCTTTTTTAAGAAATTTTTTATAAATTATATAAGACTCCCACGTAATAAGAATAGATTTTCTTATAAAAATCTATTATATCTTTAAAAATTCCTAGATATTTAATCTTCTTTCTAATAAATTTAATTATAATTTATTATACTCGTTATTATAGTAAGAAGATATCGATAAATATTTTAATCTTTTATATTTATATCTTTTCTATTAATATTATTAAAAAATCTATATTTTTTAAAAGAAATTAAGAATTTTTAAATCGCTTAATCTTTTAATTAATAATATTTAATTATATATTAATAATTATATCTTTATCTTCTTTCTTTATATCGAGCTACTTATTACGCTCTATATTAATATTCTTAATAAAATCTAAAATTAAAATTATATCTAGCGAATTTAATTATTTATAAAATTTATTATCTTTAATATAATATATAAAATATTATATATAAATACTAGTTATAATATTAGAAAAATATTAGAATAATTATAATAATAATTAGAATTTATAATAAATATATTAGTTATATATAACACGTTTAATAATTCTCTCTTTTATTTTCTTCTTTTTTTTAGAAATAATTATTTAATATTTAAAGAAAATTAAAAGTTTTTTTTAGCTATAAGTTTCGCTATTATATCTATATTATTCTATTTTCTTAAGATTATTCTTAATAATTTATATATATTTAAACTTATTAAATACTAGCGCGACTTTATTATATTCTTATTTTTAAAATATTTATCTATTATTTTTTATATCTTACTATTACTTAAGCTTTTAATTTATTTTTATTTTTTTAAAAATAATATAATAGAGCGAATTAAAGCTATTATCTTTATTAATAATATTAACTTTTATAATATTAAGAAATAATAAAAAGTATATAAATTTACTTACTTAATTAAATTCTTACTTAAAATAATTATAATAATAATTTTTATATAAAAAGCTTATTATAAAATATTAAAGAATATATTATAAAGAGTATATTAGTATTATAATAGAAATAATAAAAAAATTTAAATAGAATTATATTACTATAGAAGATAATATAATTAAATTTTTTTTTAGAAAAAACTAGAGTATAAGAAAATTTAAAAATACGTTAATAAAAAAATAGGCTAGTTTACTAGCGCGTTTTCGCGTTTTTTTGAAATTTTATTTATAAAAATATCTAATACTAATTTTTAATATTATAAAATCGAATTTTAGTCGAATTTTTTTAAATTTAATAATCTAATTAGAATAATTAAGAATTATTATCGATAATAAACTTTTTATAGCTTTTATATAATAATAAATATTTATTTTAAGCTTCTAAGAATCTAGATCTAAGAATTCTATAAGATAAATTTATCTTTTTTAAAATTTTATTTTACGCTTTCGATTTATTATATATATTTTCTTTTTTAAAAAATTATTAGAAAGATAATTAGAATATTAATTAGATCGCTTACTTTTATTACGAGCGTACTCTATATCTCTCTTAATATATTATTTAGTTCTATAATCTATTAGAGTCTAGCGTATCTTAATAGAGATATCTATTATTATTTAATATCTTTTATCTATATAGTTATTCGATATCTAGTTATCTTATTTAATATATCTATATTAATACTATATCTATATCGATTCTAATACTATAACTAGATTATTTTAATTACTATATTCGAATTAATAGATAAATTTAAGAAATCTATTAGTAGAGGCTTTAGTAAGATATTAAGTTAAGCTATTATATTTCTAAGTAAATTTATTATATAGATAATACGTTATAAAGAGTATTTATTAAGATAGTATAATAGTCTTATAACTAGTTAGAGAAATAAAGTAATTATTAAATTAGTTTATTTATACGACTAATAAATTTAAAGAAATTATTACTTAATTTAATAATTATATAATTAACTCTTTAAGCGAAGTAAAAGTATTTAAAAGAATAATATTTAGATTATCTATAGTTTTCATAATAGTCTAAACGATTTATAAATTAGAGAAAAAAGTTATAAAATATTAATTTTTTTTTTATATAATACTATTTTTCGAATTTGCCATAAAGTCTTATAAAAGGTATTATAAGAAATTTTTCTATTCTCTTCTTTACTTAGTATTTATAATATTAAAGACTCGAGAGAAATAATATAACTCTCTTTTTTTTTATTTTAAAATTATTATAAATTTCGAATATATAATTAAGTAAGATAAATTAAGTTAGTAACCTTTTTATTTAGATATTCGATTATTAATAATTCTTACTATCTAACGATATAGTAGAGAATCTTAAAATTATTATAAACTTTTAATAGATCGTTAATATCGACTAACTACGCTATTAAGTTAATAAGAAATCTAATTAATTTCTTACTATACTTCGTAATCTCCGCTATTAATAAGATTAATTTCGAGATATAGCTAAGTAGTATATCGATTTTAAGATTAAGAAGAATAAGATAGTAAATTAATTAGAGAAGATTTAATAACGCTTAAAGTAAGTTAGTATTAAGATTGAGAAGTTATAAGAATATAATAGAGAGCTTTAATAATAGCTAATAGTAATGTAATTAGATATATTTAAAGATTTATAAATTACTTCTAAGATAAAAGCGTTAATCTTATTAAAGCTCGTCTAAGTTCTACTTTTTATTTATAGAAAAGAGAAATCTATTAAGTTATTAAATTCTCTCTTCTTTATTAATAGTAAGAATCTCGTATAAGAGAATTAATTAATTAAAATGAAGAAAAAGTTATTAGATAATAAGAATTACTATCTTATCGAGATATCTTAAATTATTTATTTTCTATTATATATAGATAAGAAAGCGATCTTTTATATTTTAAATAGAAAATATAAAGATATTATAAATTTCTATATATTAATTAGCGAGGTTATAAACTAGCTAACTAAGATTTATAAAGAGATAAATTATTATAAAAAAATAAGATATAATTATAATTCTTTTTAATAGATAATTTAATTCTTTAATAGATTTTATATAAAACTCGTTAAACTAAGTTCTATACTTAACTATAATAAAATCTATCTAAGAAATAATTTAGATATTAAGCTATAAATATATACTTAACTTTATTTTATTTTTATAGTTCTTTCTAATTATAAATTTATACTTCTAAGAAATATTAAGAAATATCTTATAAATAATAATAATTTATAGCGTATAGACTATAAATAATATCTAACTCTAGTCGTTAATAAAATAATTTTTAAAATTATTATAACTTAAATAAGAAAGATAGTTATCGCTATAATCGAGAATTATATATCTTTCGCTATTATATCGAGTACTTATACTTTAAATATCTTTTAAAATATATTAAAGACGATAATTAATATAGATTTAAGAAATTTAATATATTTTAATTATAGAAAGATAGATTATATAAGATATAATTATTTAATATAGAAATAAACTAACGCTAATAAGAAGGCCTTATAAGAGATAAGAATTTACGAACTTATTATTAATAAAGAATATAAGATAAATCTATTAATCGACGCTTATAAAGTCTTCGAGAATTTGGGAAATAAATAGCCTCTATTAAAGTTATAATAAGGAGTATCTATAATATATATCTATTATTAAATACTCTTAATAATTCTTTAATATATTATTCTTTTAGAATAGAAGTTACGCTATCGTTATAAGAATAAAAATATTTACTTTAAAATACTCTTATTAATAATAGATATATTAGAATATATATAGTTATTAATAAATCTCTAATTTATAGAGTTTACGAAGAATTACTATTAAAATCGATCTTACTATTAAAATTTAAATCTCTAAAGAATTACGATAATTAGATCGCGAAGAAGTCTATTATTTATTATTTACTTTCGATAATAATAGTAAATAGCTATCGAGAGAGAATATATTTTATATTTATCGCCCCTCTTATATATAATATAATTTTAAGAAAACTATAAATAAATAAATATAAAGTGTTTCTCGATATAATGAAGAATAAGATTCTTTTTATATTAGATCGCTATAATTATAACGATAACGAGATCTTAATAGCGGAGAATCTCGCTATCTTATTAAATTTGAAATTAAAATCCTTTATTTTATAGGTTATTTTAAGAAAGAAATCTTTCTTCTAGCTCGTATATAACGACGACTTAAACTTTACTATCGACTTAAATATCTTTAACGAAATAACTAATAAAAAGAGGTTTATATCTACTTCTAGAGATATAAGATAAAAATAAGATATAAACTTATAATCTATTAATATCGCTAAAATTAATATTATATTATATTATTAGTTAGCGCGTAATAAGAGAAATTAACTATTTATTCTTATTATAAACGAGATCTATAACTCGTTATTAAAGAAGTTATCTTCTCGAAAGAAATTATATAATTCTCGTATATTAATTAATAAGTTATATTCTTATAACTTAGAAAAGAAATATAAGAGATATTATAGATCGAATTACTCTATTTAAATTAGCGCTATTAAAATCGTTAGCTTTAAAAATATTAAATAAAAACTTTTCATCGAATATTATAACTATTTAGATATCTTCGATAGAGAAAAGATAAACGAACTATTATTATATCGTTTTTATAATTATAAATTAAAATTTATAAATATCGATATCGTTAAACTATCGAAGAGTTAAGTCTATTTTATATTAGAATATAAGTTAAAATAGATTAAAAAGTATTTAAATAAGTACTTAAAAAAGGGCTTTATAATATCTAGTTATACTTCGTTTATATTCTCTATCTTATTTATTAAGAAATTAAATAAAGGCTTACACTTTTATATAAACTATCGAAGACTAAACGTTATTACTAAGAGAAATTAATATTTAATTTTATTAATAGACGAGATTCTCGCGAGAATTTAGAGCTATAAATATCTTACTCGATTAAATATTATAGTTATATTTAATAAATTATATATATACCTCGATAGTATTCTATTTAAATATGTAAACGACTTCTATTAAGTCTATCTTAATAATATTCTTATTTATAATTAATTAAGAAAGAAATATATATTATATATCTAAAAGATTTTTTAAAAGTTATAGGAGATCGAATTATAGATAGATATTCTTAAATACGAGTTTTATATTTAAGAGATAAAGTTTTTAAATCTTCTTATCTTAATTAACGATCTTTATATAAATTTTATTAAAATTTAAACTATTATTAAATAATTTATCTTTATTAATTTAAAGAAGATATAAATCTTTATTAGCTTTTATAACTTTTATTATTAATTTATAAGAGATTTCTGAAAGATTATAAAATTAATAGTAAAATTTATAGTTAAGAAAGTAATATTTAATTAATTATCGACTTATTAGAAAGTCTTTTATTTACTTAAGATAGTTATTATAAAAGCTTTAATTCTATATTATTTTAATAGATCGAAAAATATTATACTCGAAATAGACTTCTCGAATTATATTAATAATAATATTCTATTTTAGTATAATAACGAAGAAATCTTATACTTAATAGCTTTTTATAATAAAAATCTTACTTTAACTAAATTTAACTATTAGATCTATAATAAGAAATTACTAATTATTATTCGCTATCTAAAATATTAATATTTCTATTAAGATCTTTATAGACTATAAGAGCTTAATATACTTTATTAAAAAAAGAGATTTAAGTTATTATTAGACTCGCTATTTAAATATACTATTCGAATTTAATATTAAAATTATCTATCGTCTAAGACCTTAGAATATAAAGATTATTATATTTATATATATAGTTGATTTTAAATTAAATAGTTTTAAGAATAAACGCTTAAAGTAGTAATATTAGATAATACTTATATCTAATTATTTAAAACTTAATAATAAAGATATTAGAATATATATAATTAATAACTCTATCTTTTATAGAATAGTCTAAGAAAATAAGACTAATAAGTTTTATAATAAGATTTATAAGATAATTATAAAAGATAAAAATAAACTTCGCGAAGTTATACTTAATAGATACTCTATAGAGAATAAGATACTCTATTATAAGAACTACTTATAAATATTAGAGAGTCTATTTATCGACGTTATTCGCGAAGTATATAATTAACTCTTATATAAATACTTTAATATAGTCTATATCTATAAGCTACTTAAATAAAAATACTATTAATAAGATATAAGAGCTATCGTTATTACTTATATCTGAAATTACTATATTTATTATAGATTTAAAATCTCTTATAATTAAGAATATAGTCTACTATAATCTCTACTAATTTCTTAAAAGTAGTAATAGAATATCTCGATAGACTTTATAATAGATTTACTTATATTCGATAGATATAATATTATTTAAATAACAATAGATTAACTTACTAAGAAATACTACTACGTTATATACTCTAATATAAATAAAGAAATTACGATCGAAAAGACGATTAATATATTACTTAAGAAGATCTTTCGCTTATATAATCTATTAGCGTCGATAATTTTAAATAAAGACCTTTAATTTATATCGATAATATAAAAGACTTTCTATAAACGACTTAGAATTAAGACTAAGTTATTAATAGTCTTTTATCTTAAAATCGATAAATAGATTAAACGAGTTAATTAGAATATAAAACGTTACTTTTAAACGTATTATAATTATATATAAGACGATTAATTTAGATAATTATCTATTATCGAGTTTATCGATAATAATACTACTTTCGTAGCTATAGATATCTTATTATTCTTTATAAATAAGAGCTTTTATTCTTAAATAAGTTTTAGCTTAGATATTATCGACTATAATATTACTTATAAGCGCTTTAACGCTATCTAAGTAAAGAATATTATCGAGTATATATAGTAGATCTTTAATTATATTTAAAGTAATATAAATTATATTTAAAAGATTATAATAATCTAGATTAATAAGTAATATTAGAAGATTACTTTTAAAGTAGATAATATAATCTTTCTTAGTAGTAAGAATATTACTTTAAATTAATCGTTATAAAAATTAAATAATAAGAGATATAGTTTATTTAAAGTAATATAACAGAGTTTTCGCTTAATTAATCCGCACCCGCGTTATAGTTCTAAGATTATTATTTATTTTTTATTATTATTTTATAATTACTTAATAAAATAACTTTAAATTTAAGATATAGGTTAATTAGATAGTAAAGTATATCTACTAGCTATAAAATTTATTATTATCTTATTAATTCTTCACGCGTTTTATTCGATTATATAACTTCCCATATTATTAGCCTACTCTTTTTATATCTAAATTCTATTATTTATCGTCTTAAGTCTTAATCGTACTCTTCTTAATCTTAAGTATATATAATCTCTTTAAGACTTTTCGCTTTAAATAGTATTAGTATAGCTTAATTTAATTTAAATTAAAGAAGTTTACTAGTTATAAAAGAATTATAAGATATAAGATTTTAAGAAGTTTCTTTTATTATTACGTATTATAACTAAAAGCACCGTCTTAAATTAGAAAACACTCGCCATACTTAGTAATTATCTTATAAATAAATAAAATTAATCGAGGTAATAGAATATATATCTAATATTGATATTAATCGATCTCTTTTTTAGTATTCTTATTTCTCTTAAGTAGTATATCCTTAGACTTTAAAACGCGTTTAAGACGTCGACTTAGAGATTTTCTAGCTTACTTCGTTAAAAAATACTTCTAAATAATCTATTATTAAATTAGATACTCGAAGTTTTAACTATTAAGATCCTTCTAGATATAATATCTTTCTAAAGCGAATTCTTTAATAAATATAAAGCTTAGATTATATATTTTCGAAGTATAATAGTTTTAAAATATTATTTCTATATAATTATAATATCGTATATCTATATAATTCTAGTAATATATCTTCTTAAAAAGTCGTATAATTTAAATTTACTCTCGAGATTCTTTAACGCGAATTAATATCTCGTTATTATAAATTACTATATATTTCTTATCTCGTAGTCTCTTTAGCTAATTAATAGCGAATTGTAAATATTTTTACTTCTATTCTAAAGATAGTGAAAACTTATATCGAGAAGAATATCGTTTATAGTCGACTTTAGAGAATACTATATTAATAATTATTATAAAGGCTATATATCCCACCTTACGGATAATTATTATTTAAAGCTTACGATGCTAAAATCGATTTTTGGTAGTATATCTAATAAGATATTATAGAAGTCGTTTATTAATTATTAGAGGTCGTTCAAACTATAAATATCGTTAATATATCTCTAAAGAAAGTAAATCGATATTTTCTTTCTCCGCCTCAGAGACGCGTTTCTTAGTATTTCGAATCGTTTTTTCGTTATATTTATAGACCTTAGCTATCTAACGATTTAATATATTATTAAGATTACTAAGAACTATTAATATACCCTTTTTAAAATCTAAAAGATTAGTTTTATTCTTAATATATTCTATAATAATATAAGTATTAAAGATATTTTAATAGAAATTCGCGATTTTTCGCGTTTCGCGGCTACGAATTAATTAAGCGAAAACTCTATTATAGATCTTATAAAAATCTCTTATCGCTTAAAGTTCTTAATAAGTATAAAGATTTATAATATCTTTTATCTTAATCTCTTAAGTCTTATATCGATAAACCTCTTATCTAGATAGATTAATTCTCTATCGAAGTATATTATTATCGAAGGTTAAATCGAATAGATAATAAAGAAGATTATCGCTTTTAAATTTATTAATAATCGTCTTAAATATAGAATAAAATAAGAGAGTCTCGATAAAGATCTTAAATAATATAACTCGAATAATAGCGAATTCGAAAATTATTAAGATATAATTAACGATTTCTATAAATAATATTTATAAGTAGTTTACTAGTATTAAATATCTTAGATATCGCGTTTTTAAACGAATTAAAATCGTTCGATATTTTATAACGACTTTATTTTTTATATTCATAAATCGATTTCTTAGACTTATATTATATTATAATAATCTTATATTAAATCTATTAAATTAGCTTCTCTATCTAATATAATTCTTAATATATTTCGAGATTATATTAGATTATACGCGAATCTTACTATCGCCGTCGCTGAGTATAATCGATATCGACTAGATAACTTATTACGAAGAGACTTACGCCAAAATAATTTAATAATATATACTGGGGCGCGGGCTTCCCAGTAGTGAAAAGCTTGTCGAGTACTAATTTTTAACTGTTTAATTCTTAGTGAGACTCTCTAAAACCCCTCGAACCCTTCGGGGGCTCTTTAAGGGCTCTCCGTCTCCGAGGGCTTCTATCGAAGAGACTGTTAAAGCAAGCTCGAAATTTGATTATTTTAATAATATTTGATTGATTTCGAGCTTACTTTAATAGCTCCTTCGATAGAAGCCCTCGAAGACAAAGAGCTCTTAAAGAGCTTCGAAGGGTTTAAGAGATTTTAAGGGGTCTAACTCTAAGAATCGAGAGAGATAGTTAATATTAGAGGTTTTCAGAGTAACTTTTTTCCGCGTGAAATCGTCGGAGTCTCGAAGTTTCAGTGATTCGCCATCAAAATCTGATAGCGAATCACTAAAACTCCGAAACTTCGACGATTCCACCTCCGAGAATAGCCGCTAAAAAAGTACGGTTATTATGAAATATTCAAATATTCGAATATTCGAATAGTCGTAGATACTTCACATAACTATTTTAGATAAATTTCGAGTATATTATTTGGGCCTTTCTATTCTTTCTATCTATCTTCTATATATCTATATTCTTTTAACACGTTATAATAGAAAAGAGAAAGTCTATCGTCGCTTTCATCGTCGCTTTCATTATTACTTCCATCGTTACTCTCTCTAATATCTAAAGAACTTATAATTCTAAGATCAAATAGTTATAATAAGATATAGATCTCATTATTAATTAATTCTATATATAAGACGAGAAGAGTAAGTTATATAACTATAAGAATTGAAGTAGAGATAATTATATCGATAAAGGCTAGAAAATACTCGAAGATATAGAGCTAATAACTAAGTTATTAGTCTAAAAGAAGAAAGTCGCTAATAAGATCGAAGATATAATTAAAAAGTATAAGAATATATAAACGATGATTAAAGAATCTAGTTGAAGAATAAATGTTAAGACTTATAAAGAGAGTATTATAGAGAGTAAATCTATAGTTAATAAGTATATTTTAAAGAAGTATTTATAGTATTATAAATTCGACGATCTCTATTAAGATTATTCTATTATAAATCTTATATTTATTATCGAATTTAAATAACCGTCTTATCGTAATAGTTAGACTATCGAGGAGATTAATCTCGAAGAATTTAATATTATTAATAACGAAGACGATAATAGATAAGAAGAGAATAACTCGATAGATTTAGACTCTGGTTATTCGATCTATTTATAAATCGAAAGAATCGTAAAGACTAAAGAATAAGAGATAATAAAGATTATACTTAAATAAATACTTCTTCTCGTACTAGATATAAACGATAATAATAATATCTTTAATCTTTTATTCGCTTATATAATTATTAATACTTTACTAGCTATTCGCTCTAAAGTAATTCCCTCTATTTAAAGTATCAAATAATCCTCCTTCTTTAAGTTTATTAAATAGATTTTTAAGAAAGCTTCTAAAGAGAGATCTAGAAAGAAAACTAAGAGAAAGGCCTATAATAACTCGAATAGTAAGGAGAAGATTAAGATATCTATACGCGAGCGTTAAAAGAAGATAAAGGAATAATCTATAATAGCGAAAGCTACGTTAAAAGAAGTTAAATTTATAAATATTCGTCTAAGAGAAAAGGCTAAAAAACGTTAATAGCAGTATAAAATAAAGTAAAAGAAGTATAAACGACGTTTTGAATTGAAGTATTAACAGCGTAAATATTATTATATTATTAAGATACTTCGCCTATAGCATCAGATTAAATAGAGTTCTAAAAGTCTCTTATATATTTAATTAAAGCTAAAGAAAGAAGAGAATAAATAATAGTAATAGTAAAAATTTAGCGAATATAGGTTATTAAATAACGACTTTAATATAAATATAAATAATGGATTTCGAACTTTATAAGAAGAGCGATAGAGCGAATAATTTAAATAATATTCTACTTACGTATAGTTATCTATAATTCTATACTATATTCTACTTATATCATATACTATATTAATTTAATAAACTAGAATTCTTCTAATTTATTCTTTTTAATATATTTAGAAAAGAATTTAAAATATAGTCGAAGAAAGATATAATAATAAAGAAGAAATTCTTCTCTGCAAGTACGCTAAAATTATTAAAATAAAATATCGTAAGTATTTTATAAAGAATAAGTATATTTTTATATCAAAATCGTTCGCACTAGACTTAGTTCCCGTGGTTTTTTCGTTTCATTATCAGCTATTAAAGATATAAAATTTAATTATATAACTTTCGCGCCCGTATCTCACCTCGCACTTTATTTATTTATTCGAAATTTTTCTTTTTTCTTTATAAGGGTTTATTACACTTATTTCTTTACCATTTAAATCGTTGTAAAGAATTCGAATACTTTAAATATTATTCTTTCGAATAGTATAAAGTTCGCTAGAGAGTTAATTATATAGTTATTAAGATCGTAGCACTTTTAATATCTTAATACGAGGTATAAAAATAATTAAACATCGACTTTACCGAGCACTATAGCTCTTATAACCTCTTATTTACTATATTCTCTAGTTCGCTATTAAAATATAAGACTAAGAAGCTTATTATCATATTCCTCTTCTTCTTCGATATTCTCTTATCCTTCTTCTTTACTTCAAATATTATCGAGATCGAGTAATATATTATAAAGAATAACGTAAACAGTAATTTATATATAAGTAAATTCGTATTATTTCTTAATTCTTAATCTTAATCTTAATCCTATAAGACTCTTTTATCTTTCTTTAAGAATATTAAATATATACTCAATATCTATTTT
The DNA here is from genome assembly GCF_014066315.1 of Letharia lupina. NCBI lineage: Eukaryota > Fungi > Ascomycota > Lecanoromycetes > Lecanorales > Parmeliaceae > Letharia > Letharia lupina. The sequence goes on from NW_023502984.1 coordinate 1,254,238, forward strand.
AATACTTGAAAGTCGTCTATTAAACTTTCGAATTCTCTTTTATTTTATATAAGATACTTTATATAATATAATCATATACTCTATATTAATATACGCACTATTATCGAGTATATATTAATCTTTCGAGAAATAAATCTCGGGATCTTAATATAAGCGAGTATAATTCTATATTTTAATATTATAAATAGCGTTTAAAAAGCCGATAAGTATATAGATAAATTTCTTTAATAAGTTATACACTATATAAAGATCTATAGTATATTATTTCTTTCGATTTCAAAAGACTTTATTATTAAACTCTCCTCTAAATTTATATTATAATACGATATCTATACTATCGACTTTTTCTATTACTTTAAGAAAGCCTTCTTATTTATTATTTTCTATACTTTCTCATCGCCGTTCTATTATAAAAGGCTACTTAATATATTATTCTCGTAGCTAAAATAGGGCTACTATTACCCTTCGTATATAATTATTAATATATTCTTCTAAAACACCTTACTAACTAGTCGAGAAACGAAATTCACTTATACTTTCGTTATTTCTCAATCTTCACAAGGCGATCTTTATTTACGTCTTGATTAAAGCTTGCTAAAGATTAACGTTATTATAGAAAATAGAATTATTTAATATAAGACTAAGAATATAGCGAAAGCTCTCGAGACTTATATGTGTAAAGGATCGCCATCGCATATTAGAGTATTTAAGAAAGATATTTCTTACTTAATCTAATTTAGATATGAAGACTTATAGCTTTATATAATGTTCTTCGACTAAGGTTTTATAAACTACTCGCCATCTTCTTATTATACGATAACTACTATTATATCTCTTACGACTTTTTATCTAGAGATAAAAAATCTCTTATCTATATTTTTTCTTATTTAATAGATAAGATATAATTATTAAGAATAGATAAGAAGAATAACACTATATCGAGGAAGAGAAGAAATCTTTCTCGAATTATAATTATATAGGGCTAGGGCTAATAAGCGAATTTCTGAAAATTCCATAGAAATTAAGTCTATTTGATAGCGGGGTATTTAGAATAGCCGAATATTCTACAGTAAGAAATCTGAAAATTCTACACTTTGAATATTTCTACGAAGTTACTCTGAAAACTCTTAATATACTTAGAGGGAGACTCTCTAAAACCCCTCTAACCCTCCGGGAGCTCTTCGAGAGCTCTTCGAGGGCTTCTACCGAAGGGGCTCTTCTCGCGAGTTCGATAAATCTTAGTTTTTAGTATATCTTTATAAATACTTTATTAAATTTCATTTTCGCTATATTATTTAAAAGTGTATAATTAACTCTATAACTTTATAAATTTATTTTATTATTATTTATTACGTAACGTTAAAGGAATTAAATAAATTAAATTAATAAAGTTAATATTCGAGATTTAGTCTTATAGTACTTTCTCTTTTAAACGTACTCGTATTTAGATCGAAAATAAAGAAATAAGATATATTTTAAACTAGAAATCGTTAGATTCGATAATCTAATTAATTACTAGTATCTTAGCGTAATACTTATTCTTATTTTCAAGTCTTAAGTATTAAGAAAGTAAGCTTTTCAACTAGATTAAAGTTTAGCGGCTACGACTCGATTTAATTCGAGACCTCTTAATTAATTAAGTCGTATCATTTCATTAATATTCTTTACGCTGGAATATCGACTTAAGAATCGCTATTATTTATTCAAGTACTTATAATTATTACTCGCCTATTATTCTATTAATTTCTTTTAAATTAAAACTTCTATATTAACTATATCTCTAGCTAGCGATAATATTAACTTAAATACTAAGATAGAAGCTCTCGTTACTCGTACTATCGTCGGGAAATATCGTAGTATTAAAGATCTCGAATATTAAAAGTTCTTTATTATTTCATCGATTTTCAAGCGAGCGTATATGTATACTATTTCTACTACTCTTCTACTTATTAATTATAAAGATATAATTCTATAAGAGAAAGGGGATAGTATTATAAGCGTATTTTATATCTCTCTTAATACATTATTTAGCTCTATAACTATTAGAGTCTAGCGTATCTTAATAGAGATATCTACTACTATCTAATATCTTCTATCTATATAGTTATTCGATATCTAATTATCTTATTTAATATATCTATATTAATATTACATCTATATCGATTCTAATAACTTTTAGAATATTATCTGTTTTATATTTATATTTAAAAAGATATAGTAATAAATATAAATACTTCTAATTAAAAATCTTTATTAATGTACTCTTAATTAGCTAATTAATTTTTTAATTCTAAAGAAATATTAAATTAGCTAGAAGGTTTTGAAAGTAATAAATTAAAAAATTCTCGAAATAATTAATTAGAAAATTTTAGAGATATTTAATTAGAAAGTTCTAGAAGTAATTAATTATAAAGTTCTAGAAATAGTTAGCTAATAGATTTAAATAGTAATTTATTAATAAATTTAATTATATTAAAAAAACAAGAGATAGACTTTATTATAAAAGAAGTTTAAGATTAAAAATTTCTAATATATAATAAAAATAATAATATTATAATCTAGCGATAAGTTTTATAATAAATTTATATAAGTTTATTAATTTTAATATATAAGTAATTAATACGATTAGAAAAAGAAGAGATAATTTTTATAATTCTAATTATTATAATAAAAAAGAATTTAAGTATAATCTTCTCTTTCTTAATTATTATTTTAATTATCTAACTTTCTAAATTAGATAAATTTAAGAATATATTAATAAGAATAAAGAGTTAATATATATATTTAATAACGATATATCTAGCGATAATAATAATACTCTATTTTAAGATTAAACTAATCTTTAATCTCGAGATATTATCTATAAAAATAGAAATTTTAATAATATATATAGTAAAAATATTAAAATTATAATAGTTAAAGAATATCTATTTATAAGTAAATTACTAAAAAAAAAAATATATAATAAAAAACTTAGAAAGAGAAAATCTATTAGGCTTTTCGCGATAACTATAATAAATAAGAAAGTATCTTAAGTATTATTAATAGTAAAAGTAGCTAAAAAATTTATTATAAGTGAAAAGAATATAGATAAGAGAAAAAGCGTCGTTAGTTATATATTTAAAGTAAGAAAGCTATATAGATTTTACTTAGATAATAAGTTTAATCTTATATATACTTTTAATTATCTTTCTAATTATAGCTTACTAGCTATTATCTTTCGCGAAATTAAATACTTTTAGAAGTTAATTACGCTATTAATTTTAAAAGCTTTATTTTAAAGACTTATTTAAGAAATTATAATAATTTCAAGAGATAGATTTAAAAATAGTATTAAGTATTAATAGTAAAGTTCTATTATCGAGACGATATAGAAGATAATAAAATTCTTTCTATCTAATAATTTTTTAAATAAGACTTTTTATTATTCTTATATGAAAATCGCTAATAATAGAATATAAATATTTAATTATTAATAATTTATAATAAATGCGTAATATTATAAATTAAGAATATATTACTTTTATATAAGCTTTTAAAATTATATAATATTAAGCTATATATAAGTATAAAGATAGATTAAAAGCTTATAATATAATTTAGATAGATTATTAAACTATTATAAATAATAGAATAAAAAACTTTATAATTAAATTATCGACTTTTTTAATTTATAATATAATTCTTAATTATAATATTACTTATAAGATTATATTCTATTTCGAATTTTAATTATCTTTAAAATTAATATTATATAATATATTTAATTTATAATTTAAAAGATTTATTTTATATTAAAGAATTAATATTATTTATTATTATAAAATTATTTATATTATAATTATAATTTTAATATAAATATATATTATATTTTCTTATCTAATTAATAATAATTATATATTTTTATAAATTCTTATTATTATCTTAAAAAATAAAAGATTTTATTAAAGTCTATATATATTTAATTATTATACTAATTCTTAACTTAGAATTCTAATTATCTTTATAATTAATATTATATAAAATAATTAATTTATAATTTTAAAAAATTATATTATATTAAAAAATTAAAATAAATTATTATTATAAAATTATTTATATTATAATTATAGTTTTAATATAGATATATATTATACTTACTTATTTAATTTAATAAATACTATATTTATATAATAGATTCTTATTATTATCTTAGAAAATAAAAGATTTTAATTAAAATCTATAAGATATTTATTTATTATATTAATCTTAAAATTATATTTAATTTAAAATTCTAATTATCTTTATAATTAATATTAAATAAAGTATTTAATTTATAATTTTAAAAAATTATATTATATTAAAAAATAGAAATAATTTATTCTTATAAAATAGTATATATTATTATTATAGTTTTTATATAAATATATATTACACTTTTTTATTTAATTAGTAAATACTCTAATTATATAATAGATTCTTATTATTATTTTAAAAGAAAAGAAAATATTTTAATTAAAATCTATAAGATATTTAATTATTATATTAATCTTAAAATTATACTCGATTTAAATTCTAATTATCTTTATAATTAATACTATATATAGTATTTAATTTATACTTTTATATTCTATTAAATTATAAAAAAAATCTATTATAATAAAATTATAAATATTATAAGTATAATTTAAATATCTTATTTTCTTATTTAATTAATAAGTATTATATTTAATAATAGATTTCTATTATTATCTTAAAAAATAAAAGATTCTATTAAAATCTATTATTACGAGCGTATTCTTAATATACTTCTCAGTTCTATAGCTAGCGAGTCTTAACGAAGATATTCTCTATTATATTATATCTTCTTATTATCTATATAATTCGATATCTTAATTATCTTATTTAATATATTTATATTTATATTATATTTATATTAATTCTAATACTATAATTAAGATTAATTTACTTATTTTATTTATATTAATAAACGAATTTAAAGTAATACGCTAGTAAAGACTTTAATAAGAAATTAAGTTAAGTTATTATATCTTTAGATAAATTTATTAAATAGATAAATCGATTTTAAAGAGTCTAAATAAGATAGCGAAATAGTCTTAATAAATAGTAATTAAGAAATAAAGAAAATATTAAATTATTTATATAATTAACGAATTAAAAGAAATAGTTAATATTATTTTATATTTCTATATTTAAAATATATATTAATAATATTATTTATAACTTTATATATTATAATATCTAGAGTTTTAATAAGATCTTAATTAAATAAAAAATAATCGAGTTATAGCTAATTTAAAATATTATTCTCTAAAACTTCTTTATATATAACTTCTTTATAAGATAAGAGATCTTTTAAGCGAAGTAAGTATATTTAAAAAACTACTATTTAAAATATTTATAATCTTCTTAACGTTTTAAATAATTAAGAAATAAATATATTAAATTCTTATAAAGAAATAATCTTATATTAAACTTTATAATAAAAATTTTTATTCTTAATATCAAATAATTTTAACGCGTTTTTAAGAAACTTTATTACTTTCTAGTATATCTAATATTCTTAATATTTATTCTTTCGAAGTATTTAAACTTCTCTCTACTTTATTTTAAATCTTCTTTTCTTCTTTTTTATAATAAAGTTTAATATTAAAAGAATAAATTAAATTAAAACTCTATTTAAGTAAATTAAGTTTTAATAAATATTAATTTTATTAGATAATATAGTCGATAAATTTAATTTAATAGAAATATCTTAGAATATTATTAATATTTTATAATTATAATATTAAATTAAGTATTAATTTAATAAATTTATAATTATATTAAATAAGATTTATTAGAAATAAAATGATTTCTAAGAGATTATTACTTAATATTATATCGTCGTAATAGAAAAGAATTTAACTATAAATAATTTATTTTAGATTTATAGAATAATTAAGAAGATAAATTAATTAATTTAAGATTTTTAGAAGAATATAACTTCTTTATAGCGAAAAGTTAATAATCTTAATTTATAATCTAGAAAAGACTTATAATTATTCTTAATTGAGAAGAAATATACGCCTAAATAATTAAAAGCAAAATTAATTAAAATTTTAGATTTATTTTTATTTCTCGATGATATTAACTCTATTTAGAACGATTAATTCTCTAAAATAGAATAGAAATTTAAGATTAATAGCGATTATTATCTTATTAAGAACTTTAAAATAATTTATATAATTTTATAATTTAGCGATAAGGCTATATAATATATAATATATAAAAAAATTCGAAATTTTACTAATCTATATTAGTCTTTTATTAAAATTATAAATAAGTTAGCTAATATTTATAAGAATTTAAATTAATATAATAATATATAATATAATATATATACTCTATAATAAGAGATTCGATTTTTTATTAATTTCTATTTAGATTTTATTTAACTAAGTATTATTCTTAATATTAAAAAAACTCTTATATTAAAGAATTATCTTTTTAAGAAATTAAGAAAAAAATTAAGAGAGTTATAGTAGATTATAAAAGATTTTACTATCTTAAAAATTATAAAAAAATATTTTTAAAAATTAAATAATTTATAATATGCTAAGTATAAGAATTTTAAGTTTATAAAGATTATTATTAAGTTAATTATAATATAAATATTAATAATAATACTCGCGATTAATATATATCTTATATCTATTATTAAATTTAATTTAAATATAATTATTATATCTCTAAATATTATAATTAATTTAAAGTTAAGAAAATTAATATATTATAATTATAATAAAAAAGATTATTATTAAAAGAACTATATAATAATTACTTAAATTGAGATTAATAAAAAGATCTTTAAAAAAGTATAACTTTATATAATAAAAATAGATAAAGAATTTAAAATTAATAAAATTAATATTATAAATAGTAATAATTCTTCTTTAAATTTAGAAAATAAATAATCTCTTTTAAAGTTATAATAAGAGATACTTATAAAATATATCTAATAAATACTTTTAATAATATTTTAATACGTTATTCTTTTTATATAGAAGTTATACTATCTTTATAAGAGAGAGATTACTTATTTAAGAACTCTCTAATAAATAATAAATATATTAATACTTATATAATTATAAACGAGTTTTTAATCTTAATAATATATAAAGTCTTATATCTAAAGCTATTTCTACTATTAAGATTTAAATTATTAAAAAATTATAATAATTAGATTATAAAATAATTAATTATATATTATTTACTCTCTATTATAATAATAAAAAATTATTAAAAAGAAATATATTTAATATTAGTTATATTATTAAAATATAATATAATAATTAGAAAATTTTAGATAAAAAAGTATAGAATAGATCTTAATATATTATAAAATAAGATACTTTTTTTACTCGATTAATATAATTATAATAATAATAAAATAATAATAATAAATAAATTTTCTTTTTATTTACTTTAGAGCTTCGATTATTTATATTATTTATCTCTTTATCTATTATATTAAAATAATAAAGCTCTCTTTTATCTATTTATAATAATAAAAATAAGATAAATATCTTTTTATTAAGTAAGATTAAGTTTATTAATATCGCTAAAATTAATATAGCGACTTATTATTAACTAGCTCGTAAAAAAAAAATTAATAATAAATAAGATTTATAATATATTATCTATATTATATATATCTTCTTTTATTTAAATATTTTATAAAATTTATATATTAATTAATAAATTATATCTTTATAACTTAGAAAAGAAATATAAAAGAAATTATAGTTTTAATTATCTTATTTAGATTAATAGCGTTAATATAATTAATTCTAAAAAGATAAAATATAAGTTATCTTTAAAGTATTATAATTATTTAAATATTTTCGATAAAATTAAAATAAATATATTTTCTCTATATCGTCTTTATAATTATAAATTAAAATTTAGTAATAATTTCGATAAAATAAAACTCTCGAAAAGTAGAATCTATTTGATATTAGAATATAAATTAAAATAGATAAAGAAGTATTTAAACGAATATTTAAAGAAGGAATTTATAATATTAAGTTATATACTATTTATCTTATTTATTCTATTCGCGAAAAAGTTGAATAAAAAATTATATTTTTATATAAACTATCGAAAGTTAAACGCTATTATTAAAAGAAATCGATATTTAATTCTATTAATAAATAAGATTTTAATAAGAATTTAGAGATATAAATATCTTACTCGATTAGATATTATAGCCGCGTTTAATAAACTATATATATATTCGAATAATAAAAATTTTATTACTTTTATTATCTTTCTTAAAATATATAAATAATATTCTATTTAAGTATCTAAATGAATTCTACTAGATTTATCTCGATAATATACTTATTTATAATAAGATAAAAAAGAAATATATTTAACACGTTAGATAAATTCTCTAGAAATTAAAAAATATCGATCTTTAGATAAATATTCTTAAATATAAATTCTACGTTTAGAAAATTAAATTTCTAAGTTTACTAATATCTATAAATAGATTATAAATAAACTCTATTAAAATCTAGATTATTATTAAGTAAACTATATCTATTAATCTTAAAGAGATATAAATCTTTATCGAATTTTATAATTTTTATCGATAATTTATTAGAGATTTTTTTAAAATAATTAAATCTATAGTAAAACTTATAATAAAGAAAATTATATTTAATTAGTTCTTAGTATATTAAGAGACTTTTTACTTTCTAAAGATTATTATTACTAAAGCTTTTATTCTATATTATTTTAATAAAATAAAAAATATCGTTTTAGAGATTAATTCTTTTAATTATATTAATAAAGATATTCTTTTTTAATATAATAATAAAGAAATACTTTATTTAATAATTTTTTATAATAAAAATCTAATCGCGATCGAGTATAATTATTAGATTTATAATAAGAAATTATTAGTAATTATTCGCTATCTAGAATATTAACGCCTTAAATTAAAATATATAAATATCTCTATTAGAATCTTTATTAATTATAAAAAACTAATATATTTTATTAAGAGAAGAAACCTTAGTTAACGCTAGGCTCGATATTTAAATATATTATTAAAATTTAATATAAAGAGTATTTATTAATTTAAATCTTAGAATATTAAGATAAATATATTTATATAAATAACTAAATATAAATTAATTAATCTCGAAAACGAATAATTACTTTAATAATATTAAATAATATTTATTCTTAATCGATTAGAATTAGATAGCGAATATATCGATATATATATAATTAATAATCTTATTTATTATAAGATAGTAGAGACTAATAAGAAGAATAACTATTATATAAAAAATATAACGCTATTATCGAAAATAAGAATAAGTTTTAAGAAATTACTCTTAATAAGTACTTCGTATAAAATAAAGTACTTTTCTATAAGAATTATTTATAGATATTCGATAATATATATATCGATATTATTCGAGAGATATATAATTAATTATTCTACGACTATCTCGAAATAGTATATATCTATAAATTACTTAAAAGAGAATATTATTAGCGAGATATAAGAACTATTATAGTTATCTACGTTAAGAATTACTATATTTATTAGAAAATTAAAGTATCTCGCGATTAAAAGTATAATTTATTATAGTCTCTACTAATCTTATAGAAATAATAATAAAATATCGATTAACTTCGTTATAAACTTATTTATATTTAATAGCTATAACGCTATTTAGATAGTAATTAATTTATTTATTAAGAAACGTTACTATAGTCTATATAGTCTATTTCGATATTAATAAAAATATTATCGCTAAAAAGATAATTAACTTACTACTTAAAAAAGTATTTCGTTTATATAATCTATCGATTTTAATAATATCGAATTAAGGCTTTTAATTTATAGCTATTATATAAAAGTCTTTTTATAAAAGATTAGATATTATAATTAAGCTATTAATAGTCTTTTATTTTAAAATTAATAAATAGATTAAATAAGCGAATTAGAATATAGAGCGTTATCTTTAAATATATTATAATTATATATAGAATAACTAAATAAAATAGCTATTTATTATCGAGTTTGTCGATAATAATACTATCTTATTAATTATTAATATCTTACCTTTTCTTATAAATAAGAGATTTTATTCTCGAATAACTTTTAGCTCGAATATTATTAATTATAAGATTATATATAAACGTCTTAATATTACTTAAATAAAGAATATTATAAATTATATAAAATAAATTCTTAAATATATTTAAAGTAATATAAATTATATTTAGAAAACTATAGTTATATAAGTTAATAAGTATTAATAAAAGATTATTTTTTAAATAGATAATAAGATCTTTTTAAATAGTAAGAATATTATCTTTAATCGCTCTTCTTATAAACTAAACTATAAGAAACTTAATTTATTTAAAATTATAGACTTTATAGAAATCTTATATTATCTAGAACTTTCGTTAAATATAAGAATCTATATTATCTTTTATCTTAATCTCTTAAGTTTTATAATAAATAACTTCTTATTAAAGTAGATAAATTCTTTATTAAAATATATTACTATTAATATCTAGATTGAATAGATTATTAAAAAAATATTTATCTTTAAATTAATCTATAGTTGTCTTAAATATAAAGTTAAATAAAAAGATCTTAATAATAATTCTATCTAATATAATATAGATAATAATAAATTCGAAAATTACTAGAATCTAATAGACGACTTCTATAAGCGATATCTCGAAGAGTCTTATCTATAAAAGATTAATTAATAAAATTCTAAAATTATCTCGAATATCTCGTTTTTAATTAAATTAAAACTATTCGATATCTTCGTAATAATCTTATTTTTTTAGAGTTAAGAATTAATTCTCTAGATTTATATTAATCGAAAATTATATTATATATAGTCTCTCGCGTAAAATTCCCTTACTAACTAATATTTAAGTATTTTTTAAAACTATAATATATTATTTATAAATCTTACTATTATTATTGATAGTCTTTATCGATATTAGTTATATAATATTTTACGAAGAAACTTATTTAATATTAAATTAGAGTTTTTAGCGTTTATAATTTAATTCGATTCGAGAATCTTTAACTAATTATATTATATTATTTTATTAATATTTTACTTACTTAGATATAAATTCGAAAATTATTATTATTTATCTCTACGTTTATAGATCTTATTTTTATTATATTATATCGATTTTCTTCTAATTAAGCTCTCTATATATATTTAAATTATAATTAATAATATCGCTATAGTATAACTAAGAAAAGCTATTATAATTATTAATATCGCTCTTAAAAAAAGATATTATATTAGAAGATTTTAGATATAATTATTTCTTTATTACTTTTATCATTTTTTAGATATTAAGTATATATATATATTTATTTTTCTATCTTTTTACTTATTAATTATAGAATATAATTTAATAAAGAGAGAAGATAGTATTATAAGCGTATTCTTAATATATCTTTTAATTCTATAGCTAGCTAGCCTTAGCGAAGATATTCTCTATTATATTATATCTTCTTTTTATCTATATAATTTAATATCTTAGTTATCTTATTTAATATATCTATATTAATATTATATCTATATCGATTCTAATATTTATAAGATATTATATTTTTTATAAATAAAGGTCTATAAATTAAATTTATAATTATTTTTTTAATTAAGACTATTAAGTAAATAGATAAATAATCTTTAATAAGCGAAATTTAATAAGCGAGCTATTCGGCTATTAAGCGAACTTTAATAAGCGATATTTAAATTTCTTATACTTTAATAATTATTAGACTAAATTTAGAAATTCTTTTTTTATCTAAAAGCCTTTATTTCGTTTTATAACTTAAAAAAAAATCTTAAAATTTTAATAGAAAATAAAAAAGTTATTCTAAAATTAAATAATATATATCTATTTTTTAATTAGGGCTATTCGATTATATTTTTTTTATAATTATAAATATTAATTTATTTATTCGCGATAACTTAATCGATTTAATTAAAGAGCGTAATAACTCTAAATTTATAATTAATTATATATATAAATTTAAGATTTTTAAGCTTAGCTTTATCTTATTCTATTATATATATTAATAAATTTAAATATTAAATTCTTTTTTAAGTTTTTTATTATATCTATTTTATTCTTCTTTATTTAAATATCTTATAATTTTATAATATTAACTATTATCTTAAATTTTACGCGAGCGCTACGAATTAAAATAAAAATCGTAAACTTTTTATATACTACTTCTTTATTTTTTTATTATAATATTATAATAATTAGAAAGATATTTAGAAGTTATATTTTATTTTCTTTTTATAAAATATCTTTTAAATATTATCGTTTATAGATCTAATAAATATATATATTATAAAATTAATATAATAGTAATTTTATATAGCGAGAAGATAAATAATAATAGAATTAAAAATAATTTATTATTAAAAATTAAAAATAAGATCTTTTATTATTATAAAGTAAAATTAAATTTATAATTTTAATTATATATATAGAAGTAAATAATATAAATAATTTTTAGTGAATACTTCGCGATAATAATCTTTTAGTTAATTTTTTCTTATTTTTATCGCTATTAAAGTTCTATAATTATTTAATTAATATTAAAAATTATAAATATAAAACGATAGAAGAGCTCTCTTAGAATTCTTATATTATTAAATCTTATTAATATATAATAGCTCTCGAAGTATATAATCTACTTAAAGCTCGCTTATAAAAAGTATATAATATTAATCTTAATATAATATTAATCGCGAGAGATAAAATTAAAAGTATAAATAAATTTAAAAGTATAAGTTCAGAGAAGTAGAAAAAGATATTATAAGGGATTAAACATATATATTTCTATAAATAATAAAATCGATTATATCGTAATATTATTAGATATTAATATATATAATTTTTTTATTTAATATTTTAAAGAGAAAATATATATTTATATTAGCTATATAATTAAGTCTAGATAATTAAAAATAAAAAAGCGCTATTAATAATAATAAGAGTATAATCTTATAATAAAAAGATTTAATAGAGAAGAAAATATTAAATAATTCTATTTATCTTATAATTTTAAGATAAATAAAAAAAGAGAAAGAATAAGAGATAAGTATATTATTAGATAATAATTTAAAGTTATTAATTAGATTATTTAATATAATTAAATAATCTTATAAATAGAGATTCTTTTTTATCTTTATAATAATTTAAAAGTTTTAATAAAGAACTTATTAATCTCTATAAGCGAAAATAATATATATTAATTCTTATAACTATAAATTTTATTATATAATTAAAATTTATAAGTATAAAGATTTTACGATATAGAATTATTCTTCTAAGATCGATTATAAAATATATTATTATTATTTCTTATATATATAAAATTATTAACTTATAATTTTTAGATTAGAAAAATATATAATTATATATAAATAGATTTTATAGTAAATACTCTTTTTATTTATTACTTTCTCTTTAATAAAAGTATATTAAAAGTTATTTAGATTAATTAATTAAAATTCGATTTATTATCTTTATATATTTATTTTAATAAAGTTAAGCGCGTAGTATAAAGAAATTTAATAATATAATAATTTAATATAAATAATAATAATTTTCTAGATTTAATAGACTCGACTAAATAGTAGTTAAAGAATTATAATTATACGCTAAATAGATAAAAGCTAGATAAAGATAATAATAGAGTAAAAAAGATCTTTTAAATAATAATTAATAACTATAATAATAAAAATTTAAATCGCTTTTTATTTTTATTATTAAAATATAAATTTTAAGTATAAGAGCTTAAAAGAAGAGATTATAATAGATTTCGTTATCTATTAATTAGAAAGATACTTAAAATTTTATAATATAAATTCTTTTCTCTTATATCGAACGCTAATTCTTATATTATATATTATACTTTTTATTTAAAATCTAGATTATTTTAATATTATAATAAGTTTAAAGTTTAAATAAAGAGATAAACTATAATAACTAAGAATATAAGAATTTATAATAAATATAAGAGAAGATAAAATTTTTTTAAATAATTATATTAATTAGAAAAAATATCTATTATTAAATAAAGTAAATATTTATAAATTATAATATAAATATTAAAAAGCTATATAATAAGAATTATAGATAGAATTTTTTATCGATAATATTAATTTTATAGTTATTAAATAATATAATAACTTAGATCTATATATTTTGATAATATTTTTTATTAAAAGATAGCGAATTAGCTAGTATTATTAAAGAGATATTAATTAACACTTTTTATAAGCGAAATTAATAGAGAATAAGAAAAAATATCTAACTAATAATAAGAGGGCTATTATCTATTTTTAATTAAATTAATTATTATTAAAGTCTTATTAAGATCTATAGTATTCCCCTTTAAAGTTTTAGAATTAATAAATCTTTTTTAAGATAATTAAGAGATAGTAGATTTATTAATATATTATCTAATAACTCTTTATTGCTAATTTCTCGATTTTTTATAAAAGTTACTTCTTATACTTAGTAATAGTAAAGCGATAACTTTATACTATTAAGTTTTTAGTCGTTTACGCTATCTATCTTATAAGTTCCTTTAATATTTCTATTAAAAGTTATAATTAATTTTAAAATATAATTCTTTTTAATTACGATATCTTTTTTATATAGTAAATATTTTTTACTTATAGATATATCTAGAAATAAGTAATACTTCTTAATTAAGATTTATATCTATATCTTCGTAAATATTACTAATTAGAAGACTATTCAAATTATTTAAATATTTATATTTATTAAATATATATTTTATTCTTTTTAAATCTTTCTTCTTATTAGCTTTAATATTTCTATTAAATTTATTCTTATCTTTCTTTCTTAGCTTTTTAACTTTTTCTTCTTTAATCTTATAAATGATACTTTAAACTCCCGCTATTATATTAAATTCTTACTTTTAATTTAATTTATATTAAGTTTATTTATAACTATTATTTAGCTTATAATACTATGAAAATTCGAGAATTTAAAGTCTTATTTTATACTTTCGATATATATACGTAATTAATATTATTACTTAAAACTCTCTATTAAAGTAATTATTATTACGCTCTAAGCGTTTCTTTACTTACTTATATTTAATACTTCTCTCTTCTCTTATATACGTAATAAATATAATCGATCTTATAATCTAGATCTCGAATCTTAGACTTTATATAGAGCTAAAATAATACTTTATAGTAATTAAGTATAAATTTCTAATTCCCGATATTTAATTAGATTTTAAGTATACTTTTATAAATTAGAAAGAAATATTTATCGATTAATCTTTAATCTCGATATTTTTATTTTATTAAATATCTTTATAGATAAAGCTATTAATAATATAAGAATATAGAGATAATAAAGATTTTATACTCTCGTAGATTATCTTAATAAGCTTTTATAGAAAAAATTTATATTTATAAATTATTCGAATTTTTATTCGATCTATAAACGCGTTTTATAATTTAATTATATTTTATTTATATACTCGAAAATATAGGTTAATATTAAATATTATCTCTTTTTTAATAATTCTCTTATTAATAATATAGATTATATTTAGATTTTTCATTTCTAATTTAATTTATACTAAGATTATTTATAACTATTATTTAATTTATAATACTTTAAAATTCGAGAATTTAAGATTTTATTTTTCGTATTAGAATTATTAGCTATATATCTATTTAAATAAAAAGTTCTCGCTAATAAAGAGAATATAAAGAGATTATTATTAGAAGAATAAATTTAATCGTTTTTCGATAATTAGAAAGATAATTAGAATTCTATTCTATATTAAATATCTTAACTCTCTTCTATCTAAAAAAATACTTTTAATTATCTTATTCTTATTTTTTATATATTTCCTCTTATTATATACTAATATATTATTTATATAAGTTTTATATTCTTAATTATTAATATAACTTTTTTATTATAAATAGCGTAAAGATTATTAATTATATAATTTATTAATAGAATAATAACTTAATAAAAAGCTAATATATAATAAAATTTCGATATTAGAGTCGCTTTAATAGCTTCTTATAACGTATTTAATATAAAAGTTTAAATTCGTATAATACGATAAGATAGTAATATTATATAAATAATCTCTTATATTATATAAACGAAAAATCTTTTTAAAAGAAGTAAATTAGTTAATTTCTAATATTTTTTAATCTCTTATAAAGTAATAGCTAAAATATTATTAATTACGAGTAAAGGCCTATGAATTAAATTCATAATTTTTTTTAATTAGGGCTATCGAGTAAGTAGGTAAGCGATCTTTAATAAGCGAACTTTGATAAGCGATATTTGAATTTCTTGCACTTTAATAATTATAGGACTAAATTTAATAATTCTTTTTTTATCTGAAAGTCTATATTTCGTTCTATAATTTAAAAAAAGAAATATTAAAATTTTAATAGAGAATAAAAAAGTTATTCTAAAATCAAATAATATGTATCTGATTAGAGCTATCTAACTGTCGAGCGAACTTTGATGAGCGATATTTGAATTCCTTGCGCTTTAATAATTATAAGACTAAATTTCAAAATTCTTAAAAATTTAGAAAGCATAAAGAGGGCTTTAAAATTGAAAAAAAAACATTCAAAATTTTAATAGAAAACAAAAAAGTTATTCTATGTGTTAATAATGTACACCTATTTTTTTGATAAGGGAGGCGCGGGAGGGCGAGATTTTGATGGTTGTGGACGCTAATTTGTTTACCCGCGGTGTCTAATTAAAAAGCGTAGACCTAACGAATTGATAATTGACTGCACATACAAATTCAAGGTTTTCTAGTTTAGCTCTATCTTATTCTTTTATATATACTAATATATATATATTACTTATTAATATATTATATTACTATACTTACTTTCTTACTTTTAATATTAATTTTTAATCTTTATAAATAAAGACTTTAATATATTCTTTTTTATAATCTTTATATTAAAAGCGTAAATAACTAAAAACTTATCTTATTTAATTTTTTTCGCGATTATCTTTTTATAATTAGAAGATTTTAAGATTTTCTTTTAACTTAAAGTCTTAATATAAAGATTAAATAAATAATTATTGAACTAATTATTTATATTATTAAGAAGATTATTAAAATCTATATTATCTTTTAAATAAATCGATTTAATATATAAATCGATATTATTATCTTTATATAATAATAATATAATAAAATCGCTATCGAGATTAATAATTATTAATAATATATTATTATTAAGTTAAGTTAAAGCGAATAAAATAAAATAATTATAGTATAAAATATCAATAAGAGAAAATATTTAATTTATAATAAGATATTAAGAAAGAAAAAAAGAGAGAATTTCTACTTATAGCTTTAATATTTTAAAATCTATCTAGCGTTATATTAGCGAAGTCTATTAAATTTAATTTATTAAATTACGCTATATAATATAATAATTATATTTCTAATTATTATTATAATTATACTAATTAATTCTAAAAAAATTAATCTTTTAATAATTATATTAACTCTTTTATAATTTATTAATTTACTTTTTAAATTATTATATTAGATAAATTTATTTAAAGTAGTAATCTATTAATATATTAACTAATTCTTATTCTTCGCGAATAATAATAATTTTTT
Source organism: Letharia lupina (assembly GCF_014066315.1). Classification (NCBI taxonomy): domain Eukaryota; kingdom Fungi; phylum Ascomycota; class Lecanoromycetes; order Lecanorales; family Parmeliaceae; genus Letharia; species Letharia lupina. The sequence continues at coordinate 1,271,981 of NW_023502984.1, forward strand.
TTATATATTATTTTATTTAATTAGTTTTACGTCTTAATTTTAAAACTAGATATCTTTATTATCTAATTTCTTTATTTATTAAATCTTTTAACTTCTATCTTTTTTATCTTATCGTCTCTACTATTTAAAACGCTATTAATATCGCTTTGAAAAAAAATAGAATTATTAAAATAGAAGACTCTAATACTAAAATAAGAGATTTTAAATTCTAATTAATAATAAATCTTATAACTTAAATATCTAATTATATTTAATATTATAATTATAATTATCTTTATAATTATAATTAATATAAGTTAAGACTTTCTATTAATATATAATTTTTTTTAAAAGATTTATATAAATATAATTAAAGGTTAATATTCTTCTTTTACGCGTTAAACGTTTAGCGAGAAATATTAGAAAATTTATATCTAGATATTTAATAACTATATATTAGAATTTACTTACTTTAAATTCTAGATATAAGTATCTTTACTTTTAAATAAGATAAAAAAATTATAAATTTAAGATCGAATATTATTAAGAGTTATCTACTATTTTCTATTATTAATATACTCGCTAATAAGAAAGATATATTATTATTATATAAATTTAGTTATAATATTAATAATAACTATAAAAACTAAAGCTATCGAATATAGAGATATTCGTTAATAAGAAAGATATATTATTACTATATAAATTTAACGCGATATTAGTAATAACTATAGAAATTAAAACTATTAAATATCGAAATACTCGCTAATAAAAAGGCGTATTATTACTATATAAATTTAATTACGATACTAGTAGTAACTATAAAAACTAAAGCTATCGAATATAGAGATATTTATTAATAAGAAAGATATATTATTACTATAGGAATTTAGTCGCGATATTAATAATAATTATAAAAATTAAAACTATTAGATATAGAAATACTCGCTAATAAAAAAGACGTATTATTACTATATAAATTTGATTATAATATTAATAATAGCTTTAGAAATTAAAGCTATCGAATATAAAGATATAATCTTTAATTTAATATAGATTTTAGAATAAAAAGTCTCTTTTCTAATTCTTATAAATATATATTTATATTTAAATTAATTTAAAAAAAATTATTTTATAAATATAAAATATATAAAGTTATTAGATTAAGTATAATAGTTAAATATTATTAATTAAGCGTAATAAGTAGAATAATAATTAGAATATCTTATTTTTAACTTAGAATAGTTTTTCTTTTATTTATTATATATTTTCTTTTTATAAAAACTACGTCTAGACTTTAATAATACTATATTATTATTTATAAACTTATATCTTATTATAATTATCTAAAAAATTATATATCTTTTAATTATAAAGTAATTCTTTTTATATAAAATATATATTATTAAGTCGTTAATTATTAATTATTAATTTTTTTTATTTATAATTATTAGAGAGTAAGTTATATTATTAAAATTACTTATTAATTTTATCTCTATAGCTTTTTAAAGTATACTTAATATAGCGATTTAAATTTAAAGCGAATTAATTAAATTTAGAGCTATATAAATTAAAATCTTTTTTATTATTTAAGCGAATATAATTTAAAAAATAATTAAGTTTATTAATCTTTATAATTTATAGATTTTTTTTTATATATAGATTTTAAAGTCTAATTAGTAATAATATAATTAGCGCGTATAATTAATTTATTACTTAATTTAAATATATATAATCGATATAACTATATACTTTTTTTATTTATAATTATACTTCTTAAATTTCGCGTATAATCTTCTAATTTTTATCTTCGCGAAATTTTATTTTTATTTTACTTTAATAATTTAAACGAGTTTAAATTAGTAGTTAATAAATTATTAAGAATTTTTTAAGCTTTCGCGATTATCGAGTTAATAGCTTTAGTAGATAATAATACTATATATTAATAAATTATAATTAATATTATAATTAGTTATTATATTAAGAGATATAGCGCTATTAAATATATATTTATTTTATAAAAATAATATTATTAATCTAATTTAACTATAGAGTATAAAGAAAATAATTTTATTTTCTTTAGATATAAATAATATTATAATAAATAAGTATATTATAATATAAATATTATAATAATAAAAAGAATTTTTAAAAAAGAAGAGAGTAAATTAGAAAAGAATAAAATTAAATATTTATTATTAAGCTAAGTCATATTATATAACTAAAATCTTATTAAAATAAAATATTATTTAAAGATAAATTAAGTTTAAATATTAATTAGAAAGCTAATTAAAAAAAGAAATTAATTTCTTTTTTATTAATATATATCGTAGAGCTATATATAAGCGCTTCTTTCTATATTTTAAATATATTTTAAATATCTATAGCTATATATATACGCTCTCTTTTATATTTCATATATTTCGATATTCTTTATATACGCGATATATTTATTAAATATAATCTTATTAATTTAATTAATTTCTAATTAATTTTATATTTATTAATTATAAAAAAAGCTCTTTATTCTAATATTATAACTTTATTAATTCGTTATTCTTAAATATCGAGTTATTTATAGCTTATAATTAATTTACTTACTTTTTTCTCTTCTTCTATTATAAAGATAGAAGAAGATATTATTTCTTTTTTACTTTTATCTATAATAAATTAGTTATTATTTTTATAAAATTAAAGATATTATAATATTATTTAAATAGAAGAAAGTCGTATTAATAAAAAAGATTTTAGATTTTAAAAATAATCTTAGCGCGATAAAAGATTTAATTTTTATATATAAAAGATTTAGATAATAACTAATTTAGTTAATTAAATTATTAAAGCGCTTAAATTAAATTTTAATTTTATATTAATATCTAATAAAATTAATTTAATAATTTTAAATTTAATATATATCTTTATTAATATAGCTAGCGATTAGAATATTAATTAAATAAATATAATCTTTAATTCTAATAATTAGAATAATATAATAATAAATAAATAATATTAAAGTAAATAAAATATATATTATATTAAGTAAAAAAGCGTTAATAGCTAAGCTAATTAAAGTTTTAAATTAATTAAATTAAATATTAATTCTATATTAGTATTATTATATACTTTTAAATATATAATTATTAATTATAATATTAATTAGAAAGAGTTAATTTTTAATTTAAAATATTAAAAATAATATAGTAATATATTATTAAAGTAATATAAGTTTCTATTATAGTAAGAAGATAGAATTTATATATTAAATATTAATCTTATTTTATTTATTTATATATCTCTTTTAATTTCTTTTTAAATATCTTAATTTTAAGATATTAACTAAATCTTTATTTAATATAAATTTAACTTTCTTAATTAACGATATTTAATATAAGATATTAATAAGTATATTTCTATTAGGGTTACTGTGTAAGAAGCATACATGTACTTCTGAAAAGGAGTTTCACGAAGAAGCGAAAGGTGTTTCTTGATTCTGATTGTGATTGATTGATTGAATTGAGCTCAAGCTATGAACGAAATCGAAGAAAGGAAGCGATATGCCAAGTCACGCTAGTTAGGTTTCTCACGCTATGCTAAGAACGTAACAATTTCGATATAAAGATAATAATAAATTTTACTTTCTTTTTAATATTAATAATAAAAAATAAAAAATATAGTAGTAAATAAAGATAGTATAGATTATATAGAATTAATTTAAATTTAATAATAATCGTTAATTTATCTATTAAGACTTAAAAATTAAGAAATTCTAGAAGTAGATATAATTTAATAAATATATACTCGTCAATTCTAAGAATTTATATATTATTTATTATTACTATAATAAGATTTTAATTTACTTATTTATAGATTATAGAATAAGCGATATAATAATATATATTAAGTCTAAGAAATATATTAAGAAATCTAATTTAAATAGTTTATAATAAACGAATCTAATTAATAATTATAAAAATTAAATATATTTCTAAATTAGACGATATAGATTATTAATAAATAAAACGATAAATAGAATATTTAGCTTACTATTTACTCTAGAAAAGATAATATTAAAATTCTCTTATAATACTAGAAAATTAAAAGCTTATACGCGAAGACTTTTTAAAATAATTTTATTACTAAATTATAAATATCGATATTTTATTTATAATTACTAATAATTCTAAGATATTACGACTCTTATATTATCTTAACTTTAATATATAATTAGAGTTAATATCTATTATAAAAAATCAATTAATAAGAAAAGTTATAAAACTAAAGATAGAATTATTAAAGAATTTATTAATTAATAATATTAAAGTCTCTTTAACTCTAGATTATTAGTTATTTTATAATTACTAATTATTTATAATAATTCTAATCTTTTTTATTAATATTAATTAGTAATAATATAAGATTCTTATAAATTTTTAATATATCGAAGATAAATATACTAGCTAGAAATTTATAAGTATTATTAATTTAATTCTCGTAAAATATAAGATTTAAATTTATATATTTAAATTTATAATTAATAACGTTAGTAATAATAATATACTCTTCGACGATTTAATTATTTATCTTTCTATTTTTATAATAAAAAATCTACTTAATATTAAAAAATTTAAATTTTTAAATTATTTATAATATATTTTCTATATAGTATATATTATTTAATTAATCTTAAAAAAACTTCTAAATAATATTAAAATTACTTTAATAAATAAGAAATTTTAGAAAAATTAGAATAATAAAGAAGATAAGAATTAAGTTTAAATAAATATAATTAATTTATTAATAATTTTAATAAAAATATAATATTTCTTATTATTATTTTAATTATTATATTATTAATTATATTAAAATTTAAAAAATCGCTATATATATTAATATTAGCGATTAATATAAAAAGATCTTTTTTATATTATAAATTAAATAACTTTAAAATAAGAATATTTTAATATTAGATAAATATTAATCTTCTAAAAAGAAGTAATATTATTAAAAATACTCTTTTAAGCTCTTTTAGAATATTAAGACTTATTAAAATTTAATTTATTAGATATTAATCCGCGCTTTACTTCTTTATATTAATATTATATATTTTTTAGAGAATAGATTAACTATCTATTTAAGATTAAGTAATAAAATATAATTATAAATAAAAATTATAATCTAAGCGTTTAAATAATTTTTAATTAATTTCTAATAGATTTAATATTTAATTTAACTTATTAAATCTTTTTATAAATTTATAAAGTTAATAAGTAGAGAAGAAAAAATTATAATTTATTACGTCTTTAATATTTATAATTATTTATTTAACTATATAGATAAAGAGCTTAAAAAATTAAGAAGAAAGAGAGTTTCTTAGAAAAAAGAACTTTTTAAAGCTTTTAAGATAATTTATAAAAAATTAATTATCTATTATAATCGAATTTAATTAAATTTAAACTATCTATATAAATAAATTATACTTTTATATTTAAATTATAATAATATAAAATTAAAGAAATTAAATTAAAAGATTAATATTAAAAAGAAATTATAGATAAAGATCTATAAAAAAGTATTTAAAAGAATATTTTAAAATTATTAAAATATTAATATAAATAATTATTTATAAAGAGTTAAGCGAATAAATTAATTAAATAAAAATATATTTAATTAAGCGATAAAATTTAAGATTAAAAATTTAAATAATAAGAATAAATATAATTAGCTTTAATAATATAGAAGAAATAATAAGTCTTCTAATTATTATTCTAATTATAATCTTATTTCTAATTTTTATAAAACTTCTTTTAATAATCTAGCGAATCTTTTAATTTTAAAATAATAAAAGAAATTAAAGTTTAAATACGTTATAATCGCTTAAATAGCTTATAATATTCTTTATTTTCTCGCGGAAATTATTATATAAAAGCGGTATTTTTTAATAATTAAAAGATATTATAATACTTAGAAATATTATTTATTAACGATATTTTATACTCTAATAATAATTCTTTATATAAAATATTAAGAAAATAAATTTAAATAGATTAAATTTAATTTTAAAGAAGATTTTAATATATTAAATTAGTTTAAAAGAGCTAATAATACTTTATATAAAAATTTAATTAATAATTATAATAATTATATTAGCGAAGATAATAAGCTTATAAAAAATACTTCGATAAATTTAATATTTATAAATTTATTAAGATATATTATTAATACTTTATAATATATAGAGAGATAATTAATAAACTTATAATTAGAGAGAGTTAATAATAATAAATTTAATCTCGATAAAGAGATTTAGAGTAATTTAAGAAGTAAATTTATTTATAAATAGTTAATAAGTTTAATTAAATAGAGATAGATTTAGAGTATTTAAAAGAATTAAAATAGAGTAAAGTAGAAGAGTAAAGTAGAGTTTAAAAGAAAAATAAATATAAAGTTTATTAAGTTTATTTAACGCGTTAAGATAAATATATAAATAAAGATAATTATAGAATTTTATTCTTATAATATTTAAAGATTTAAAATTTAAAATATTCTTTTATATTATAATTTTAAGAAGAAAAATAGAGATATTTATAATTCTAATTATTATTCTAATTATTACTATTAATAAAAAGATAAATAACTATATTAAATTACTCTTTATATTCTCTCTCTCTTAATAAAGAAGAATAAATATATTCTATATATCTTAATCAAATTATTCTATAAATATAGAAATTCTAATCGAGATATTTTATATATATATTATATTATAATATAATACTATAGATATATTATATTATAAAATATATCGTTAAGATCTCGAATTTATATTAGAAAAATAATATAGTATTTAACTCTATCTATACTATATTCGAGTATAGTATAATATTACTTAATATAAAATATTCTATAAAATATATTATATCTTTTCGACTAGTAAGAATAAATTATTATATTATAATCTCGTAATTTATATATTTAATAATTTTAATATTAGATACTTTATTTATAAGTATATTAAAAAAATATTAAAGTTTAAATATTATTAGAGAGATATAATAAGCGATATAATAAAGTATATTTATACTTATCTCGATTATTAAAGAATATAAGTTTATTATTATAAGTCGTATAGCGAGTTAATATTAATCTCGTTAAGTAATATAAATTTATTATATATTATAATAATAAATTTTATTATAGATTTATTATCTATAAGAGATTTATATATTAATAAAATTTATAATATTATCTTAATCTTAATAGATAAGCTAATTAAGTATATAATATATATTATAATTATAAAGAATCTAAAAATTAATAATCTTATTAATATCTTATAGCGAGAGTTTATATTATTATATAATATAATATATAATTTAATTTTAAATTAAGACTCTCTATTTATAAGTAAATCTTAAATAATATTATATTAATATCTAGATATAAAGCGTAAATTTAATATTATATTTTATCTTTAAATTAATAATTAAATTAAAAGATAAAATTAAATTCTTAAATATTATTTATAATTATATTATAATTATAAATAAGATAATTAATTTAAAATTTTATTAATAGCTATATTTATATATAATAATAATATATATATAAATATTAATAAGATCTTATAAGAGCTATTAATAAGATATATAGTAGATTTAAAAAAAAAATTAAAAATAGAATTTTAAAAGAAAAAGTATCGCTTATTATAAGATAAGTAAAATAATTATAAAAGATAAGATTATATTTAAAAGAGTTATAGAAGTAAATATTAAAATAATAAGTAAAGTATTATAATAGTAATTATAAGATTATAATCTTTAAAAAAGAGAATAAAGTATTATTACGAAGTTTAAATATATAAAAGAATAAGATAGAGTTAAGCTTAAAAATCTTAAATTTATATATATAGTTAATTATAAATTCGAGTTCGCTACTCTCTTTAATTAGATTAGCTAACTTATCGCGAGTAAATAAATTAATATTCGTAGCTATTAAAAAAATAGATATACGTTATTAATATATAGAATAACTTTTTTATTTTTTATTAAATTTTTAAGATTTTTTTTTTAAATTATAGAATAAAATATAGGCTTTTAGATAAAGAAAGAATTTCTAAATTTAATCTAATAATTATTAGAGCGTAAGAAATTTAAATATCGCTTATTAAAGTTTATTCGCAATTATTAAAAAAATAGATATACGTTATTAACATATAGAATAACTTTTTTATTTTCTATTAAATTTAAATTTTTTTTTTAAAATTATAGAACGAAATATGTACTTTTAGATAAAAAAAGAATTTCTAAATTTAATCTTATAATCATTAAAGGGTAAAGAATTTAAATATCGCTTATTAAAGTTCGCTCGACAGTCGAATAGCTCTAATCAGATATATATTATTTAATTTTAGAATAACTTTTTTATTTTCTATTAAAATTTTAAGATTTCTTTTTTATATTATAGAATGAAATAAAGGCTTTTAGATAAAAAAAGAATTATTAAATTTAGTCTTATAATTATCAGAGCGTAAGGAATTCAAATATCGCTTATTAAAGATTACTTACCTATTTACTCGATAGCCCTAATCAAAAAAAATGATTATGAATTTAATTTATAGACCTTTACTCGTATTTTATAATTAAAGAAAAAACTTAATTATAAATAGCTTAAATCTTTTAAAGTATTAAAGAAAATAGATATATAGATTTATAAACTAAATCTCTCTATTAGATATAAAAAAATTTATTCTATATTTTATATATCGCTATTAAAATTATAGTATTTATATAATAATAATTTATTACGAGATAAAGTTAGTTTATAAATTAAGTAGTACTTAGATCTTTCGCTAAGTCTTTTACTTCGAGTTCGTATTTAATTTATAACTTAATTAGATTTCTACTAGCGATAATCTATATAATAGATTATATTAGTTTTTATCTAATTATATATAGAAGCGTTATACGCCTATTTCTTACTTTTCTTTCTTATCTTTTATCTTATATATAGACTTAATCTTACTAGTTATTATATATATATATAATTCTTTAATAGTAATTCTAATTCTTATCTTATTTCTTAATATTATAAAAGATCTACTATTTATAATACTTTTATATATTATTTTAAATCTTAATATTATAATCGACGTTAAAGATTAATAATAAATTTAAGTATTTATTTAATAAGTAACTAATAATTCTTAAGAGATTCTTAATTAAATCGATATCTTATAATAACGTATTAATAGCGCTTCTATTAATATCTCTATCTTATCTATAATAACTTTATCTTCTATCTTAATATTAAATTCGCTAACTCTATAAATATTAATTATTCTATTCTAATTAATATAAATAAATTAATTATCTTCTATTATTTCTTTCTCTACTTTTACTACTCTCGTAATCTCTAAATTTAAAAAACTCTCTAATATTATCGAATATAACGGCGATGTAAATAGATTAAATATATAGAAATAAAATTCTATTTATAAGATATATACTAATTATAATTAATACTCGATCGATTAAAAGAAAATTACTTATATCGAAAATCGACTCGCTATAGAAAAGAAAGCTTAAATTCTTATAAATAAATATCGATTTAATAGACTCTATATTCTTATTAGTTTTAAAAACTATTATACTAAACTACGTAAATAATATAGCGATTAATTTAAAATTAAAAACGCTTACACTTATCTCGCGATAAGCTTCGATTAAAAAAACTCCCTTTCGATAAATACTATAATCTCTTTCTATAAAAGAAAAAGCGATTTTAAATAGAAGATACTTTTTTAATTAACGCTTTATAATATAATATTAATTATAATATCTAACGCGTCGTCTTCTTCTAGCGAACTCGCTTTAATAAAAAATTATTTATCTTTAAGAAATAAGTTTAAACTTATTTCGAATTCGATAATAAACTTCGTTAATTAAAGTATTATATATCTCGCTAGATTCTTATTATCTTTATATTAATAATTTAAGTTAAAGATCTTAAATAGTAACTCTCTTAAATAGAGAGCTATCTCTATTATTTTAATAGTTATAATATTAACTATACTTCTTATAATAAAAGATTTTATAAATCTTAACTTCGCTATAGCTATTAGAATTAATATAGATACGATACTAGTATAGATAAAATAGAACGAGAATAATAAGACTATCGAATTATATAGATGAGAAGAAGGTATAATATAATAGAGAATATCTTCGTTAAGGCTCGCTAGTTATAGGGCTAAGTAATATATTAAGAATACGCTTATAATAATAGCTATCGTTAAGGGCTAAAAACTCTAAATATCTAGAATTTAAGAGATTTACGATAAGTAAAGACTTTACTATTATTATAAATTTTAATATTTTAATAAGAATATTAAAGAATACTCTAATAAGAATAAATTAACTCTTTATTTAATAGAATTAAATAATAACTCTAGTAAAGAAGATATCTTATTATTATTAAAAAACGTCTAGTTTCTATATAAAATCGCGTTTAGAAACTCTTACCCTTTTTATTAATCTCTTCTTATCTTCTTCTATTATTCTTTTTACTATTATTATAATTTTTTAAAAAGTTCTTAATTAAGTTAGTATTAAAGCTATTCGAGTTTAACTTTATCTTTAAAGATAGTTATATAATTATTTCTTATATCTTATATTAAGCTTAATTTAGAATATTAACTTTTATCTTAATTAATTATAATACTTTTACTTATATATTTATTAATTAAATCTTTATATAATAATATTAATTTCTCTAATATTAATTAAAATACTCTTATCGCCTTTAAGAATTTAATAAATAATCTATATTTATAAATAATATTATTTATATAATAAAAACGACTATAGTAATCGATAACTATATCGAAAGACTATTTCTTTTTATTACTAAATTAAAATATTATTTTATAATTCTAGAATATCTATAGCTTCGTCGTTACGCTATTAACGTTAATTTCGACTCTAATATTTTAACTATATTCTTACTCTTTTATCTTAATTATTACTACTCTTTCTTTATAAAGATTATTACTATTACTTAAAAGAAAGAAGAATTTTTATTTCTTAAAGAATCTTAGCGAGTTTAAGAACTTTAAGATTAAAAATTCTAGTTCTAAATTTAAAATCTAATCTAATTCTAAGTCGTTTTATGAGTTAATAAAAATTTAATAATATCTCTTACTTATAGAGAGTAATTTTAAATCTAAATTTAAAAGAAATACTTAATATTCTTTAGTCGAATAGAAGATCTATTAAGATTACTATCTCGAATATAAATAGAAAGTTTATTAGCCTCTTAAATTTAAGAAGAGTTATCTTTATCTTAATACTTTAATTCTATATTATTTATAAATAAATTCTTTAAATTAAATCTCGATTTTAATTTAGATTTTAAAAAAGATACTTTTAATTAAATTATCTAAATCTTATAAAAAGATTATTTATCTAAGATTAAATATTAAAACTTATTATTCTTTCGCCTATTTAAAAAGAGATAAGCTCGATAAATTTAGAATATCTCGATTTATTTAAATATTTACGAAGTAGTAGTTTATATTTATAATTATCTTAAATATTAAAAAAACGCTAAGATCTTTAATATTACTTTTTAGAAAATTAATCGTATTTTAGAAATTTATTTTTTAGAGAAATCTTTATACTTAGTATCTACGTTAGATTTTAAATCTCTTATTATAAGCTTTATCTCTAGTTTTTAAAAAAGAAATTATTATCTAACTTTATTTAAGATAAAGAACGAAATTTATCTAGTTAACTCTACTATTAAAGAGTAATTAAAACTTTATTAATAATATAAAAATATAAACCTCGCTATTAAGCTCTCGAAATAATATTATAAATATCTTAACGTATTCTCTAAAAAGAAGACTAATATCTTACTCGAATACTATATTTATAATTATACTATTTACTTTTAAGAAGATTTTCTTTTTTTTAGTTTTTTACTATATAATATAAGCTATAATAAGATATAAAAACTTCGTAGATATCTTAAGAAGAATCTTATTAAGGGCTTTATTAGAGCTAGCTATTTCTAAGCTATATTCTCTATTCTCTTTATTAAGAAATCTAAAGAAGACCTTCGCTTTTATATTAATTATCGAGATTTTAATATTATAACGATTAAGAATTATTCTTCTCTATCTCTTATTTTAGAAATCTTAAATCGCTTTAATTATATTAAGTATTTTATTAAGCTTAATATTATTTTAGTATTTAATTATCTTAAGATTTATAAAGAAGATAAATTATTTACTATCTTTTATACTCGTTTTAAACTCTTTAAATATCTTATTATATCTTTTAATTTATATAACGAACTTATCTTATTCTAGTATTATATTAATAATATCTTAAAAGAATATTTTAATAACTTCTATACTATCTATTTAGATAATATTCTTATCTATAATAAAATCGAAATCGAGTATAAAATTTATATTAAGTGTATTTTTTAGAGATTAAGAGAGATTAAACTTTAAGTTAATATTATTAAATATAAGTTTTATATTAATCGAGTTTTCTATTTAAACTTAATTATTATTATTAAGAGTATTAGAATAAATCTTATTAAGATTAAAATAATTTTTTAATAATTATTCTTAATTAATATTAAGTATATTTAGAATTTCTTAGAATTTATAAATTTCTATAAAAGATTTATCTATAATTATAATAGATTAGCTAATCTATTAACTCGACTTATATATAAAAATATATCTTTTATATAAAATAGTAAATATCAAACCGTTTTCGAAATATTAAAAAAAGCTTTTATCTTTAATATTATCCTTCGTTATTATAATTATAATTATAAGATTATTATAGAAATTAACGCTTCTAACTTTATCTTAAAAGAAATTCTCTTATAATATAATAAGTAAAACGAATTATATCTTATTATATACTTTTTTAAAAAATATAATTTAGTTAAATATAATTATAAGATTTATAATAAGAAGGTTATAGTTATTATTCGCGTCTTTAAGACGTAGTAACTTAAGTTAAAAGATTTAACTTTATCGATTAAGATAATTATTAATTATAAAAATCTTAAATATTTTATATTTATTAAGTAGTTTAATTATCATTAAACTCGTTAAAGCGAATTTCTATTTAGATTTAATTATTAAATAGTTTATCGCCTTAGTAAAGTAGATAATAAACTCGATATACTTACGCGTCGCTTAGGAGATCTCTTTAAAGAAGAAAATATATTAAACTCTTATTATCGATATTAGTATTAAATTATATTAAAAATCTATATTCTAGACTTAAAGATTATAGATCTTTAATATTAAATTATTTATTTAAATTAAATCTAACTTTATCTTAATTCTATCTTATTTTAAAAATTAATTATTCTCATCTTTATAAATATAATATTAAAAGTTTAGAAAATTAAATCTTAGCTAGATTAAGTCGTATTCGATCTTAAAAAAAACTCTCTAGATATCTCTATATAGATATTATAAAATTAAGCTTAAACTAATAGTTAATTTATATTTTAAATTCTAGAAATTAGTATATATAATAGAAGAAGATAGAGCTAAGCTTAAAAATCTTGAATTTATATATATCGCTAATTATTAATTTAAGTTCTATACGCTTTTTAATTAAACCGACTAAGTTAGCTTAATAGCCCTTTCGCGTTTTTCTTATTAAAAATTTATATATAGAAGTTTTATACTTAGAGTACTTAGCTTGCGATATATATAGTTACTTTATAATTCCTTAAATTATAAAGCTCGCTTTACGCTTTCTAACGCTATAAAAATTATAAAGTTTAATCTATTATTAGTAGATTAAATAAATATTTAAATATAATAGTTATAGTAGTTATATTAGACGCGTCTAGAATCGAATAATAATTCTTTTACTATTTTATTAATTCTATTAATTCTATTAATTCTATTAATTCTATTAATTCTATTAATTCTATTAATTCTATTAATTCTATTAATTCTATTAATTCTACTAATTTCATTAATATAAATATATTTACTCTCGATACTCTCGCACTTAATTAAATAAGAGGAGAATCTATAATAGGCGAATACGGAGAATACTATAAAGAATATTACGAAGATAGTTATTAGTAATAGTAATATAATAGATTTACTCTTTATAATCTTATATTAATCTACTTAATTAGTATAGAAGAAGTTAATATAATAGATAAATATAAATAATACTATAAAGAAACTAAGCGGTAATAAGATCTCTAATATTAAGAATATAGCTTAGCTCTTTAAGATTCCACGTTATATACTCTCTACGATTCTATATTAAATTATTATTTAATAAGCGAAGAATATTATTATAATTTAGTTTATTATCTCTACTATATTAAGAAGTAAAAGAAGAAATTATAATAGATAAATATAAAGAATATTATAAAGAATACTATAGAGAATACTATAAAGAAACTAAGCGGTAATAAAATTATTATCATTAAGAATACGACTTAGCTCTCTAAGATTCTACGTTATATACTCTCTATAATTTTATATTAAATTATTATTTAGTAAGCGAAGAATATTATTATAACTTAGTTTATTATCTTTATTATATTAATATAATATATTACTATAATAACGTTATAAGAGAAAGATCTACTATAATAATTATAGTTAATTAAGTCTCTATAGAAGAAAAATTATAAGAGAAGAAACTATAATAGATAAACGCGGAGAATACTATAAAGAATATTACGAAGAATATTATAAAGAAATTAAGCGATAATAAAGCTATTATTATTAAGAATACGACTTAGCTCTTTAAAATTTCACGTTATATACTCTCTATAATTTTATATTAAATTATTACTTAGTAAGCGAAGAATATTATTATAACTTAATCTATTATTTCTTATTACTATAATAACGTTATAAGAGAAGAATCTACTATAATAATTATAGTTAATTAGATCTCTATAGAAGAAATATTAAATAATATATATTTAGACGAATTAAAATCGTTCGATATCTATAGCTATTTTATTATTCGAAAAATTTTACTACGATAGAAGATATTATGAAATTTATACTACTAATTAATATATTATCTTTATTTCTTTTCGATATTTCGATACTTCTTATTATAAGAATATAGTCTTTCTCTATTTTTTATAAATAATTATTACGAATTAATTCTCCTCTTTCTAATTAAACCTTAGCGCGCCTCTCTCTATATATATATATCTATATACTATATAGATTAAATTAATTTTATAGTAGTAAAAGTAGATTAAAAACGTATAGTAAGCGATTAGAGTTCGATTTAACTTAGAACTAAAACTAAAATTCGATTTAACTTAGAAAATTCTAACTATATAAATTTAATTTATAAGTCTTTACTTATACTTTATATAAGAGTACGCTATTATAATTAAATTCTCTTAACTAAATATAAAAAATAAGATTAAGCTTTATAGTTTCGAGAAAAAAAAAATATTCTAAATTCGAATTAACTTTATCTTCGAATTATCTAATTAATTTATAATAGTATTTTTAAAGAATATTTTAATAGAGTTAATTATTATAAATTAATAAGTTATATTTATTAATAGTCTAATTTATACTAGTATATTTAGCGATTTATTAGAAATTATTATATTTATACTTAATTTAAACTTTTTAAATAGAAGTAATAAGAATAACTTTAATTATTACTTATCTTCAAGCGTTAATAGCGTAATATATTTATAAACTATATCGATTTATTACCCTCTAATATCTTTATAGAATTTTTTTATTAATATATTCTAGTTTTTATTAATCGCTTTATTAAGATATAATATCTTATCTCTATTACTATTATAAAGATAAAAGAAGTTATAAATACGTTTTATATTAATATATAAAAACTTTATAGAATACTCGAAGTTTTTATATCTAATAGAGATATATAGTTTATCTTTAACGTCTAAAATCTTTTATATAAGAATTTAAAAATCGATATTAAGTTATCTATAGTATATTATTCTTAAATAAGTAAAGGCCCATGAATTAAATTCATGGAGTTGGATTTTTCTAAGTCAAATCGAATTTTAGCCCTAGCTCTAAGTCAAATCGAACTCTGATCGCTTGCTGTGCGTTTTTGACCTATATATAGGCATATATGTGCGGAGAGAGGCGCGCTAAGGCCTAATTAGGAAGGTGTATCGAGTGTGGAGGATTGATCCGTAATAATTGCCCATAAAAAACAGAGAAAGGCTATGTCCTTATGGCAAGAAGTATCGAAATACCGGAAAGAAATGGAGATAACGTGCCAATTAGTGGTGTGAATCCCACAATATCTCCTGCCGCAGTGAAATCTTTCGAATAATAAAATAGCTGTAGATATCGGACGGTTTCAATTCGTCTAAATATGTATCGTCCGATGTTCCTCCTGTAGAGGCCTAATTGACTGTGATAGTAGATCCTTCTCTTGTGACGTTATTGCAGTGATATACCATATCAATGTAGTGGGGATGATAGGCCAAGTTGTAGTGGTGTTCTCCGCTTGCTGAGTGATGATTTGATGTGGAACCGTGGAGAGCATATGACGTGGGATCTTGGAGAGCTGAGCCGTGTTCTTGGTGCTGGGGGCCTTGTTGCCGCTTGGTTTCTCCACAGTGTTCTCCGCAGTGTTCTCCGCATTTGCCTGTTGTAGTTCCTCCTCTTGCGATGTTCCTCCTGCAGAGGCTTAATTGACTGTGATTGTCGCAGTAGATCCTCCTCTTGTGACGTGATTGTAGTGATATACTATATCAATGCAGTGGGGATAACAGGCCAAGTTGCAGTGGTGTTCTCCGCTTGCTGAGTGATGATTTGATGTGGAACCGTGGAGAGCATATGACGTGGGATCTCGGAGAGCTGAGCCGTGTTCTTGACGATGGTGGCCTTATTGCCGCTTGATTTCTCCGCAGTGTTCTCCGCATTTGCCTGTTGTAGTTCCTCCTCTTGCTCCTTCTCTTATAGAGTATCAGACTGAGTGGCTAGCTGAGTGACTAACTGAGTGAATGACTGAGTGACTGGCTGACGATCTAATTAAGTGGATTACTGAGCTAATAGGATAGATAGTGTTGACTGAGCGGCTGGTCGAGTAGTATATAGGGGAGGACGATGGCTGTGAATCCGTTCGGGCTCTTTTTGAGGGCTTTCTAACGCGTCTATGAGCAGTAGTAGGTAGCTGTTGGGCTCGCTTGCGGCCTCGATTGCCAGTAGTAGCGGATTCGCCGAGGGGTGGCCTGGGGGCGTTAGTAGGGGCTCTAAGAGGCGGGCAAAAGGGGTGTACGTGCCTGAAGCGTTTAGTAACGTTTCCGCGAGGGGTACCGAGGACGATTGTGTTCATATTGATGGAATTGGTAGAATTGGTAGAGTGGTGGAAGAATAATAGTTACACAAACAAACAAACAGGTGGAAGGATTATTATCCGATCCCGGACGCGTTTGGTGTGACTATCATATTTGAATGTTCATTTAATCCATTAATAGTAGGCCAAACTTCATTATTTTTATATCGTTAGAAAGCGCATACTGAACTCTACAATTTACGAAATTATGAAGAAATAGCATTCGTAGGGAGCTGGTTATTTCAGAGTGTAAGACTTCTATATACAAATTTTTGATGAGGAGGCTCGGGAGGGCTAGCGGGCTAACTTAGACAGTCTAGTCAAAAGGCGTAATAACCTCGAATTTATGATTGGCTGCACATACAAATTCAAGGTTTTCTAGCTCAGCCCTATCTTATTCTTTTATATATACTAATAAGTAATTAAATCGAACGAGTTAATAAAGTAATAAAATATTATCTTCGCGTTTTTATTAATTATATATAAAATAATTAAATAAAATAAACTTCTAATATTAAGTTCGTCGCTAATAATATCTCTTCTACGATTACTCTAATCTTACTATTTCTAGCTAATTCTAAATAAAATTTTTATCTAAATTTTAAATCTCTTAAACTCTTATCTTTCGATCTTATCGCTTAAATTTATATTATATTAATTAATATTAACGAGTTTATCTAGAAGATAGAAGCGATTATTAAATATTTTTAAAATAAGATATTAATTATCTAAGCTATTTATAAATTCTCTATTAATAAATAATAATATCTTTATTTTAGATATTTTATAGGAAATATAATATAGCTTAACGCTAAGAATCTAAATATCGCTCGTCTTATTATAAAGCTAGATAATTTTAATATAAGATTTTTCTTAATTAAGTAAGTATTTATTAATCCTCTAATTATCGAACTCGATCTCTCTAAATCTATAAGAGTTTACTCTATCTTTTATATTAATCTACTCTAATATACTATTTATAATTCTTTATTAAATTAAATATTAAAGTCTCGCGAATTTATTATTATTAAAAAAGAAGAATAAGTTTAATACGTTAATAGTATTATTAACTTTAAGTTAAATCGCCATTTCTAACTATTTCTATTAAAGTACTATATTAATTAAGAGTTTAACGTTATTATCTAAGAATTATTTAATTACATTAATAATTATTAATAAGTTATTAATAAATATTATATCGCGTATTCTATCGCCTCTAGCTCTTATATTAATCTTTACTTTATCTCTAATTATTAATATAAGAACTCTTAGCTTTATCTTAATCTTATTAAGTCTATATTATATATTATAATAATTATTATCGCTTAATCTTATTCTCTTACTATTCAATTTCTTCGCGAAGTTTTAAGTTCGTTTCGACTTCGCCTCGCTTCTTATTTTCGATTTCGATAAATTCCTCTTATTTATATCTTTTATTAAACTAAGTTTATTTTAATAGAAGTTTATTTTAACTTCTAGATCTAGTTATTATTTATTTATCTTATTATCTAGTCTCTAGTCGAGTCTTTCTTATTTTATCTATTATATTTTAATTACTTTATAAAAGCTTAATCTTTAAAGAAAAAGCTATTATTATAGAGTAAAGTTAGTTTATAGACTAAGTAATACTTAAATCTTTCGCTAAGTCTTTCGCTTTAAGTTTATATTTAATTTATAATCTAATTAAGTTTCTACTATCGATAATCTATATAATAGACTATATTAATTTTCATCTAATTATATATAAAAGCGTCGTACGTCTATTTTCTACTTTTCTTTCTTATCTTTTATCTTATATATAGATCTAACTCTACTAGCTATTATATATATATATAATTCTTTAATAATAGTTCTAATTCTCGTCTTATTTCTTAATATAATTTAAAGTTATAAATAATCTTAATTAATAAAAAAGAAGAATAAAAGATTAATAAGATATTAAATAAAAGAGTTTATAAAGACGAGACTAAGTATCTTATTAATTAAAAAAACTTTTTATTTTATAAAGCTTTATAAGAATTAATAAAGTATCTCAAAAATACTAAAGGCGTAATTAAGAATTTTAAATAAGTAAAAAAATTATATAAATTAATATCTAAGATAAAGCTAAAAACATAATTATTAAAAGTCTAAAAGAAATAAAAGAAATTAAGAAAATAATAATAGTAGAGAATTAAAATAAATAAATAAAATTATAATTAAAAGATTTAATAAATATAATTAAAAAGCTTATAAATCTATTCTAAAGCTTTTAAAGCGCTATATATTATAAGAAAAATAGCTATTAAGATTATATATATAATTATTACTATCTAATATTAATTTATCTATTCTCTTATATTAAGAAGTAATTTCTTATTTAAAAAATTTATTAAATAAGAAGAAAATTTAATATAAGAGATAATAAGAGAAGTAGTTAAAGAGAAAGCGAAGACGATAATATAACTAATATTATATTAAAGTTTCTCGATATAATAAGTTAATATTTATATTAGCTATATACTCTAATATATATTAATTAAAATATTTTATATTATTTTATATTTATAGAATAAAATAAATATCTTTATTAAAGCGAGTTATAGCGAAGAATAAAGATAATAGTTTAATAATAAAAAGGCGATAAATTAATTATATAGAGATAATTCTTAATAAAATATTATTTATATTTATATTAGCGCGAGTTAGCGAGCGAAGTAATATATATTATATAAAGATCTTATATAAGCGTATATATATAACGCGAATAAAAAAAACTTTAATATATATTAACGTAATCTCTTAGTTATCTAATATCTTTTTTACTTAATACTTATAAATAAAAATAGAAATAGCGATAACAGAAGCTATTAAGTCTTTCTAGTTAAATATATATTTAAAATAGATATAAATATCTATTAATAATCGAAATTATAATAATTATATATACTTAATAATCTATAAAACTATAAAAGCGAGAATTAATTATTACTATTAATATATTAATATACTTTTTATACTACTTAGAAAGTATTATAAAATATTCTTTAAGAGACTTATTATATATAAAATTAATTTAAATAACTTTAATCTTATTTAACTATTATCTTAATTAATATATATATTATATTATTATAATAATATATAACTCGCTATCGCGATATTATAATAAAAATAAATAAAAATAAGATAGTAGATATAAAGAAGAATTAAATATTTACTTATATTAATTTTAATATTATTATTAAAAAAAATAAAAGTTAAATTAAAAGTAAGACTATTATATTTATTAGCGCGATTTTTATAATTATAATAATAGAATTATTATAATTATTAAAGTAATAATAATATAATAGTATATAATAATAGCGATAATAGTATATCGTAATAAAGTAATAATATATTTATATTCTATTAATTAAGATAATAATATATATAATAATACTATCGCGATTTAATATATAAATATATTAATATATCTAAAAAGATCTTAAGATAAGAAGCTTAAATACGCTGTTATAGTATATATTAGTTTAAATTATATTTAATTAATAATAGATAATATATAAGAAGCTAGTAAGTTTATAAGTATTTAATTATAAGATATAATAATAATAAAATTTAGAAGTTAAATCTTTTAAAGAGAAATATGATTATAAGAATAAAAGTATTTAAAATAAATTAATAAACTTACTTATATTATTTATTAGACTATAAACTATATAGCTAAAACGAATATTTATTATATTTAATAAAGTCTTAAATACTTATAAATTCTCTCTCTTTTTTTTTTTTAGTTATTAGTTTATTTAATAATTAATCTATTTATTCTATTAATTATATATCTAGATCTTATAATTATATAACTACTACGTAGTTTTATTAAAAGAGATCTTATTATCTTATAAAACGTCTATAACTATTAAAAAAATAGATATATCTTATTAATATATAAAATAACTTTTTTATTTTCTATTAAATTTTTAAGATTTTTTTTTAAATTATAGAACGAAGATTACGCTTTTTAGTAATATAAAAATTTTAAAATTTAATCTTATAGTTATTAAAAGATAAGAACCTTAAATATCGTTTATTAAAGTTCGTTTATTAAAGTTCGCTCGATAGCTCTAATTAAAAAATAGATATATATTATTTAATTTTAAAATAACTTTTTTAT
Organism: Letharia lupina; assembly: GCF_014066315.1. Classification (NCBI taxonomy): domain Eukaryota; kingdom Fungi; phylum Ascomycota; class Lecanoromycetes; order Lecanorales; family Parmeliaceae; genus Letharia; species Letharia lupina. The sequence continues at coordinate 1,293,488 of NW_023502984.1, forward strand.
TTAAAATATAGAATATAATATAAGCTTTTAGATAAAAAAGAAGTTATTAAATTTAGCTCTATAGATATTTAAAATAAGAAATTCAAATATTATCTATTAAAAGTTCGCTTATTAAATTTACTCGATAGCTCTAATTAAAAAGAAAGATTATAAATTTAATTTATAGATATTTACTCGTCTATATTAAATTAATAAAAATTATCGTCTTTTAACGATTACTTAGTAATATAACCGTAATATTAGAAATTTTTAAATACGTTATATATTTTTAATAGTACTTTTTATAAAACGATAGTAGATTATTTTCTCTAAAAAAGCGTATTAATTTTTAATACGATAAATTTAGAAATCTAATATATTACGATAGTAATTATAAATTAATAAAATTACGATATTTATATAAATATCTTAATAATAATAAATCTATATAAATTACTTTATATAATTAAATAGATTATTCTCTAGCTTAAGTAAATTTAATTAGATAATAAAAATTTATATAGTAAGATAGTTTCGTAGTTCGAAATTTCGAATTAGCGAGTATATCTATTATTTAAAATTAATTAATTTTATAAACTAAACTCTTCTTAATATATCTTAATTATTATTCTAGACTTCTTAATTTTTTTATTCTTTTTAAAATAGTTCTAGATTTTATAACAGTTTCTCGATTTCAGAACGATATCGTAACGGTTTCTCGATTTTAGAATCGTATCGTAACGGTATTATAACGATTTTAATATATAAAATATATTAAAAATACTATAGTTATTTTAACTCGATATAATATTTTATTAATATATATTAAGATATATAATCGTTAATTATTTAATTCGTTTTTTATTCTTTATCGCTTAATAACGAAGATAGTTTACTAATATATCTTAATAAAATAATCGTATATTTATCGTATACATACCGTAAAAGAAAATCGTTCTTACTCGCTAAGATATTTAATTAGATTAACGATCGTCGAATAGAATTAATCTCGCTTTAAATTATTCTTTTAAAATTCGTTACTAAATCTATCTAGTAATAAAAGATTAGTATTATTATACTAGTTTACCATATAAATTTCATGAAAGGTAGGCATTTTGATGTTGCGTCGGAATTATCGGATTTAAGATGGCGCAAATAAGGGTATAGCGCGAATGGAGGTAGATACGATTAACATGTTGATGGTATCTTATATTTTCATACCCTAAGAAATGGTAACTTACAAATTCATACCCCATTTTTTTTGGTGAGGGGTATGAATTTGTAATTTGCCCAGCCAATTGCGCATCTCAACAGCCACAAGCGAGTCCATGCCACATTCTGACATTGAATTTCAATGGGCTGATATCTTCCACCGAGATCATCAAGAAATTCGACGTCCCGGGAATGAGTTCAGCTACATGAGATGTGCATGACACGTCAGAAGCTCCTCCAATGCCTACCTTATTTACAGTAAACCCGCAAAAACCGGGCGCTCTGCCAAGATATGAATCGGAAATCAGTCCGTGCGTTTTCTCTGGCCCTATGAAAATCCACGATTAGAGCTGACCGACACCGTGCGAAACGCCCCCCCCCCACCGGCGACTCCACTCATTTCGTATCCTTCAACAGGATGCAGCTCGGTCCATTAACAATTCACAATCGGTGCCGAGGTTCGGGTCGAGGTTCGGGTGCAACTGCGTCCGTACTTATTATTTGACAGCAATAAGCTACATCTATCAGGTACCGTACCCTGTTCTTTGATTCTTTGACCACAAATTGAAGGCTATAGAGGTATATAGTATGTTGAAGCGCGTTCTATTTAGGTAAGTTCGCAGCGAACGCCAAGAAGCTAAGAAATTGAGCTGAAAACCGATAAAGGGGCATGCATAATGCATATTCAACGCTGGGGCGCTTAGACCAGCACAGCCTGACACCTATGAGCCTTTGCTAACTTATTCAAATAGCGTCTTTGTCCCAATGCTATTATTATATGTGCATTAATTTCGTTACACCAAATACCTTGCACTATCTCTGTATCTATATATATTTGATTTATTACTTGTCTTGTCATGGTGATCTACCGACAGACTGCTCACCTCTGTATTTTGTGGCTTATTTACCTCTCTTCGCAAAGCCAGAGCTCTCCTCTGCCGAAGGTCGAAGTGAACCAAGTACCAGAGACTATGCGGTTGAATACTGAAAACACCGCTACGAGTCCGTTGCGAGAACAATTCAAGAATCCTGCTGAAATCCTTGGCATTCTACTTCTTATTGGTGGCGACACTATTCGAAAGGCAATCGCACAGCTTGCAGGACCAAATGTAGCACCCGTCGCCTTCAGTTTTGGGTGGGTTGCTTATTCTTTCGGAGCTTTGTTGTCCGTATGGGGCGACGGCCGTCTGCTCCCCGAACCAGATGTTCACTCCATGGTCATCAATCACAAGAGCGGTAACACAAAGCAAAACGAGTCTTGGGTCCTTGGCAGATTGATACGGGATCTAGAAATGCATTTCAGTACCCAGAAGAGCAAGACCAAAGAATTTGGTGGCAAAAGTTTCCATATTATCAAATTGGAGGCCATGGATGTTTGGAAGAAAAAACATCACTGGAGTGGAAAGGATCGTCCAGACCCGCCAGCCCACGACTTGATTTGGTGGTCCTTCTTTGGCTGTGTCGTGCTGCAACTTGGACTCGCAGTTGCGCCCATTTTCATAGACCACTCCGGCAACTGGAGAATTCTCCTTGTTACAGGAGCGGGAACTATGCTGGCCATCATTCACGGGTCTCTGCCCCAGTGTAAGGAGGAAAAATATGAATGTGAAATGACGGAAAAGGGAAAGGATGCAACATTTATTCTCACCAGAGGCAATAGCCATCAGTATGTGTTTGTGATTCACAGTCCTCCTGAGAATCGCACCTTGAACATGGAACATCTTGCCGTCAGTCGCAGGATTGGGGGTAAGAATGTTATGAAGTACATCACGGCCGTTCTGGCCGCATGCTGGATCGTGCTCTTGATAGCCATTGGAGGCCTAGAGCAGGACACGTGGTTCCTTCTCATGGTTGGCGGCATCGGAATGTTCCATAATTTGTGGGTTGCAGGGCACGCAAGGACCACTTCCGCTCATGGCATCCCTCTTGACATTGAGAACGCAAAACCTTTAACCGATCCAGACAAGAGCGTTATGGAAGGACTAATGGCAGCAGAGAAGATTGAGCCAGGAGTTGGTCTAGCACTGCTAAAGGTCTATTTTCCTGGCCGGTTAAGGCCAGATGAAGATAAGTGGTGGGCAAAGAAGACAAAACGTTTCGTAAAGCGCATAGAAAACGAGAGGAAAAAGAAGGGGAAGAAGCCAAAGTCAGAGGAAGAGGAGGAGTCAGAGGGATCGGAGGAGGAGTCGGAGGTACAGGAAAAGAATACAGGGGGAGAGGTTGCGGGATGTCCGAAATGCAAGTGTCAATGCGAGTGCCAGGGCCACGCATCATCCAAAGCCAAAAGTACGAGAGCATGTTCGGCCCCCTGACCTACCATTGATCGAGGGAAGGTCTATGCTCAGAGTCCGGAGAAATCCGATGAGACCTGCACGCACGAGTTCTCTTGTCCAAGATTCCTTGATCTTATCCGGTGGGCGATGCTTACGCAAAGACGGGGCGCTTCACCAAATCTAAGTCCAGCTGACTTGTTTGCGACTTGAGACAAAAACGCCGAGGAAATGCAGGGAAACAAGACTTTTCAGTACGAGTATGTACCTGCAGGGTGCAGACATCTGGCTTTAGTTTGGACGATGTTTCGAAGGCATATTCGCCTAGAAGGTCAGCCTTGGGCCACGGTCAAAGTTCCGATCGGAACAGGTTGTGCCAACCGAGGAACGATCCATATTAAAGAGAGATTAAAATAGAAATCTTCTTAACGATATAGCGATATAGCGATATAGTTAATATAGTTAATATTTATAGAATAGATTATATCGTTTAAAGAGATAATATACTTTCTAATATATACTTCTCTAGAGTATATAAGAGACTTTATTCTTTATATTAAAATATAATTTTTTAATCGTAATTAACTTTATATAGATAAGTTTAATTTTTTTAATAATTATTAAAATTAGATATATTTTTAAATTAAATAATATAAATTATTAATAAGTAAAATAATAACTAGAAAATCTAATTTATTATTTATTTTAGAAAAAATAATATTAAGATTTTTTTATAATATTAGAAAATTAAAAGTTTATATACGAATCTTTTTTAAAATAATTTAGTCGCTAAATTATAAATATTAATATTCTATTTATAATTATTTATAATTTTAAAATATTATAGTTTTAATATTATCTCGATTTTAATATATAAATAAAATTAAAATTTATTATAAAGAATTAATAAATAAAGAAAGTTATAAAGTTAGAGTTAAGATTATTAAAAAATTTATTAATTAATAATATTAAACTCTCTCTAATTTTAAATTATTACTTATTTTATAGTTATTAATTATTTTATAGTTATTACTTATTTTATAGTTATTAATTATTTTATAATTATAAATTATTTTCTAGTTATAAATTATTTTATAATTATTACTTATTTTATAATTATTACTTATTTTAAATTTATTACTTATTTTATAATTATTACTTATTTTATAATTATTACTTATTTTAAATTTATTACTTATTTTATAATTATTACTTATTTTAAATTTATTACTTATTTTATAATTATTACTTATTTTATAATTATTACTTATTTTATAATTATTAATTATTTATAATAATTTTAATCTTTTTATTAATATTAATTAATAATAATATAAATTAATAATAATATAAATTTTAAGTATATTAAAAATAAATATATTAATTAGAAATTTAGAAATTTAATTAACTTAATTTTTATAGAATATAAAATTAATATTTATATATTTATTTTTATAATTAATAATAATAATAATAATAATATACGCTTTAAAGATTTAATTATTTATCTTTTTAATTTTTTAATAAATAATATATTTAATATTAAATAATATAAGTTTTAAAATTATTTATAATATATTTTATATATAATATATATTAACTAATTAAACTTAAAAGATCTTTTAAATAATATTAAAAAAAAAAATGTTTTAAAGAAAATAAAATAATAATTAATATTAAATAAATATAAATAATTTATTAATAATTTTAATAAAAATATTTTAATATTAAATAAATATTAATCTTTTAAATTTTTTTTTTTAAAATACTCTTTTAAACTTTTTTAGAATATTAAGATTTATTAAGATTTAATTTATTAGATATTAATTCGCGTTTTACTTCTTTATATTAAATCTTCTTTTAAAATAAATTAACTATCTATTTAAGATTAAATAATAAAAAATTATTAAAAATAGAAATTATAATTTAAATATCTAAATAATTTTTAGTTAACTTTTAAAAATTTTAATATTAAATTTAATTTATTAGATTTTTTTATAAAATTATAAAATTAATAAATATTAGTTAAAAAGATATAGTATAATATAAGATATTAATCTATTATATTATACTCTAACGAGTAAAGGCCTATAAATTAAATTTATAATTTTTTTAATTAAAGCTATCGAGTAAATTTGATAAGCGATCTTTAGTAAGCGATATTTAAGTATCTTATCTTTTATTAATTATAAGACTAAATTTAAAAATTCTTTTTTTATCTAAAAGCCTATATTTCATTTTATAATTAAAAAAAAAATCTTAAAATTTTAATAGAATATAAAAAAGTTATTTTAAAATTAAATAATATATATCTAATTAAAGCTATTTAGCTATCGAGCGAACTTTAATAAGCGATATTTAAACTCCTTACGCTTTAATAATTATAAGATTAAATTTAGAAATTCTTTTTTTATCTAAAAGCTTATATTTCGTTTTATAATTTAAAAAAAAATCTTAGTATTTTAATAGAAAATAAAAAAGTTATTCTATATATTAATAACGTATATCTATTTTTTTAATAAGAGAGATACGAGAGGGCGAGATTTTGATAATTACGAATATTAATTTATTTAATCGCGATAATATAGTCGATCTAATTAAAAAGCGTAGCGAACTCGAATTTATAATTAACTATATATATAAATTTAAGATTTTTAAGCTAAACTCTATCTTATTTCATTATATATATTAATTATTATAATAATATCTAAAGTATAATATAATTATTAAACTATATATTTATTTTTATCTATTAATAACTTTAAGCTAATATATAGATAAATCGCGAAAAGAGCTTAGCTTATATATACTTAATCTATTATTAATAGATTTTTAAAAAAGTTAATATTAATCTAAATTAAATATAGTAATAACTTATTTAAAAATATTATAGTAGAGCGTTTATTAGATATTAGTATATATAAAAGAATAAGATAGAGCTAAGCTTGAAAACCTTGAATTTATATATATAGTTAATTATAGATTTAGAGTTATTACGCTCTTTAATTAAACCGACTAAGTTAGCCCGCTAGCTCTCTCGAGCTTTCTTATTAAAAATTTATATATAGAAGTTTTATAATCTGAAATAATTAGCTCTCTACGAATACTATTACTTTATAATTTCGTAAATTATAGAGCTTAGTTTACGCTTTCTAACGATATAAAAATTATAAAGTTTAGTCTACTATTAATAGATTAAATAAATATTTAAATATAATAGTTATAATTATACTAGACACGTCCGAGATCGAATAATAATCCTTTCATCTATTTATATAACTATTCTTCTTTTACTATTCTATTAATTTATTAATATAAATATATTCGTTCTCGATATATTATTAAATACTTTAGATACGTATACCTCTTCTATTTATCTCTTAGAGCTTCTATTAACGCCCTTAAACTATCTCTCGATAAATTCGCTACTACTAATAATCGAGATCGTAAGCGAGCTTAATAGCTATTTACTACTATTTATAAACGTATTAAAAGACTCTTAAAAAGAGCCTAAACGAATATATTCTCTCTTATATACTTCTTCTAAGCTAGCGATAAGTAAGTTAAACTAATATTTAAATATTATAATTATACTAAACGCGTTTAATTTAGATATATATATCTCTTTTACTTATCTCTTAGAGCTCTTACTAATATCTTTAAGCTATCTTTTAGTAAATTCGTTATTACTAATAATCGAGGCTATAAGCGAGTCTAATAGTTATTTATTACTACTTATAAACGCGTTAGAAGGCTCTTAAAAAGAGCTTAAAGGAATATGTTCTTCTCTATATACTTCTCTTAAGTCAGCGATAGGTGGATTAAACTAATATTCAAATATTGTAGTTATATTAAACGCGTCCGAGATCGAATAATAATCCTTTCATCTATTTGTGTAACTATTCTTCTTCCACCATTCTACTAATTCTACCAATTCCATCAATATAAACATATTTATCCTCGGTACCCTCGCACTCAGTTGAATAAGAGGAGGATCTACAATAGGCGAATGCGGAGAACACTACGGAGATAGTTATCAGTAGTAGTGACACAACAGGCCTACTCTCCACGGTCTCACATCAATTCACTCAGCCAATGCAAGAGAAGTCAATACAGCAGGCGAATACGGAGAACACTACGAAGAAATCAAGCGGCAACAAGGCCTCCAGCACCAAGAACACGGCTCAGCTCTCCAAGATCTCACGTCATATACTCTCCACGGTTTCACATCAAATTATTACTTAGCAAGCGGAGAACACCACTACAACTTAGCCCGTTATCCCCACTGCATTAAGAAGTAAGAGAAGGAACTACAACAGGCAAATGCGGAGAATAAGCAGGCGAATACGGAGAATACTACGGAGAAACCAAGCGGCAACAAGGCCCCCAGCACCAAGAACACGGCTCAGCTCTCCAAGATCCCACGTCATATGCTCTCCACGGTTCCACATCAAATCATCACTCAGCAAGCGTCGTCAGCCAGCTACTCAGCTAGCCACTCAGTCTGATACTCTACAAGAGGAGAAGCAAGAGGAGGAACTACAACAGAAAAATGCGGAGAACACTACGGAGAACACTGCGGAGAAATCAAGCGGCAACAAGGCCACCATCGTCAAGAACACGGCTCAGCTCTCCAAGATCCCACGTCAAATCATCACTTAGCAAGCGGAGAACACCACTGCAGCTTGGCCTGTCATCCCCACTACATTGATATAGTACATCACTACAATAACGTCACAAGAGGAGGATCTACTGCGACAATCACAGTTAATTAGGCCTCTGCAGGAGGGATATCGGACGATGTATATTTGGACGAATTAAAATTATCCGATGTCTATAGCTATCTCATTATTCGAAAGATTTTACTACGGTAGAAGATATTGTGGGATTCATACTACTAATTAGCACGTTGTCTTCATTTCTTTTCGATATTTTAATACTTCTTACCATAAGAATATAGTCTTTCTCTATTTTTTATAGATAATTATTACGGATTAATTCTCTATACTCGATATATCTTTCTAATTAGATCTTAGCGCGCCTCTCTCCGTATATATATATCTATATATTATATAGATTATATTAATTTTATAATAGTAAAAGTAGATTAAAAACGCATAGCAAGCGATTAGAGTTCGATTTGACTTAGGGCTAGAGCTAAAATTCGATTTAACTTAGAAAAATTTAACTTTATAAATTTAATTCACGGGCCTTTACTTATTATTACTAATTTAATAAATATTATTACTACTTTAATAAATATTATTATTACTTTAATAAATATTATCTCTACTTTAATAGATATTATCTTTACTTTAATTAAATTAAAATACTAATAAAAATTAGATAATATATTTTTATAATTATTTTTCTAATTATTATATATAATTAATATAAACTATAGCTTAAACTTTACGCGAGATCTATTACTATTAAAAGTTAACTTATCTTAGAATTTTAAAACTTTCTTTTTAATATCTAATTATTTAGATTATATATATATATAATATATTATTAAGAAATTATTATATTTTAAAGTTCGCTATTAAAGTATTATATAAGATAATAAAAATCTTTTTAATTCGTTAATTTAAAAGTAAATCTTTTATTATTATACTTTATAATTAACTCTAAAAATTTCTATTTAAATAAATATTAATCTTTATATAATATATAAAAAGCGAGTTATATTATAGAAAAAGAATCTAGATCTTATAATTATCTTAATTAAATTATTTAAATTAAAAATAAGAGTATTATTATCTTTATATAATTTAAATATTAAAAAGAAAAGATATATCTCGCGTTATATTATTAATTATTAGTATATATAAAAGAATAAGATAGAGTTAAGTTTAGAAACCTTGAATTTATATATATAGTTAATAATAAATTCGAAGTTATTACGCCTTTTAGCTAGACTAACTAAGTTAGCCCGTTAATCCTCTCGAGCTCTCTTATTAAAAATTTATATATAGAAGTCTTATACTCTAAAATAACTAGCTCTCTATAAATACTATTTCTTTATAATTTCGTAAATTATAGAGTTTAGTATACGCTTTCTAACGCTATAAAAATAATAAAGTTTAGCTTATTATTAATATTTAAATATCGTAGTTATATTAAACGCGTTCGAGATCGAATAATAATTCTTCTATCTATTTATTTATGTAATTATTATTCTTTTATTACTCTATTAATTCTATTAATTTTTATTAATATCTTCGATACCCCTCGTCTAAAGATTACTTAACGTCTTAGATATATATACTTCTTTTACTCGCCTCTTAGAGTTCTTATTAATACTCTTAAGCTATTTCTCGATAAATCTATTACTACTAATAATCGAGGTTATAAGCGAGCTTAATAGCTATCTATTACTACTTATAAACGCGTTAAAGAACTCTTAAAAAGAGCTTAAACGAATTTATAGCTATTGTTCTCCTCTATATACTTTTTTTAAGCTAGCGATACTCGACTAGTCGCTTAATTAATACTATCTATCTTATTAACTTAATAATCTATTTAATTAAATCGTTAATTAATTACTTAATTATCTACTTAATTAGCTACTTAGCTAGCTACTTAATCTAATACTCTATAAGAGAAGAAGTAAAAGAAGAAACTATAATAGATAAATGCGAAGAATACTATAAAGAAATTAAGCGATAATAAGGCTATTATCGTTAAGAATACGACTTAACTCTTTAAAATTTTACGTTATATTAGTTATTTACTTAGTTAATTACTTAGCTAGCTATTTAATCTAATACTATATAAGAGAAGAAGTAAGAAAAGAAATTATAATAGATAAATATAAAGAATATTACGGAGAAATTAAGTGGTAATAAGATTATTATCGTTAAAAATACGACTTAGCTCTCTAAAATTCCACGTTATATTAGTTATTTACTTAGTTAATTACTTAACTAGTTACTTAGTCTAATACTCTATAAGAGAAGAAGTAAGAGAAGAAACTATAATAGGTAAATGCGGAGAATACTACGGAGAAACTAAGCGGCAATAAGACTCTTAGTATTAAGAATACGGCTTAGCTCTTCAAGATCCCATATTATATACTCTCTATAGTTTTATATTAAATTATTATTTAATAAGCGAAGAATACTATTATAACTTAGTCTATTATTCTTACTATATTAAGAAGTAAGAGAAGAAATTATAATAGATAAATGCGGAGAATATTACGGAGAATACTACGGAGAATACTACGAAGAAACTAAGTAATAATAAGACTATTATCGTTAAGAACACAGCTTAGCTCTTCAAGATCTCACGTTATATACTCTCTACGGTTTCACATTAAATTATTATTTAGTAAGCGAAGAACATTACTATAACTTAGTCTATTATCTCTACTACATTAAGAAATAAGAGGAGAAACTATAATAGGTAAATGCGGAGAATACTGCGGAGAAACTAAGCGGCAATAAGGCCCCCAGCACTAAGAATACGGCTTAGCTCTCTAAGATCCCACGTTAAATCATTACTTAGTAAGCGAAGAATACTACTATAACTTAGCCTGTCATCCCCACTACATTAAGAAGTAAGAGAAGAAACTATAATAGATAAATGTAAAGAATACTACGGAGAATACTACGGAGAATACTGCGGAGAAACTAAGCGGTAATAAGATTATTATCGTTAAGAATATAGCTTAGCTCTTTAAGATTCCACGTTATATACTCTCTACGATTCTATATTAAATTATTAATTAGTAAGCGAAGAATATTATTATAACTTAGTCTATTATTTCTACTATATTAATATAATATATTACTATAATAATATTATAAGAGAAGAATCTACTACGACGCTTATAGTTAATTAGATCTTTATAAAAGAAATATTAAATAATATATATTTAGACGAATTAAAATCGTTCGATATCTTACTCTAATAGCTATTTTATTATTCGAATAATTTTACTACGATAGAAGATAATATGGAATTTACATTACTAATTAATATATTATCTCTATTTCTTTTCGATATTTTAATACTTCTTATTATAAGAATATAACCTTTCTCTATTTTTTATAGATAATTATTACGAATTAATTCTTTATACTCGATATACCTTTCTAATTAAGTATTAGCGCGTCTCTCTTTATATATATATATCTATATATTATATAGATTAAATTAATTTTATAGTAATAAAAGTAGATTAAAAACGTATAGTAAGCGATTAGAGTTCGATTTAACTTAGAGCTAGAGCTAAAATTTTATTTAACTTAGAAAAATTCAACTTCATTTAACTTAGAAAAATGAAAAATTCAACTTTATAAATTTAATTTATAGGCCTTTACTTATAAAATATAATTATATAATATTAATTACTTTAATAATTATAAAAAGTATTAAAGAAATAAAATTATATAATTAAATACTTATAAACATTTCTCTTCTAAATATTTATTTTAATTTAAAATTTAATCGCTATCTAATTAAAAAAATATATATATATAAAAAGTATATAAAATTATATTTAATAATTCTAGAATAATTTCTAATATCTATAATAATAATTAAAATTAAGAACTAAATATACTTAAATAAAAGATAACTTTATATTACTTATATAATAGCGAGAGTAATAATTAAAATTAATATATTAATTTAAATAATATAATTTTTATAATAAGCTTTTTATTATTATATATTAAATTAATTATATATAAATAAAGATTTAGAATTTTACCTTTTAAATTTAACTATATTTAATATTTTTAAATTTTTATAATAACTCGATACTTATTAGCTAACGCGTTAATATTATTATATTTAAATTATAATAAAACTTATTATTAAATTCTATATCGCGCTTTCGAGTAATTTAAAAAATAGAATCTATTTAATTATAAGCGTACGAGTAAAGGCCTATAAACTAAATTCATAACTATTTTTTTTAATTAGGGCTGTCGAGTAAATTTTAAGCGATCTTTAATAAGCGATATCTGAATTTCTTACCTTTAAATATCTATAAGACTAAATTTAGTAATTCTTTTTTTATATGAAAGCCCATATTTCATTCTATAATTTAAAAAAAAAATCTCAAAATCTTAATAGAAAACGAAAAAGTTATTCTAAAATCAAATAATGTGTATCTAATTAGGGCTGTCCGACTGTCGAGCGAACTTTGATAAGCGATATTTGAATTCCTTGCGCTTTAATAATTATAAGATATAATTTTAATCTTCTTAAAAATTCGAAAAGCATAAACGACGCTTTAAAATTTAAAAAAAGAATCTTAAAACTTATATAGAAAATAAAAAAGTTATTCTATATGTTAATAATATACGCCTATTTTTTTAATAAGGAAGGCGCGGAAGAGCGAGATTTTAATAATTGCGAACGCTAATTTATTTACTCGCGGTAACTTAGCCGATCTAGTCAAAAAGCGTAATAACCTCGAATTTATATTTGGCTATATATATAAATTTAAGATTTTCTAATTTAGCTCTATCTTATTCTTTTATATATATTAATATTAATACTATCTTCGAGAATAATATTACTTTTATAATATTAATTAATAATAATTTATAATAAATTAATATACTTAATAGTAATATTTCTATAGCGCTAATTAATAACTTCTATAGCGAATAGATATTTAATTTAAAATCTTATAATAAAATCTTAAAATCTTAATAAATAAAAGAAGATAGAAGAGTTTTTCTATAGATAATATTATTTCTATAATATATAATATTAATAGCGAAGTAATATAGTAATAATCTCTATTATAAGTATTTAAAGAAAGTAATTAATAAAGCGACGCGTTCGCGATAATACTCTTAATTATTAATTAATAATAATAATAGAATAATAATAATAGCTAGATAATACGACTTTATAAATAATAGCGAAATATTATCGCGTTATTAATATCTATATTATTAAATATTACTTATTAATATTAACGCTATAATAGAGAATATAAAAACTCTCTTTAAATTATTTATTTTTATTCTTTATAACTTCTAACGTCTCTCTTATAAGTATTTACTCTAATATTATAATATTAATATTAATATTAATACGAATATAGTATATCTTATTATATTAATAATCTATCTCTCTTTATTATAAGTATCTTATTATTATTAATTATATTAATATTATTAAGAAAATAAATAACTAGATTATAAATTTATAGTGTAGTATAAAGATGTTAATTATTCTATATGTCTATAGAGTAGATATATGCGATATCAAGCTACGCTAGACTTAAATAGATAATAGCTCTAAAGAAGACCTTAATATATCGTGATAATATACCCGTAAAGAAAGAAAAAAAAAAAAAAAAAAAAAAAAAAGATACGTTCTCGTAGCCTATATTATTAATTAATTAAAATATATCGTTATTATTAGCCTCTAATTCGCCTTTTTATCTTTCTTATAGATTATATAGTTATTCGATATAACGTTAGCGAGATATACGTAGCTTTTACTTACTAATTATAATAATTTAACTATAATTATTATAGTAGATTTTTCTCTTATTTATTTCTTATAGTAATATGCTATATTAATATAATATTATCTAGATATATAGAAATAGTAGGCTAAATTGTAGTATTGTTCTCCGCTTGCTGAGTGGCGATCTGACGTGGGATCGTGGAGAGCTGAGCCGTGTTCTTGATGACGGTGGCCTTATTGTCCCAATTCTACTTCGCCTCTCAATTCCACTCTTCCCAGCGTTGAAATACCACAGCAGAAACTCTCTCACACGAACGACTCGTCCTACCATGCAAATTCAGGCTACTTACGAGCAGAAGAGGTGAGATACTTCGATCTATAACAGGCAAATGTGGAGAAAACTACGGAGAAAACTGCGGAGAAGAACAAGAGCACGGGCATCGGCAGTCCTATTCAACCGGGCACTCTCTTCACAATTTCACTACAGCAGGCAAAAGCGGAGAACACTGCGGAGAAACCAAGCGATAATAAGGCCACCATCATCAAGAACACGGCTTAGCTCTCCACGATCTCACGTCAAATCGCTACTTAGCAAGCGAAGAACGATATTATAATTTAATCTACTATCTTTATATATCTAGATAATATTATATTAATATAATATATTATTATAATAAGTAAATAAGAGAAGAATCTATTATAATAATTATAATTAAATTATTATAATTAGTAAGTAAAGGCTATATATATCTCGCTAATATTATATTAAATAATTATATAATTTATAAGAAAGATAAGAAGGCGAATTAGAGGCTAATAGTAATAATATATTTTAATTAATTAATAATATAAGCTATAAGGATATATTTTTTTTTTTTTTTTTTTTTTCTTTCTTTGCGAGTATATTGTTACGATACGCTAAGGTCTTCTTTAAAGTTATTACTCATTAAGCCTAGCGTAACTTAATATCGTATATATCTACTCTATAGATATATAGAATAATTAACATCTTTATATTATACTATAAATTTATAACTTAGTTATTTATTTTCTTAATAAATATATAAACTAATAATTTTATAATATTTTTTTTTAATAATAATAATAATTTTAATAATAAATATATAGTTATTTTATAAACGTAGATATTAACCTCTAACTATTCTTATTATTATCGCTTTATATATATAATTACTAATAAATCTTAATATCTAATTTATTATATAAAACTTATTTTTATTAAAATAACGATTTATATATTTAAAGTAAATCTCTTTTTTATAATAATTATAAAGTCGAAAAACGCGATATTAATCGCTATATTAAAATTCTCTTATATCTTTAAATATAAATTAAAAAATCGATATAACGCTATTATCGTATTAAATAATTTTAGCGAATATCTTATTAATAAGCTAAGCTCGATAAAGAAATTATTTAATAACGTAAATTATAGAGATATACGATAATAATAATTTTAATTACTCTTATTATAATTATAAATCTTTAAGATTAATTTATAGCGATAAATAAGTATATAATAGAATTAAAGAAAATAAACGAGTTATTAGAGAAGAAGCTTAAGAGCTTTTATCGATATATAGCGAATATTAACGAATATTAACTCGACAATTATACTTTAACTATCTTTTTATTAAAATAATAAATTAATAAATTTTATTTAGAATCTAATAATAAGATAATAAAGAATCTTTAAATAGCGATCTTTTTTTAATAGTAGCGCTAATATAGATTTTTTAAATAGATTTTTAATAGTTACTCTAGATAAAAATATATTTATATTAATAATATATATTTTAATATAATATATTTTTTTATAGTAGAGTTTAATAGATAACTAAATAATATAATTATTTAATTAATCTATATTTTAATAGTAGTAAATATAGAAAAATACGTATATAGTATAAATATTATCTAGAAATATATTTAATCTAATTAATATTTATATCTTATTTTATTATATTTACTTATTTATTATTAACTTATATAATTAAATAAGCTCTTTAATAATAAGAGACTTATTATTATCTATTATTTAATACTTATATCTATTATTTATTTATTTATAGACTTAGATTAACTCGCTAATACTAATAAATTTATTATCTAATAATTATTAATTATACTCTTTATCTTAATTAATCTATTTAACTTTATATTAGATATCTTTTTTATATTTAATCTTATTAATAATTTCTTTAATCTCTTAAAGCTTATTATTATTAATAAGCTTAAGAATCTATATAAAGATATTCGCTATATTATCGTAATCGCGATTATAATAAAACTTAAATAACGATATATAAAAGATATTATAGATTTTATATATTAAGAATAAAAGTAGATAATATATCTACGCTTCTATCTTATCTATAATTTAAAATAATTCTATAAATTTATAAGATAATTTTTTACTTAAGCGTTTTTATTTTAAATTCTTAATTATTAATATTATTAAATCGCTTATCTTATAACTTTAAAATTAATATATTTTATTATAATACTTAAATTAAGCTATAATAGCGCTATAAAGTTACTTTACTTATTAAAATTCGAATTACGTAACTCTTAACGTCTTAATAATTACGTAATATAGTTACATAATACGCCTTAGCGTATTTATATCTAGTCGCTCTTTTCTTTATAATAACTCTATAGTTAATAACTAAGTATTTTATCTTATATTTTTATAAATTATAAGTCTAAACTCTTTTTAGTAACTATTATATTATAATTACTATTTATCTCTATAACTATAATTACTTTTAGACTTTTAATATTTATTCTATAATATCTAAAGTCTATTATATAAAGATAATAGTAGTTATAAAGATATTCTTTTAATCTTCTTAATAGAAGTATTTCTTTCTCTTAAAATAGTTATAAGTCTAAGTAAATATAATTCGCTAATAATATAAGAAATTAAAAATCGCTTTTATTTTTACTCTAAGCGAGCTAAGATCTATTATCTCTAGTCGAAATATTAAACTCGCTAAATATATTAAGTATATAATTATATTATTATATAATTAAGTTATATCGCTAAAGCTTCTAAATCTTATTAGCTTTCGCTAAATTAGAATACTTAATTCTATTAAAAATAAAGTTATTTTATATTAATATTAAATTTAAAATTATATATTAATTATTAAATTAATAGCTATTAATTAAAAGTAATTAGATATTAATATTAATAATCTAATTATAATTTAAAATATTTTAGAGCTAATATTATTATCTCTTAATATATTTATAAGTCTATTAAGACTAAAATAATAAGAATATCTTATTAATATTAGCTTTTAGATCTTTAAAAGCCTCTTAAAAAAGAGAATTAAGGTCTTATTATTAAATTCTTTTTTTATAATTATCTATATTCTATTATTATAATTATAAAATTAAAATAATTTTTAAAGTCTTATAATAGTAGCTAGCGATATAAATATTTTAGATCTAAATCTCTAAATAAGTAATATAAGAAGAATATTAATCTCTCTTTAAGAAGGAGATTTATATATCTATAATAATTATATTTTATATAATTCTATTAGAAATTAGTTTATATTTATAAATTATTTTTATTATTAAGTATCTTTTATTCTAATTAGATTGCCTATATCTATTATAGCTTTATATATAAATATTTCTTATTTTTTATATAAGAATTTAAAGCTTAAAGACGATAATTAGTTAGTATTAATAAAATTTTCGAGAATTCTAATAACGATTAAAGTATCTATTTTATTCTTACTATTTTATTAAATAATAATTTTATTAATCTCGAATTTAAAGCTAGCGAAGATACTCTTAGCTTTATAAGCGATATTAAGCTATTCAATCTTTATATTAAAAAGTCTATTTTATTTACTTTAAAATTATTCTTAAAATCTTTCTTTAATTCTATTATTTTATCTAAAATAATAATTAAATTATTATTATTATTATCGCTATTACTTTCTCTATTAATATTTTATATATTATTATCTAAATTATTCTCTAATAACGATAAATCTAAATAATTAATTATAGCGCGTTATAATTAATATTCTTAATTAATTTTAATTTAATAAAAGTAGTTTTCCTTTAATCTCTATCGCTATTCTAAAATCTAGCGTAGAATATATTAAATAAAAATAAGATATTAAAGACTAATTAATATTTAATAATCTTTTATTCTTTATTAAAATTATTAAGCTTAAAATTTATATAATTATTTTCTAATATCTCGAGTATAGTAATTACTAGCTTATCGAGATTAATTATAATAATAAGAATTTTTAGATAATATTAGACGCTATTATTAAATATTATAAGTCTAAAAACTTTAAACTCTATATAAAGCTAATTCGCTAATTACTCGATATTATCTTTATTTTTAAGAGAGATATTCGCTAATATAAAAAGGACTTTTATAAGATTATTATTAAAATCGCTAATTTATATAAATCGCTCGCTTTACTAAAGCTTTTTCTAATTTAACTCTTTCTTATAAAATTCGAGAACTCTTTTAATATCTTTATAATAATTTATATCTAGATCTATAAGCTATATAACGATAAGATTATTAAATTTAATAAAATTATCTATATCGCGATAAATAAAGAGATTTATCTATTATTATTTAAAGACGATAATATTATTATATACGCTATTCGTAATAATAATAATAAGAATAAAAATAAGTAATTCGCTAGATATTATAAAGCTAGCGATTTAGAAATTAATCGCGAAATTTACTCTTTATATAAGATTATTAAATATAAATTTAAATATTTTTTAACTAAATGCTAAATTAAGTTTTTTTATCTAAAGTTTAAAAAGTTTATATCGAATAAGAAAAAGAAAAAGAAGGCTTAAATTGCTACGATTAACTTTAATAATATAGAGAAAGATCTTAATATTAAGCGTAAGCGTATTAAAGAGATATTCTTTAACGCTTTTATTTTAGAGAAGAATAAGTATCTTAATATTAACTATATCTTTCTAAAAGAATTAAATTTAATTATATATTATATAAATCTTAGTTTTAATAATTTTAATATTCTCGATATAACTAATAATAAGAAAGTTATTAACTTAATAGTTATTAATTCTAATTTAAAGTATAACTTAATAGTAGCTAACTTCGCCGATCTATACTCTTATATAATAATAAACTCTAGCTACTCTCGCTATTTCTTTATTAATTATTCGATATTTATTATTTATAAAAAGATTTACTCTCGCTCTATTCGCGATATTAAAGATAATTAAATTTAATTTTTTAATCATAATATTATTAGTTTAGATTACTCTATTTAAGATAAGCGTATAAGTATTACTTTACTTAACGTCTTATATATATCTAATATAGATATTAATCTTTTTTTTATTAATAAACTCTTAAATATCGATATTATAATTAGTTTTTATAAGACTAGCTACGCTTTAATCAAAAATAATCTAAAACTTATAAATACTTATAATTAAGATTTATTCTTTCTTAACCTCTAAGATAATCTAAATAATACTTTAATAATATATAATATTTCTTTAAATCTAATTTATTAACTTTAATATATTTATATAAATTATTTAAATTAGTAAAATCTAAATAAACTCTTCGCTATAATAATAAATATAAATTTTATTAAAGATATCGCGAATAAGTATACTTATGAGTACTATATTATAAGATATTAAAAGACTATCTTTTATACTAGTTTCATTACACTCGATATATAATTAGATAAATTTATTTATAGCGATCTTATAGAGTCTCTATTCTCTATAAATTTTAATAACTATAAATACTTTATAATATTTAAGAATAATTTTATCTTCTACTCTAAAGTCTATTATATTCGCTATAAAAATAAGATCTTCGCTATATTCTTATAATTTAAGACTTATCTTAAATCGTATAGCTATAAAATCTCTTATATTTATCTTAATAATAAGAATAAGTATATATCTAAAGTCTTTCTTAACTATCTCGCTTTATTAAATATTAAATAAAAACTTATTATATTTAGTAACTCTTAGATAAATAGTATAATTAAGCGTTTTAAGTAGATCTTACTATATAAAATATATCTTATTCTTTTAAGCTTTAATCTTAATAAATCTTTTTAATTTAAAATCGTTATTATTATTAACTATTTAATAATATAATCGTCTAATATTAAAACTATTATAACTTCTTTTAAGACCTTCTATTAACAAAAATCTATTCTTTCTTATTTATATATAATCGATTTTATTATTTACGCGATAAAACGAATTTAGAAGAAGCTTATAGATTAAAGCGAAAAGTATATATTATTAAAATATAAAAAGAAGTATATCTTTTAATTATATAATCTTATTAAAAAGATAATTATTCGCGCTAATAGCGTATATTTTATAAAAAAATAGCCTTTAATTATAAATTTAAAAGAAGAAATCGAGATTTATAAGCTTTTAAATAAACGATAATATCTAATAGTACTAGTATTCGCTATAGAGAAGATATTAAATAGATAGCGTATTACTAATATTTCGAAAGATATTAAATTTAAAAAAGTATTAAAAAACGTTATATCTATAATTAAAATAGTTATTAAATCTTTAATAACTTTAAGATTTTTAATATTTATAAGATTAAGGCTAAATTTCTTCTAGCTAGCTAATAAGTTAACGCCTTTATAAAAATTTATATAAGAGTCTTTAATATAATATATCTAATTAATTACGCGAGAGTCTTTAATTTAAGCGCTCTTAATATAAATTACTCGATTAAATACTATATCTATATTACTATTAATAATTCGACCTACGCTATTTATATAGAAAATTTCTTTAAATTTAGATTTATTATTTATTATTATTAAAGTTATATAAATTATTCGCGAAGATTATAAGTTAAGTATTATTTAAAGAGTATTATATAATTATCTAGATTTTATAATTTCGAATTTATAAGATCTATTCTCTAACTCTCTTTCGAAAACCTTTATAATATTTATTCTATTTATAAACTATATTAATAAATTAAATATCTTTAAGTCTATTATTTACGAGTAGGCTATATTTAATTAACTATCTCGAATAAATTAAAAACTTTTTATAAAGAATAAATATAAATCTCTTATAAATAATAATACTTAATATCTTATTTAGACGCCTTTCGAGGCTTATATTCTAAGAGATAGATAAGTTTATATCTTAAAACGAGATCTCGATAAAAAAATTACTCGCTATAAGATATATTAAATTATTTAAGAATTCGAATAATAAGAGAGTTATAATTACTATAATACTTTCGCGTTAATAATAAAGCCTATAAATTATAAGATAATCTTTATATTTATAATTACTCTAAATTAAGATCTAAAGTAAATAGATATTAAAACTATCTTTCTATATAATAACGTAAAGAAAGAGATTTATATACGCTAATTCGATAACTTTAATAAAAATAATATTAAGATCTATTAACTAAATAAGATATTTTATAATTTAAAATAATCCTCTTAAGTCTAATATTAATATTTTTTAAAGTATATAAAGAAACTAAGTCTTCTCCCTATCGAATCGAATAATAGTATATTTATAAACTCTAAAAAGAATACTTTTATAGCGCTCTATATCGATAATATCTTAATTATTAATCTAAATAAAGTCGAGATTTAGTAGATTAAGAAGGGACTTAACGCGAAGTTTTATATATCGAATTTAAGACTATATATTTATTACTTATATATAATTATTAAGAGAAATCACTATAGCGATATTTTTTATCTAGAATAAAAGACTTATATTACTTAATTCTTAAATTATTTCAACTATTAAAACCTTACCTCGATATTAATATCTCTTAAAATTAATTATAAACTAACTCTCGTCGAAGAGAGCTATATCGCCTTAAGAAAATTATAAAAGAACTATTAACCCGCGATAAGATCTCTTATATATATTATACTCGATATTTATTCTAATATCGTCTACGCGATATTATTAATAAATTATTATTTAGCTAACTCAACTTTAGTGTATTAAAATATAATTATTTAAATTTTTCAATATCTAAAAAGTATAGTACACTACGAACTCGTATATAAAGACTTTCTTTAAAAATTTACTAGTTATATTAATTCTAATTAGACTAATAATACGATCTAAAAATCTATATCTAGCTATCTCTTTAATATAAAGAGCGATATAATTAATTAATTATTTAAGCGTTAAGTTATTATAATATTATTTATTTATAAGATAGAGTATATTAATTAGATAAAGATTATTAAAGAAGTAATTTAACTAAAGAATCTACTTAATTAACTTCTTCGTCTTAATAATATAAACTTTAAAGTTATTATTATTTTCGATAATAATTAAGATATAATTACTCTCGTAAAAAACGCTTAATTTTATATTCGTATTAAGTATATTAATATTATCTATTATTTCGTATAAAAAAAGGTTAATAATAATACTATAGATATACGATATATTCTTATTAATAAATAAATAACTAATAAGCTTATTAAGGCTTTTTACTTAAATAAATTTATTACTTTTCGAGATATTCTTAAGATAAAAGCTATATCTACTTACTTCCTTAATAATCGATAATCTTACTACTATCTTAGTATAGTCTTAATTTAATAATATCTAATAGAGAAGTTATTCTATTATATCTATATCTAAATCTAAAAGAGCTATTTACTATCGACTACTCTAGAAAAACTATTTTATTAATTTTTATATTATAAATAATCTACTTAAGTCGTCTATTAAGTCGCTATATTAAACTTAATACTTAGCGAACTCGCTATTTTATATTAAAATAGTTATTTCTTTAACGCTATTATTATTATCGCTATTAAACTTTTAAAGCTCTTTCGAGAAACTTATATCTATTCGTTATTAATATCTTAAATATTATACCTCGAATTTATCGTCGCTAGTTATTATTACTAAGAATTAATTATCTAGAATAACTTAGAATTTCTTTTAATTATTTTATTTAGTTACTCTTATATATATTCTTCGATCTTAAATTAATCGATTTTTAATATATATTAGATAACCTAAAAATAAAATTTCTAAAAAATCGCTTTTTAATAAAAAGTGAAATTTAGATTAAATTTTAATAGGGGACTAGTCTAATATAGTCGTTTTCAGATTTCGACTTTTTACTTTACCTATCTCATTTTAGACGTTATAAACTTTAAATCTTATATTTTTTAATTTTATTTATATAGAAAGGAATAGGGGTATAGAAGATATAGAGAATATACTTTTATACTAGCTATTTAGTATTAACTCATCTTAACTACTTAGCTCGAATTTTACCTTAATTACTTAGCGCTAACTTACTTTAATAACTTAATAAAAATCGATTAAATTATTTCATCTTATCTACTTAGTTTTAATATTATTAATATTAAACTTCGTATTTATTTAATTTTATCTATAAGAGAATACGTGTAAAGAGAAGTATTAAAATTCGAATTACGTAATTCTTAACGTCTTAGCGATTATGTAATATAGTTATATAATACGCCTTAGTATATTCGTATCTAGTCGCTCTTTTCTTTATAGTAACTCTATAGTTAATAACTAAGTATCTTATCTTATATTTTCACACTACTATCTTATTTCTTAATATTTATAATTTTTTTACTCTATTATTTATAGCAAATATCTTCTTCTTAATAAAGTTATTTTTAATCTTCTAATAAATTTTAAAATAATATGTATATATTAGAAAAAATAATATTATTTTAATAAAGAAATATTAACTATTTATATAAGCGAATTCTATTATTAATAATTATTTTATCTAAATATTTTACTTATTATTAGTAAATATATATAAAAAATATTTTAATATCTAATTTTAATACTTAATTTATTTATTAATTTATAAATAAAAGATAATATTTAAATATTATTTAATTTTAGAATAAAAGTAAATAGCGAATTAGAAGCTATTAATAAATATAAAATCTCTATTATTAATAATATTATTTAATATACTATAGCGATATATTATTTTAAAATAAAATACTTTTATTAGCTAAATAATATCGATTATAATAAATATAGAAATATATCTTATTATTTTTATAAATTAATTTATTATAACTAGAATAGTATTATAAATAATACTCTTATACTTATTTATTAATAAGTCGATAATAAAGTTTATAGAAATTTTCTTTTATAGCTTAATAACGATAGAAAGTAAATTTAATTCGCTATAAAGGCGATATCGCGAAGTCGTAATTTATTAATAAATATTATATATCTTAATATAGTCGATAATTTACTTTAAGTTCTTATTTTAATAATATTTATAAGTAAATAATTTATATATCTTTATAGCGTTAAATTATTTAAATAATAAATTATTATAATATTTACTAATAAGTTCTTTTTTTAAGATCTTATCTTTAAAGATATAAAAGCGATTATTATATCTTAATAATCTTTTAAAATTTAAAATTTATATTTAATTACGTATATAACGCTTAATTATTAACTTATTAATCTTAATTTAAAAAGAGTTTACTTAATTATTATAGACTTATAAATTTTAAATTAATATTTTTATTAGTCTTTAAAATATATTATAAATAATCTTTTATACGATCTTAGATTTTCTTTTAGAAATATTTATCTAAATATTAATAATATAAAATATAAATACTATTATTACTATAATCTTTTTATTAGTATATATAATAGAATAAGATAAAGCTAAGCTTAAAAATCTTGAATTTATATATATAGTTAATTATAAATTTAGATTTACTACGCTCTTTAATTAGATCGGCTAAATTATCGCGAATAAATAAATTAGCGTCCGCAATCATCAAAATCTCGCGCCTTCCTTATTAAAAAAATAGATGTACGTTATTAATATATAGAATAACTTTTTTATTTTCTATTAAATTTTTAAGATTATTTTTTTAAATTATAGAATCAAATATGGGCTTTTAGATAAAAAAAGGATTTCTAAATTTAGTCTTATAATTATTAAAGCGCAAGGAATTCAAATATCGCTCATCAAAGTTCGCTCGACAGCCGGACAGCCTTAATCAGATACACATTATTTGATTTTAGAATTAACTTTTTTGTTTTCTATTAAAATTTTAAGATTTCTTTATTAAATTGTAGAACGAAATATGGGCTTCAGATAAAAAAAGAATTTCTAAATTTAGTCTTATAATTCTTAAAAGGCAAGGCACTCAAATATCGCTCATTAAAGATCGCTTATCAAATTTACTCGATAGCCCTAATTAAAAAAATTATTATGAATTTAATTTATAGGCCTTTACTCGTTTCTTTATAATTACTTATTACTAATTTTAAATATAAATTTATTCTATAATATTAATAGTAGTTTAAAATTTAATAATAAAGTTCTTTTATAATTAAGACGTTATAATAGCGAATTAATAAAGTTTAATTTATCTATTTAATAAAAAATCTTAAAGTTATAAATAGCTAACTTTAGCGTTTAACGAATTTATTTAGAATTTAATTTCTTCTACTTTATAAAGTCTTTAAAATTATTATAATTTATTAAAATTTTAATATAAAATATACTATCTTCTAGATAATAATATTCTTATTTTATAAATATTATAATAACGAGTAAGTCTTAATTATAAGTCTTATAATTTTACTTTATAAAAACTATTTTTATAAATTAAAAATTATTAATTATTAATAATTATTTTTATTTAATTATAAAAGTATAGTTTTTATATTAAAGTTAAAAGCGTTAATTTTAAAATATAATTTTAAATTTAAATTATAATAATATAAAAATAGTATAATTATAAAAGTACTTTAGAGCTATTAAAACGTTAGTTTAATATTATTTATCTACTCTAATAATCTAAATTTCTTATTATCTTTACTTTTTTTAAATAAATTAATAAATAATATTATTATATTAAAATAGTTATAAATAAATTATTAATAGAAATTAATAAAATTTAAAAAGACTTATATATTTTAATAACTTTTTAATTTTAGCTACTTTTTAATAATAGCGATATATTTCTAATTTATCGCGATATCTTTAATTAATATAATAAATTTTAGAAACTTAACTCGTTTAATATAGAATTAATATTGTTTAAGATTAATATATAATTAAAACTAGCGTAAACGCTTAAATACTTATTTAATATATTATTAATATTTCGCTAGATTAATAGTATAAATTAGAATATTATTTAAATATATTAAATATATTATATTTATTAGATTTATAAAAGTTTTATTAATATATATTTAAAAAGTTATTAATATATTAGCGAGTTTAAATGATATAATTAAATATTCGAAGTAATTATAGCGATTACGAAACGCTATTTTTTACTTATTATCCTCTTTAATTTAAATTTAATAATAGATATTCTTAAGATTTAATTTTATAAAGTTTTTAAACTTATATAAGTAATTTAGAATCTTTATAATTAAGAATAATAAATATCGATTTTTAATAATTATTATATTTAGATCTCGATAATTAATATAAAGATAAAGCTCTCTATTCTTTTTAGAAATAAAAAGAATTAATACTTTAATTAAAGAAGTTAAATAATAAATCTAATTTTTTTAAAGAAATTTCTTTAAATAGCGTTATAGCTTTATTAACTTCGTTTAAGATAAATTATATAAAAAATTATATAGCGACTTTTTATCGCTTTCGATCTTAATAATATAATCTCTCTACTTAAGCGTAAATAAGATTTCTATTTTCTTATTAAAAAAAATACTATTAAACTCTAATAATTTTTAAAAAAACTTTAAAATATATTTATTTTCTAATTTACTTCGCGCTATCGCGATATATATAATCGCGAATATATTTAATTTCTATTTAATAATTTAAATAAATTTAATTAATTTCTTAATTTATAATTTTATTAGAATTTTAGATATGTAATGTGTAGAACGAACGGATTGATTCTTCAAAACCTCTTCGAGGCTAGGTTCTAAAATATAGTATAAAATTAGGTGGCTGGAAAACATGGTGGCTGGGATGCGCGGAGGCCGAAAATATGGTGGCTGGAATGCGCGAGGGCCACATTTCAATACTCCCCTGCAGTTACGCTTTCAGTCTATTTAATAAGAAATGAAGCTATATATAACTTCCATTAACGATAAAGGCTATTTCAGCCTTCGATAATAATAGACCATTTCAGCCTTCGATAATAATAGGTTATTTCAGCCTTCGATAATAATAGGCTATTCCAGTCTAAAATAATAATAGACTATTCTAGTCTCAATAATAATAGACTATTTAAGCCTTTTAATAATAGGCTATTTCGGCCTTTTAATAATAGGCTATTCCGGCCTTTCAATAATAGGCCATTTTGACCTTTTAATAACAGGTTATTTTAGCCTTTTATAGGCCATTCCAGCCTTTTAATAAGAGGCCATTCCAGCCTTTTAATAATAGGCCATTTCAGCCTTTTAATAAGAGGTCATTTCAGTCTTTTAATAATAGACCATTCTAGCCTTTCAATAATAGGCCATTTTAGCCTTTTATAGGTTATTTTAATCTTTTATAGATTATTTTAGTCTTTTATATACTATTCTAATATAATACGTCTTTCTAACGTAATATTTAATATTTATTCTAGATAATATATCTTCTTAATATAATATTTGATATCTATTCTAGATAATATATCTTCTTAACGTAATATTTAATATCTATTCTAAGTAATACGTCTTCTTAACGTAATATTCCTTTCTAAGATAATATAATATACCTTTAAAGTATAATATCCTTTCTAGATAATAAGAGTAATACTTTACCTCGAAGTAATATAGTTACTCTATATAGAACTTATATGTTATATTAATACGTATCTTCATTATCTATAGTCCTTCGCGATATTTCTCTTTATTACTATCTTATTCTTTCTATTTCATAGCTCGCCTATTAGTATAACTAAGTTCTTATTATTTCGATAAAAGTTCTTTACGATAACGAGAGTTCTTTATAACGATATAGCGATAGTATAATTATAACTCTATATCTAAATTAGTCTTTATAGAAAGCTAACATTATAGCGATTTAGTCTATATACCCTATAGATCGAGCTTATAATCTATTAGAATTTCAGATATGTAATATATAGAACGAACGAATTAATTCTCTAAAACCTCTTCGAGGCTAGGTCTTAAAATATAGTATAAAATTAGATAACTGGAAAATATAGTAGCTGAGATACGCGGAGGCCGAAAATATGGTGGCTGGGATGCGCGGAGGTTATATTTCAACAAATTTATTAGTATTAACTTTAAATTATTATTACTTTATTATTAAATTTAATAATATTTATAATTAATTTAATTTAAATATATCTAATATAATATTAAAATCTTTTTAATTAATAATATAAAAGAGTATATTATACTCTTTATTTTAATCTTAATTATTTATTAATTAATAATTTAACTAATACGCGCTATAGTAATATATACTTTAATTACTTAATACTTTTAATTATAATAAAATAATATTATAAAATTAAATTAATATATATATTAATATTAAGTAGAATAACGAGTTATCTCTATTTACTCTAAAGCTTTACTTACTCTTTTATAAAAATAGAAGAAATTATCTCTATTAATTATCGTTTTAATCTCGCTTTTAAGATAATTATAAGATCTAATCTTTTTTTATTAATACTATATTAATATTAGCGATAAATAATTTATTAAGATTTAGATATTTAGATATTTAATAACTTTACTTATTATAATAGAAATAATTATTCTTCTTATAATTAGAATTAAAAAATTCGATTTTATTCTTTACGCTATTCTCTTAAATATATATTACTTTAACGTCGTTAATTAAAGCTAATTTAAACTTTAAAATTTACTTCTCTAAAAGCTTATTCTTAATAAACTCTTTTAAAGATTTCGAATAGAAATTATTATTAAAGTATATATATTCTAAAATCTTTTTCTATATAATAGTCTAAATAAAAATTTCTTTCTATTATCTCGATATATTATTAATATTTAAAATCTTATTTTTAAACTCTAATTTAAATTTAGTTAAAAAGAAATTAATTTAATATTTCTTAGAAAATAGAGATAAATAGATATTTAGCTTTTTTAGATAAATTTTAAAAATAGATATCTTCTAATTAAAGTAATATTTAATCTTCTTCTATTTTTCGTAAATAAGAAAATAACGATTTATTAGATTTATAACTAAATTAAATAAAAACTACTTAAAAAATTCGAAGATTATATTCTTTAAATTATAGATTTAATAATATTTATATTATTAGATATTAAGATTATCTTTTAAAAACTATATATAATAAATAATTCTAACTTAATTAATAATAAAGTACTTAAAACTTATAAGAAACTTAATTTCGATTTCGCGGAATTAGCGTAAATACTTCTTTTTATTAATATTCTTATAAAAATATATTTTTTTAAAGCGAAGTATTTTCGCTTTAATTAATATATTCGCTAAAGATATAATAATAATTAATATAAATAAGTCTTCGCTAATTATAAATAATAAGCTAATATTATAAAATTTATAATTATAAGCCTTTAACGTAGTTAACTCTTATTCTTATTTTAGATAATAATTTTTAACTCTAATAATTATAAGACGTTATTTTATAATAAGAATAAAAAACTTTTAAACTCGTTATTAACGCTATAGTAACTATTAATATTACCTTTATTATTTATTATATAATCTAGAAATAAATTTAATATTATAATAATAATAGATTTTTTTCTTTAAAAGATAGAGAGATTAAAATTGAAAAATTATAATTTACTAGTAATTAGTTAGTAAATATAGACTATAAAAGATATAGAGTTATTATAAGATTTAATAATATATTTAATAGTAGAACTAATCTCTAAAAAATATTAAAACTTCGAGATATATAAAGTAGATCTATATTCGTTAAGCTTCTAGATATATAAGATATATTATTAAAACTAAACTCTAAAAGAGACTCTAATATAATATATACGATATCGAAGTCTTAACGTAAGTAGCGTTAAGGCCTATAATAGCATTAAGTCTAATAAGAATAAAGAATTCTATTCTTAAATAAAGAATATATCTTTTAATAAGAAGAAATAATAATACGTTTAATAAGATATTCTTATCGAAGTTAGCTTTAAATTCTATTATTAATAATAAATTTACTTAATTATTTTAATTATAATTAATATAAGCTTTAAGATATTACTTTAAGATAATATTAGTATTTTTTATTTATTTATTAATTTCGAGATAAAATATAATAAAGAGTTTAAATTTAAATTTAATTCTTTTATATAGTCTTTTTAAAAAATATATTATAAACTAGATATCTCGATTTAAGATAATAATAAATAAATATTTTTTCTCTCGCTATATAAATTCGATAAAGACTTAAATTATTATTTTTACTTTTAAGAAGTCTAAGAAAATAAATTTCTTCTTCTTATTAAGTTTATTTATAATTATTATAATATATTAATAAGAGCTTCTATATTTAAAATAAATAGATAATAATATAATAATATTAATAAAAATATCTTATTAATATTATTTAAGAATAAGAAGAAATTTAAGTAAATCTTACTTATTCTCTCTATAGATCTTAGATCTTTTATAAATATAATAGCTCTTAATATAGCGAATAATAAAATTCGTTATTCTTAATTAATAGTAAAGTCTATTTACTCTATTTAAAATTAATAATTAGTATATATAAAAGAATAAGATAGAGCTAAACTAGAAAACCTTGAATTTATATATATAATTAATTATAAATTTAGAATTACTACGCTCTTTAATTAGATTAGCTAAATTAGCTCGCTAGCCCTCTTAAACTCTCTTATTAAAAATTTATATATAGAAGTTTTATACTCTAAAATAATTAGCTCTTTATAAATATTATTACTTTATAATTTTATAAATTATAGAGCTTAGTTTACGCTTTCTAACGATATTAAAATTATAAAGTTTAACTTATTATTAATAGATTAAATAGATATTTAAATATAATAGTTATAATAGTTATATTAAACGCGTCTAAAATCGAATAATAATTCTTTTATCTATTTATATAATTATTCTTCTTTTATTATTCTATTAATTTTATTAATATAAATATAATTATTCTTAATATCTCTCGCGGAAACGTTACTAAACGCTTTAGATATATATTCTTTTTACTTATCTTTTAAATCTCTTATTAACGCCTTTAGATTATCTCTTAATAAATTCGCTATTATTAATAATCGAGATTATAAGATTTATTACTACTTATAAATACGTTAAAAAACTTTTAAAAAGAGCTTAAACGAATACGTTCTTTTTTATATATTTCTTTTAAGTAATAGATAGATTAAATTAATATTTAAATATTATAATTATACTAAACGCGTTCGATTTAGATATATATATCTCTTTTACTTATCTCTTAAAGCCTCTATTAATATTTTTAAATTATTTTTTAATGAATTTATTATTATTAGTAATTGAGATTATAAGCGAGCTTAATAGCTATTTATTACTACTTATAAACGCGTTAAAAGATTCTTAAAAAGAGCTTAAATAAATATATTTTTCTTTATATACTTCTTTTAAGCTAGCGATAGATAGATTAAACTAATATTTAAATATTATAGTTATACTAAATGCGTTTAAGATTAAATAATAATTCTTTTATCTATTTATATAACTATTCTTTTTTTATTATTCTATTAATTTTATTAATTCTATTAATTCTATTAATATAAATATATTTACTCTTAATATTTTTATACTTAGTTAAATAAGAGAAGAATCTATAATAGACGAATATAGAGAATATTATAAAGAATATTATAGAGATAGTTATTAGTAGTAATAATATAATAAATCTACTCTTTATAATCTTATATTAATTTATTTAATTAATATAAAAGAAGTTATTATAGTAAGCGAATATAGAGAATATTATAAAGAAATTAAGTAGTAATAAGACTTCTAGTATTAAGAATATAGCTTAACTCTTTAAGATTCTATATTATATACTCTTTATAGTTTTATATTAAATTATTATTTAATAGATAAAAAATATTATTATAACTTAGTCTATTATCTCTATTATATTAAAAAATAAGAGAAGAAATTATAATAGATAAATATAAAGAATATTACGAAGAATACTATAGAGAATATTATAAAAAAATTAAGTAATAATAAAATTACTATCGTTAAGAATATAACTTAGCTCTCTAAGATTCTATATTATATACTCTCTATAGTTCTATATTAAATTATTATTTAATAAACGAAGAATATTATTATAATTTAATCTATTATCTTTACTATATTAATATAATATATTATTATAATCTCTATAAAAGAAATATTAAATAATATATATTTAAATAAATTAAAATCGTTTAATATCTTACTCTAATAGCTATTTTATTATTTAAAAGACTTTACTACGATAAAAGATAATATAAAATTTATATTATTAATTAATATATTATCTCTATTTCTTTTTAATATTTTAATACTTCTTACTATAACAATATAGTCTTTCTCTATTTTTTATAAATAATTATTATAAATTAATTCTTTATACTTAATATATCTTTCTAATTAGACTTTAGCGTATCTCTCTTTATATATATATATCTATATATAGATTAAAAACGTATAGTAAGCGATTAGAGTTTAATTTAACTAAGGGCTAAAGCTAAAATTCGATTTAACTTAGAAAAATCCAACTTTATAAATTTAATTCATAGGCCTTTACTTATCTATTAATATAGCCTTTAAATAGAGAGTTATAAATATCTCTAATAACTTTAATTTATAATTCGAGAATATCTAATATATATAATCTATTATTAATATATAATAACTTATTATAAAAATAATAATTACTTAATTTTAACTTAAGATTATTTTCAATTCTTTTAAATAATAGCTTTCTCTATTTAGATATCTTTAATTAAATAATTCTTTAAGCGATATTATTATAATTATAAATATTTTTTATTTAATATAATAACTTAGAAGTATTAATAATAGAGACTTCTCTTAATTTTTCTAAGAACTCCTCTTAAGAGGTCTTTATTAAAGTCTCTAATAATAAATTTTTATTAGACTTCTTATTATTAATATTATTAAATTTATTAAATTTATATAATATTATAATTAGAGAGATAATATTTTCTTTTATATTTTCTAGAAGTATAGTAATAAGATATATAATATTCTTAATATCTTCGTTAAGATTATTATCTTTAAAAATTATATAATATTAATAATAAGTATAATTATTATCCTCGTTTTTAGATAAATCTCTTACTTATTAAATAAGATTATTAGATTTAATACTTTATTCTTTTAAATAATAAATAATACGAAAATTAAATTTAAAGAGAAACTTTATTTATCTTACTTAATAAGAGTTAAGTTATTTAAAAAATATAAAATATTATAAATTCTTATAATCTAAAATAACTTTAATAGAATTCTCGATAAGAGTATTAGCTAGTTTAGAATATTATTTTTTAAAGGCCTATATTATAGCTATAAGTTTCTTATTATAAATATTATAGTTATACTCTATAGAAGATATCTTTTTAAAAAAAAATTATAAATCTAAATACTTTATCTTTATCTTCTTACGATAAAATAGTAATAATTATAAAATTAGATATATTTATTTTTAATTAAGTTTTTTTTATTTAACTTAAAGTAAGTAAGTATAGAGATAATAATAAAAGCTTTTTTAAATATTTTAAAAGCGAGTTATTTAAAGTATTCTTAAGTCTATAAGTAGATAAAGTTCTTCTTCTATTAAGTATTAGAACTAATATAGATATAATATTAATATAGATATTTTAAATAAGATAACTAAGATATTAAATTATATAGATAGAAGAAAGATATTAAGTAGTAGATAAATGTCTCTATTAAGATACGCTAGGCTCGAATAAGTAAGAGGGCTAAGTAATATATTAAGGATATAGAATACGCTTATAATACTATTCTTCTTCTTTATAGAATTATATTCTATAATTAATAAGTAGAAAGATAGAAAAATAAATATATATATACGCTTAACGTCTAAAAAATGATAAAGGTAGTAAAGAAATAACTATATTCGGGATTTATAGCATTATATCTTTCTCTATAAGAGGTATTAAAAACGATAATAGCTCTTTATATTTATATCGTAGCGATATCGCTAGCTAGAGTATAAGCGTATATAGAGAGCTTAGCTAGAAGGAAATCGATGTGGTGTAATAAAAATAGTATTTATAGACGTAGAGGTAAATAGTAGTAATTTCCGAATTTATATTTAAGCGAATAGAAAGTTTATAAAATAGCGCGATATAATTAATCGAGGGCTTTCGAATTAAATTAAATCGAATCGAGCCGTAGACGCTAAAAACTCTAATTTAATATTAATAAGTTTCTCTATAGAATACTATATAACTAATATTAATAAAAATTATCGATAACGATAGTAAGATTTATAGATAACGTATTATAGCTTTAAAAGACGCTTAAATATTTATTAATAAGAAAAGTCTACTTAATAAGTTTAATATAAAGTTATTATTAAGTAATATAGGCCTTCGCGAATATAAAAAAATAAGACTATAGCGAAGATATTAGATAATTTTAATTTGATTAAAAACGAGATATTCGAGATAGTTCTAGTCTAGAAAATTTTTTACTATTAAAGACCTTTATTCTATTAGTTAATCTCTTAAAGATAAGATATTTCGAGATATCTCTTATAAAAGTTATTCGCTAGATCTTAGTAATTCTCGAACTTATCGCTATTCGCATTATATTAAACGAGATTATTATTAAAATCTTTTTACTTAACTTTATATTTAAGATAATTATTAATTAACTTAGAGATAAGTATTTCTTTAATAATCTATTTAATTTAATTATTAATAATAATATATTTTAGCGAAGAATTTATCTATTCTAATAAGAGGTTATTTATTATAAAACTTAAGAGATTAAAATAGAAGACGTCGTAGATTCTTATACTTAATAAAAGTTTTAGACGATATAAAATTCTTATAAGACCTATAATCTTAAATAGATTAAGTTCTTTATAGTTTAATTTACGAGAAGAGTAATTAAAGTTAATATTCTTATTACTTAGAAAGATCTTATCGTCTATCTATAAGAGTAAAAATACTCGAAGCGAATTAATAGACTCGCTTATATTACTTATTAGATTGCAAGCTATATAGCTAGAGCGAGTATTTAATATATTTAATAAAGTCTTAAATACTTATAAGTTTTCTTTTCTCTTCTTTCTTTTTTAATTAATAATTTATTTAATAATTAATCTATTTATTTTATTAACTATATATCTAAATTTTATAATTATATAATTACTATATAGTTCTATTAAAAAAGATCTTATTATCTTATAATTCTAATAACTTTATTTATATAAAATTATTTAATTTAATTATAATAAGTAACTTACGAGTTAATTCTATTAATTTATAAAATAAAAATATTTTATTATAATTAATTAGCGACGTTTTTAATCTAGTAAATAATTCTTATTAAAATATATCTATTATATAATTAAGTAATTATAATATTAATTTTAATATTAATAGAAATTCTAATAATATTATTAATAGAAATAATAATTATTAAAATATTATAGTTGAAAATCTTTTATTTATAAATAAAGATTCTTATTTTATAATTTTAAAATAAGTTTAATACTATTAATTTCTAGAGTTTAATATTAAGAAGTAACTAGTTATTAAAAAATTTAAATTAATTAAAATATAAAATATATAAAATTATCGTTATAAATATAGTAATAATTATTATTATAATTTAAATTATAAGAAAATAAGTATTATTAAAATATCTAATATATATTATAAATATATAAGAATATAATCTTATTCTTAATTTTTCTTAGATTTATAATATTAATTTAAATATTTATTAATATAAATAATTTTAAATTTATCGCGATTTTTTTATAAGTAATAAGAAGTAAATAGATATTATAATAATAAATATAGAGTAATTTATATTATTAGCTAATATAATAATTATATATAATCTAAAATAAATATTTATTAGATTTTTATATTAGATTTTATTTAAAAATAATAAAAATAATTATAATAAAATTATATAATATAATATTATATAGCTAGATAACTTTAATATATTTAAATAATTTGAAAATTTATTAAAAGTCTTTTTAAAAGAGTTATTTAATAATCTTAATATATATAATTAAATTAAATATTCTAATAATTTATTATCTAATAAGCTAGTTAGAAATAATTTAATTTATAATATATTATATAATAAGCTTATAGCGATTAAAGATTATCTAAATATTACGCTTAAAAGAAAATAAATTTAATTCTTAATTAATTAAATTAGCTCGCTAATATTATTTATTAAAAAATTAAATTAGTATATATAAAAGAATAAGATAAAGTTAAGCTTAAAAATCTTAAATATATATATATAGCCAATTATAAATTTAGAGTTACTACGCTCTTTAATTAGATTAACTAAGTTATTACGAATAAATAAATTAATATTCGTAATCATTATAATCTCGCCCTCTTACGCCTTTCTTATTAAATTATAAATATATATTATTTACAATAGTAATAACTTTTTTATTTTCTATTAAAATTTTGAATTTTTTTTTTTAATTTTAATACCCTATTTACGCTTTCCGAATTTTTAAGAATTTTAAAAATTTGTCTTATAATCATTAAAGCGCAAGCAATTCAAATATCGCTCATCAAAGTTCGCTTATCAAAGATCGCGGACAGCCGGACGGCCCTAATCAAAAAACAGGTACGGAGGTCGGCATCAAAAGTCCTGGACATGCCAAGACAAGGGTCCAGGTAGGGCTGAGTGCTTAGCATACTTCCAAATTTCATAAATAGCATTATTATTCTTTATTTTAATAAGTATTAATACTCTATATAATAGCGACGTAGTATATATATATAAAGTATATATATACGAAGTATATATATAATAGCGATATTAATAGAATATATAATATTAATAATATTAAAGTATTAATTATAGCGTAAAGAAATAGAGAAAGAATATAAAGACTTTTAATATATAAGTCTTATTTATATAGTATAATAAATAAAAATCTTCTTATTATTCTCTATCTTTATTATCTTTTATTAATATATTTAATACTTAAAGTATTAATTATAATAATAAATCTCGAATTTAAGTATTTACTAAGTCTTATTAATTATAAATAAAACGTTATATTATTTAAAAAGATATATTAAAAATTTATAAGAAAGTCGAAAGATAGTAGCTATATTATTAAAATTATAAGCTTATTTAAAAGAGAATTTAGAAGTAAATAGAGTAAATATCGAAATATATTATAAAGATATATAATATATCTTAAAGATAATAACGAGTATAAAAAAAACTATAGAGAAGATAATATATAATTATATAACTTCGTTAAGCGAGCTAATAAGTATATACGTAATTATATAAAGTATTACTATTAAATAAATGTAACTATATAGAAAGTATTAAGAATATCAAGAGTATTAAGTATTTTAGCGCTGTCTAGAACTTTTGATATCGACCTCCGTATACATTATTTAATTTTAAAATAACTTTTTTCTTTTCTATTAAAGTTTTAAGATTTTTTTTTAGAATTATAGAACGAAATGTGGGCTTTTAGATAAAAGAAGAATTACTAAATTTAGTCTTATAGATATTTAAAGGCAACGAATTTAAATATCGTCTATTAAAAGTTCGCTTATTAAATTTACTCGATAGCTCTAATTAAAAAAATAAATATATAAATTTAATTTATAGATCTTTACTCGTAATATATATTATAATTATAAAGAATCTAAAGATTAATAATCTTATTAATATCTTATAGTAAGAGTATATATTATTATATAATATAATATATAATTTAACTTTAAATTAAGACTTTCTATTTATAAATAAATTCTAAATAATTCTATATTAATATTTAGATATAAAGTATAAACTTAATATTATATTTTATTCTTAGATTAATAATTAGATTAAGAGATAAAATTAAATTCTTAAATATTATTTATAAATATATTATAATTATAAATAGAATAATTAATCTAAGATTTTATTAATAGCGACGTTTATATATAATAATAATATATATATAAGTATTAATAAGATTTTATAAGAGCTATTAATAAAATATATAATAGATTTAGAAAATAGTTCTAAGAATAGAATCTTAAAAGAAGAAGTATTACTTACTATAAAGCGAGTAAATTAATTATAAAAATAAATATTAAAATAATAAATAAAGTATTATAATAGTAATTATAAGGCTATAATCTTTAAGAAAAAGAATAAAGTACTATTATAAAGCTTAAATATATATATCTTATAATTAAAAAAGAAACTAAATTATAGATAGCTTAGATCTTTTAAAATATTAAAGAAAATAGATATATAGATTTATAAGCTAAACCTTCTAGCTAGATATAAAAAAATCTATTTTATATTTTATATATCGCTATTAGAATTATAATATTCGCGTAATAATAATTTAAAATTATAAGTAATCTTAATTAATAAAGAAGAAGAATAGAAGATTAATAAGATACTAGATAAAAGAGTTTATAAAAGCGAGATTAAGTACCTTATTAATTAAAAAGACTTTTATTTTATAAAGCTTTATAGAAATTAATAAAGTATCTTAAAAATATTAAAGATATAATTAAGAACTTTAAATAAATAAAGAAATTATATAAATTAATATTTAAGATAAAGTTAAAGATATAATTATTAAGAGAAATTAAAAAGTAAGATAAATTAAGAAAGTAGTAGTAATAGAGAATTTAGATAAGCGAATAAAATTATAATTAAAAGATTTAGCGAATATAATTAAAAAGCTTATAGATTAATTTTAAAGCGTTAAAGCGCTATATATAATAAGAAAAGTAATTATTAAAGTTATATATATAACTATTACTATCTAATATTAATCTATCTATTCTCTTATATTAGAAAATGATTTTTTATCTAAAAGATCTATTAGATAGCGAGAAGATTTAATATAAAGAATAGTAAAAGAAATAATTAGAGAAGTAGTAAAGACGATAGCGTTATATCGAAGTTTCTCGATATAATAAATTATTATCTATATTAGCTATATACTCTAATATATATTAATTAAAATTTATATTATTTTATATTTAAAGAATAGAATAAATATTCTCGCTAGAGTAGACTATAGTAAAAATAACTATTTAAAGATCGAAGAGAGATTAAGTTAGAACGATATACGTAATCTCTATAAAAGTATCGCCTATATTTACGCTAGCGTAAACTAGTAAAAAACGCGATATAAATTATATAAGAGTTATATATAAGCGTATATATATAATAAGAATAAAAGAGATCTTAATATATAAATAGTAGCGAGAGAAGCTATTAAGTCTTCTTAGTTAAGTATATATTTAGAATAGATATAAATATCTATTAATAACTGAAATTATAATAACTATAAGAACTTAGTAATTTATAGAGCTATAAGAGCGAAGATTAATTATTACTATTAATATATTAATATACTTCTTATACTATTTAGAAAGTATTATAAAGTATTCTTTACGATACTTATTATATATAAAGTTAATTTAAGCGACTTTAATCTCACTTAACTATTATCTTAATCGATATATATACTATACTATTACGATAATATATAACTTACTATCGCGATATTACGATAGAAATAGATAAAGATAAAATAATAGATATAAAGAAGAATTAAATACTTATTTATATAATTATTAATACTATTACTAAAAAAAAAAAAAGGTTAGATTAAAAGTAAGACTTTATACTTACTAGCGTAACTTTTATAATTATAATAATAAGATTATTACGATTATTAAAGTAATAATAATTATTAATATATATAAAAGAATAAGATAGAGTTAAGCTTAAAAATCTTAAGTTTATATATATAGTTAATTATAAATTCGAGTTCGCTATACTCTTTAATTAGATCGACGAAATTAGCCCGATAACTATTTTATATCTTTCTTATTAAAAATTTATATATAGAAGTTTTATACTTTAAAGTACTTAGCTTACGATATATATAGTTACTTTATAATTTTTTAAATTATAAAGCTCGCTTTACGCTTTCTAATATTATAAAAATTATAAAGTTTAATCTACTATTAATAGAGCGAAGTAGTATTTAAATATAATTATATAAAACGCGTTTAGAATCGAATAATTCTTTTATCTATTTATATAACTATTATTCTTCTATCTCTCTATTAATTCTACTAATTCTATTAAGATAAATATATTTACTCTCGATACCCCTTATCTAAAGATTACTAAACGTCTAAGATATATATATCTCTTTTTTCTATCTCTTAGAGTCTCTATTAACGTCTCTAGATCGTCTTTTAACGAATTTATTATTATGAATAATCGAGGCTATAAGCGAGCTTAATAGCTATCTATTACTACTTATAAACGTATTAAAAGACTCTTAAAAAGAGTTTAAATAAGTTTTTTTTTTATAGATTTCTTCTAAGCTAGTAATAATATCTTTTAACTTAACGACACTATCTTCTAAAACGCGTCTTTCTCTTCTATTTATTCTTTATTACTCTATTTTAAAATCTCTTAACGCGTATTAGATTCTAAATATTATTAAGAAGAAGCTTTTAAATAAGAGAAAGACGCTATTAAAAACTCTCTATTATAAGATCTATTAATAGATTTCTTTAATAATAACTCTTTCGATAATCTATATCTTTTTAACTCTTATTTAAATTCTACTTAGTCTTTAATAAGACTCGTTAACTATATCGCGCGTTACTTATATACTATAAAGCCTATATAATATAATTTAGATTCTATAAATTAGATTTATAATAGCTATAGTATAACGTTATAAAAAGATAAAATAATTAAATAATATTATAATAGCGAAAAAGCTAAAGTTAATATATTTAAAATAGATATTAATTAAGAAGTAGACGATATAAAATAGAGTTATAAAAGCGTTAAAATAAGTATAAATAATTTAATTAATCTTAGTAAGTATATTATTAATTAAATTCTCTATTCTTTAATATTAAAGATCTTAAATTTTATTAATAATTATAAAAAAATTCGTTATTATAGCGTTTAATATAATAATATAATCTTTATAATTTTATAATAAATTACTATTAATTATATAGTCGCTCTTTATATATATAAAATTTAAAAAGTAATTACTATTTATATATCTATTCTAGCGTCTTTAAAAAGCGAAAAATCGATCTTTAATTAAATCTATATTATAAATAATATATAAGAGTAATTTATAATATAATATAACTTTCTTCTAATCGCGTTTTTTATATTAACTTTATTAGATATAACTATTATAATTATATTAATTAGATATTTTATTATAAAATAGCTATAATTTTTATAAGTATTAATTTCTATATTAATACTTTTAAATTGATATTTAAAAGATTAAAGATTAATTTAAATATAAGAGACTATAAGTTACTTTATAAGAATCTATAATATTATAATCTATATATCTATAATCGTTTTACTTTAAATAAGATCGCTATTATCTAAAAGAGTAATAATAATAATTTATTAGATATATCTAAGATTAGAAATATATTAATAGAGACTTAAAGTAATAAGAGATTTAATATTCTATATTAGTATTTAGTTTATATACTTCTACGCTATTCTCTTATCTTCTTATTTAACGAATAATTATAATATAATAATATATTTTATATAGATAATATATTAAATAAGAGTTTTTTTATTTAGCGAAGTAGAAATAATAAAGTTATTTTATAAGTTAGAGGAATTATTAATCGAGATAACTCTATATAAATAACGCTTATTTTATATTATAAGTCTATATTATTTATTTTTTCTATTCTATTAATCGCTAATTTCTTATAGATATAGAATATAAAGTTATTCTAGTAAAAATTTTTTTTTTTTTATTATAATAAATTACTATAGTATTTTATCTACGATATCTATATAATTATTAAAAGTAATAAATTTTATTAGCTAAAGATAAATTAGAAGATTATTTAAACTAATATCTATTAAGTAATTATTAATATTTATATTAATAAAGCTATTATAGATAATTAGACTAATAAATAATATATTATTCTCTCTTTTTTCTATTAAGAAGATCTATAATTTATAAAATAACTCTATTAAAATACTATTATCTTATCTATTAAATTCGATTAACTAAATCTCTTTATAACTTTTATTTATAATTTAAAATAAATCGAGATTATTAAAAAAAAATTATTTAATAAATAGATTACTAATCGATCTAATCTAATTATTAAAGTATTTAGATTAAAACTAA
Organism: Letharia lupina; assembly: GCF_014066315.1. NCBI lineage: Eukaryota > Fungi > Ascomycota > Lecanoromycetes > Lecanorales > Parmeliaceae > Letharia > Letharia lupina. The sequence continues at coordinate 1,335,879 of NW_023502984.1, forward strand.
AAACTCTTATAAATAATATTCTAAAGAGAAAGATATTAGATATACTTTTATTCTTCTTACTCTTTATTATAATATAATAATTCTTTTTCTTTCTATTTAATAGAGTAATTTTTTAAATAATATATTAGTTAGATAATTAGTATAAATAATAATTTCTAAGAATACTTCTAATATAATATAATTTTTTATATATTATAATTTCTATTAATTAGCTTTATAATATTATTTAAAAAATTTCTTTATCTCTATAAAGGCGAAGTATAATTAATTAAAATATCGATTAGCTTTAATTCTAATTAACTTTATAAATAATAGATTAAATTTCTATCTATATCTGTATTATAGAATTTTAAAAATAAGACTTATTATATACTTAAATTCTTATTATATTATATTTTAAAGATTAATTTTTTAACGTTATTAAGATAAATATTATTATTAATATTAAGATTTCTAATTAAAATCTATTTCTTAATCTCTATATAATCGTTATTAAATATATACTTTATAGAAATTATAGTTAATATACTATTAATAGAATAAATATTATTTTATTTTATTAGAATTTAGATAAGAATATATATAATAAACGATTTTCGAAGAACTTTAGCGATTATATCGTCTTTAAATTAAATTTTAAATACTTTATATATTATCGCTATAGGTCTATTAAGATATTAGATAATAAATTTAAATAGAATTACTAGATAATATTTTATAGTCTCTATTTATTAATTAAGTATAACGCTTATATTAATATAATGATTTATATTAATATTAAAGTCTATAAATATATTTTTAAGTATATTTATAAGAATAGCGATTAAACTAGTTTTTAAATAGAGTATAAGAGCGATATAGATTAAAATAATATAGATCTAAACTAGATAAATAAGATTTAAAAGTATTAAGATATATAATAAGTAAGCTCTATAGAAGTCTATTAAAGAATTTTTAACTTTAAATTATATAATTATAATTCTTCTATTAAATAATTATTTATTTATCTTTTAAATTAATATAGCGTAATATTTAATAAAAATAATAATTTAAATTAGATAATTAATATAATATATAAATATTAAATTAAGCTAATAGTCTTTTTCTAGTTAAATTAATAATATTAATAGCGAAGATAAATAAAAGATCTCTTCTATATCGATCTATTAAAGTAATATATCTAGAAAAAAAATAAGTAAGATATATTTAAATAGAGTTTACGTTAGAGATATAGAGATATTATTATAAAAATATACTATATTAATTTAAACGCTAAAAAACTTTTCTATCTATAATATCTTCTTCTAAATATATTAAACTCTATATTTTTTAAAGACTTATATATAATAGATAATAATATTCTTTTTTTTTATTATAATATCTATATAGCGAGAGACTTATTTTATAATAATATTAAATAAAATTAAATATTAAATAAAGTAGCGACTTAGTAGAAAAGATATTATTTATAAAATCTTTTTATAATAATTCTACTATAATATAAACTCGATAACTCTTTAAATTTATAAAATAATTATAAAATAAGATATATAAGTAATTTCTTTTTTATTAAATAGAAAAACTTTAAGTATAGTATAAATAGCTTATCGCGCTAATGATAATATTAAAATATTATAACTTTTTTTAATATAATATTTCTTTTTTTATATATTAAAACTTTTTATATTAGATATATTTTTTCTTAGTAATTTCTTTTATAAATTAAAGTATTTTAAATTATAGAATAAAAAGATTTTCGCGCTAATAATAGTTTTAAAATATCGCGATTTTTTTTAATATAGTATTCTCTTTTTAGCTATTAAAACTTTTCGCGCTAGATATTTTTTTTCTTTTTTTTCTTATAAATAATTTAGTTCTTCTCTTATACTTTATATATATTTCTTAATTAATATATATATTTCTTTATTTAAATTATTTAATAATCTTATTTATATTCTTTAAATTTAATATTAAATTCTTTCTCTATCGAATAATATATAATATAAGTAAACTATTATCGAAGACTTCTATTTTTATTTAATTTAAATTCGCTTAAAGAAAAATAATATTATTTTTATAAAGAATATTAGTCTTATTATTAACTTTAATCTATTTGCGATCTAGCGAGATTATAAATAGTATTATATTAATAATTAAAATTAATTTCTACGCGAAGTATATAGCTATTAAACTAATATCTAAAATTAAATATAGACGAGTTTTAATAATAATTAAATTATTATAATTAATGCTATTTAGAATATAATCTCTTATTTTAATAACTAACTCTTCTTTTTTAATAGCTATAAAGATATTAATAAGATTATACTTTAAAATATTATATTATAAAGAGTATAAAATAATTTGAAGATAGCTATTACTATAATTTTATCTAATATTATCTTTATTCTTTTTTAAGATAATTTTATTATTTATTCTCGCTTTAAGATTTCTCTTAATATTACTATTTAATCTAATTATAATATATTAATAAAATTTAACTTAACTTAATTATTAAAAATAACTAAGCTTATTTTCTAGAATAAGATCTTTATATATTATTATTACGATATCGAGATCGTTAATTATATACTCTAAAATATTTAAAAAAACTTTACTTCTTTTAATAATATAGTTATATATTTCTATAATAACTTTTATTAAATTCTTTTAATTATTAAAAGTATTAAGTTACATTATATCGCTTAAACTATATTAAAAACATTTTATCTTTAAAATTATATTTAAATTCTTAGATTAATAGAAAATATAAGACTTTAAAATCTAAATTTAATTAATTAAGATTAAACTAATATAGAGAAATTCGTTTAAAGACTATTAGATATAAATAATAATATCTTAATAAACTTCGAAGAATAAGAAGTTATCGATTAATTTATCGAGTAATTATTAAATAACTTTATTATTTAATTAACTAATATTATTTATAATAATCTTAATCTATATTAAATAGCTAATTTCTATATATTTATAATAATTCTTTATACTCTTAATAAGAATATTATTTAATTTAAGTATTAAGTTCTTAATAAATTTTTTAGAATTAAGATTATTTATAATAGTAAAGATTAAGTTATTAATAAGAAAGATAGCTTTCTTCTATCTACTAAAATAATAAATATCTTTAAATTAATCTTACTTTTATCTTATTATTTAAAGTTAAAATAGAATTATATAATAATATTATTAAGAAATTTAAAGTAATATATAAATTTATATAATAAGATATATCTATAAATTAAGTATATTAAATTTAAAATATTTAATTATTATATTTTTAAAAGCGAATATAATAATAAATTATATTATATATTATATATTCCTCTAGCTTCGCCTAATTTAAACGATCTATATACTCTCTTTTAATATATTTAATTCTTAATTTAATTAATCTTTAATATAATAATTAATAAGTTTTAAGACTAGTTATTATAGTAGATTAGTCTATATCTATATCTCGAGATTTTTACTTATAATTAATTATATATAACTCTAAGCTAAGTTATTAATAAGATCGATCTATTAATTATAATCTTAGATAATCTATTAAAAAAGTAATTTACTTAATTAATAAGATTTATTAAAAATAAGATTATTAAGTAAATACTTCTTTTTTAAATAAAGATATAATTAATTAGCGATCTATAATAATAGAAGTAGATTATTTATTATATAGAAAGTAAATAGAGTTTAATTTAACTTAGAGTTAAGACTTTTATCTTCTTTATAAATTTCGTAGTAGTAAAAGTAGATTAAAAACGTATAGTAAGCGATTAGAGTTTGATTTAACTTAGAACTAAAGCTAAAATTCTATTTAACTTAAAAATATTTTATTTTATTTAAGTTAAAAAAATTTAACTTTATGAATTTAATTTATAAGTCTTTACTTATTAGTATATATAATAGAATAAGATAGAGCTAAGCTTAAAAATCTTAAATTTATATATATAATCAATTATTAATTCGAGTTTTATACGCTTTTTAATTAGATTGACTAAGTTAGCCCGATAGTCCTTTTACGCCTTTCTTATTAAAAATTTATATATAAAAGTTTTATATTTTAAAGTACTTAGCTTACGATATATATAGTTACTTTATAATTTTTTAAATTATAAAGCTCGCTTTACGCTTTCTAACGCTATAAAAATTATAAAGTTTAATCTATTATTAATAAATTAAATAAATATTTAAATATAATAGTTATAATAGTTATATTAGACGTATTCGAGATCGAATAATAATTATTTATATAACTATTCTTCTTTTACTATTCTATTAATTCTATTAATTCTATTAATTTTACTAATATAAATATATTTACCCTCGATACTCTCGTACTTAATTAAATAAGAGAAGAATCTATAATAGACGAATACGAAGAATATTACGAAGAATATTATAAAGATAGTTATTAGTAGTAGTAATATAATAGATCTACTCTTTATAATTTTATATTAATCTACTTAATTAATATAAGAGAAGTTAATATAATAGACGAATATAAAGAATATTACGAAGGAATTAAGCGGTAATAAGACTCTTAATATTAAGAATACGACTTAACTCTCTAAGATCCCACGTTATATACTCTTTATAATTCTATATTAAATTATTACTTAGTAAGCGAAGAATATTATTATAACTTAGTTTATTATTCTTACTATATTAAGAAGTAAGAGAAGAAACTATAATAGATAAATACGAAGAATATTACGAAGAATACTATAAAGAATATTACGAAGATAGTTATTAGCAGTAATAATATAATAGATTTACTCTCTATAATCTTATACTAATTTACTTAGCTAGTATAAGAGAATTTAATATAGTAGACGAATATAAAGAATATTACGAAGAAATTAAGCGATAATAAGATTATTATCGTTAAGAATACGACTTAGCTCTCTAAGATCCTACGTTATATACTCTTTACGATTCTATATTAAATTATTACTTAGTAAGCGAAGAATACTACTATAACTTAATCTATTATTTTTATTATATTAATATAATATATTACTAAAATAACGTTATAAGAGAAGAATTTATTATAACGATTATAGTTAATTAAATCTTTATAAAAGAAATATTATAAGAGAAGAAATTATAATAGATAAATGCGGAGAATATTACGAAGAATATTACGAAGAAATTAAGCGGTAATAAGATTATTATTATTAAGAATACGACTTAGCTCTCTAAGATTTTACGTTATATACTCTCTATAATTTTATATTAAATTATTACTTAGTAAGTAAAGAATACTATTATAACTTAATCTATTATTCTTACTATATATTATATATAGTAGAAACGAAGAGATAGAAGATAGCGCTATAATAGCGTCTTAATAGATATTACTTTCTAGTAGATTTCTTTATAAAATCTTAATTATCTTATATTTAACTTATAAATTTACTATAGTAGTAGTAATTAATTTTCTACTATTATAATTATTATAAGTATATTCTATATTCTTAATATATTACTTAACTCTCTAATCTATTCGAGTCTAGCGTATCTTAATAGAGATATTTATCTACTATTTAATATCTCTCTTTTATCTATATAATTCGATATCTTAATTATCTTATTTAATATATCTATACTAGTTCTAATACTATAACTAAGATTAACTTATTTATTTTATTTATATTAATAAATAAATTTAAAGAAACGCGCTAATAGAGACTTTAATAAGAAATTAAATTAAGTTATTATATTTCTAAGTAAATCTATTAGATAGATAAATTAATTATAAAGAATTTAAATAAGATAGCGAAACGATTTCGATAAATAGTAATTAAGAAATAAAGAAAATATTAAATTATTTATATAATTAGCGAATTAAAAGAAATAGTTAATATTATCTTATACTTTTATATTTAAAATATATATTAATAGTATTATTTATAACTTTATATATTATAATATCTAAGATTTAAATAAAGTCTTAATTAGATAGAAAACGATCGAGTTATAATTAATTAAAAATACTATTTTTTAAAGCTTTTTTATATATAATTTTTTAATAAGATAAGAGACTCTCTAAGCGAAGTAAATATATCTAAAAAACTATTATTTAAAATATTTATAATCTTCTTAATATCTTAAATAATTAAGAAATAAATATATTAAACTCTTATAAAGAAATAATCTTATCTTAGACTTTATAGTAAAAAAAATTTATTCTTAATATTAAATAATTTTAACGCGTTTTTAAGAAACTTTATTATTCTCTAGTATATCTAATATTTCTAATACCTATTCTTTTAAAGTATTTAAACTCCTTTTCACTTTATTCTAAATCTTCTTTTCTTCTTTTTTATAATAAAATTTAATATCGAAAAAATAAATTAAATTAAGATTTTATTTAAATAAATTAAATTTTAATAGATATTAGTTTTATTAGATAATATAGCTAATAAAATAGATTTAATAGAAATACTTTAAAATATCGCTAATAGCTTATAACTATAATATTAATTTAAATATTAATTTAATAAATTTATAATTATATTAAATAAGATTTATTAAAAATAAAATGATTTCTAAGAGATTATTACTTAATATTATATCGTCGTAATAAAAAAGAATTTAGCTATAAATAATTTATTTTAGATTTATAGAATAATCGAGAAGATAAATTAATTAGTCTAAAATTTTTAGAAGAATATAATTTTTTTATAATAAAAATTAATAATCTTAATTTATAATTTATAAAAAATTTATAGCTATTTTTAATTAAGAAGAAATATATATTTAGATAATTTAAAGAAAAATTAGTTAAGATCTTAGATCTATCTCTTTTTATTAATAATATTAACTCTATCTAAAACGATTAATTAGTATATATAAAAGAATAAGATAGAGCTAAACTAGAAAATCTTGAATTTATATATATAGCTAATTATTAATTTAGAGTTACTACGCTCTTTAATTAAATCGACTAAGTTAGCCTAATAGCCCTTTCATATCTTCTTATTAATAATTTATATATAGAAGTCTTATACTTTAAGATACTCAGCTTGCGATAAATATAGTTACTTTATAATTCCTTAAATTATAGAGCTCGCTTTACGCTTTCTAACGCTATAAAAATAATAAAGTTTAGCTTACTATTAATGAATTAAACTAATATTCAAATATTATAATTATACTAAACGCGTTCGAGATCGAATAATAATCTTTCCACCTATTTATATAATTATTCTTCTTCTATTATTCTATCAATTCTACTAATTTTATTAACGTCTTCGATATCCCTCGCCTAAAGATTACTTTAGATATATATATCCCTTTTATTTACCTCTAAGAGTTCCTATTAACGCTCTTAAATTACTTTTTAATAAATTCGCTATTACTAATGATTAAGGCCATAAGCGAGCTTAATAACTATTTACTACTACTTATAAACGCGTTAAAAGACTCTTAAAAAGAGCTTAAATGAATATATTCTCCTTTATATACTTCTTCTAAGCTAGCGATAGATAAGTTAAATTAATATTTAAATATTATAGTTATATTAAACGCGTCTAATTTAGATATATATATCTCTTTTACTTATCTCTTAAAGCTCTTATTAATATCTCTAGATTAACTTTAAATAAATTTATTACTACTAGTAATCGAGATTATAAGAGAGTTTAATAGCTATTTACTACTATTTATAAACGCGTTAAAAAATTCTTAAAAAGAGTTTAAACGAATACGTTCTTCTCTATATACTTCTTTTAAGCTAGCGATAGATAGATTAAACTAATATTTAAATATTATAGTTATATTAAACGCGTTCGAAATTAATTAATAATTCTTTCACCTATTTATATAACTATTCTTCTTTTATTATTCTATTAATTCTATTAATTCTACTAATTCTATTAATTCTATTAATTCTATTAATTCTATTAATAAATCTATAATAAACGAATACGAAGAATACTATAAAGAATATTATAGAGATAATTATTAATAGTAGTAATATAATAGATCTATTCTCTATAATCTTATATTAATCTATTTAACTAATATAAGAGAAGTTAATATAATAAGCGAATATAGAGAATATTATAAAGAAACTAAGCGATAATAAAGTCTCTAGTATTAAGAATACGACTTAGCTCTTTAAGATTCTACGTTATATACTCTTTATAATTCTATATTAAATTATTATTTAGTAAGCAAAAAATATTATTATAATTTAATCTATTATTCTTATTATATTAAAGAGTAAGAGAAGAAACTATAATAGATAAATATAAAGAATATTACGAAGAATACTATAAAGAATATTGCGAAGAAACTAAGTAATAATAATACTTCTAGTATTAAGAATACGACTTAGCTCTCTAAGATCTCACATTATATACTCTTTATAATTCTATATTAAATTATTACTTAATAAGCGAAGAATATTATTATAACTTAGTCTATTATTTCTACTATATTAAAAAATAAGAGAAGAAATTATAATAGATAAATACGGAGAATACTACGGAGAATACTATGGAGAATACTATGGAGAAATTAAGCGATAATAAGATTATTATCGTTAAGAATACGGCTTAGCTCTCTAAGATCCCACGTTATATACTCTTTACGATTTCATATTAAATTATTACTTAGTAAGCGGAGAATACTACTATAACTTAGTCTATTATTTCTATTATATTAATATAATATATTACTATAATAACGTTATAAGAGAAGAATCTACTACGACGATTATAGTTAATTAGACCTCTATAGAAGAATTATTAAACGATATATATTTAAACGAATTAAAACCGTTCGATGTCTATAGCTATTTCATTATTCGAAAAATTTTATTACGATAGAAGATATTATAGGATTTATATTACTAATTAGTACGTTATCTTTATTTCTTTTCGATATTACTTCTTACTATAAGAATATAATCTTTCTCTATTTTTTATAGATAATTATTACGAATTAATTCTTTATACTTAATATATCTTCCTAATTAGGCCTTAGCGCGCCTCTCTTCGTACATATATATCTATATATTATATAGATTAAATTAATTTAATAGTAATAAAAGTAGATTAAAAACGTATAGCAAGCGATTAGAGTTCGATTTAACTTAGGGCTAGGGCTAAAATTCCATTTAACTTGAAAAAATCCAACTTCATTTAACTTAGAAAAATCCAACTCTATGAATTTAATTTATGGGCCTTTACTTGTTCTTTAAAATAAAATAGAAATTTAAGATTAATAGCAATTATTATCTTATTAAGAACTTTAAAATAATTTATATAATTTTATAACTCGATAATAAGATTATATAATATATAATATATAGAAAACTTCGAAACTTTATTAATTTATATTAATTTTTTATTAAAATTATAAACGAGTTAGCTAATATTTATAAGAATTTAAATTAATATAATAATATATAATATAATATATATACTCTATAATAAGAGACTTAATTCTTTATTAACTTCTATTTAAATCTTATTTAATTAAATATTATTCTTAATATTAAGAAAACTCTTATACTAGAAAATTATTTTTTAAGAAATTAAAAAAGAAATTAAAAACGTTATAATAGATTATAGAAGATTTTATTACTTTAAAGATTATAAAAGAATATCTTTAAAAATTAAATAACTTATAACGTATTAAATATAAAGATTTTAAATTTATAAAGATTACTATTAAGTTAATTATAATATAAATATTAATAATAATATTCGCGATTAATATATATCTTATATTTATTATTAAATTTAATTTAAATATAATTATTACGTCTTTAAATATTATAATTAATTTATAATTAAGAAAATTAATATACTATAATTATAATAAGAAAGATTATTATTAAAAGAATTATATAATAATTACTTAAATTAAGATTAATAAAAAGATTTTTAAAAAAATATAACTTTACGCGATAAAAATAGATAAAGAATTTAAAATTAATAACGTCGATATTACGAGTAATAACGATTCTTTTTTAAATTTAGAAAATAAATAATCTCTTTTAAAGTTATAATAAGAGATACTTATAAAATATACTTAGTAGATATTCTTAATAACGTTTTAATATATTATCCTTTCTATATAGAAATTATATTATCTTTATAAAAAAAATTATTTATTTATGAATTCTCTAATAGATAATAAATATATTAATACTTATATAATTATAAATAAGTCTCTAATCTTAATAATATATAAAGTCTTATATCTAAAATTACTTCTATTATTAAGATTTAAATTATTAAAAAATTATAATAACTAGATTATAAAATAACTAATTATATATTATTTACTCTCTATTATAATAATAAAAAACTATTAAAAAGAAATATACTTAATATTAATTATATTATTAAAATATAATATAATAATTAAGAAATTTTAGATAAATAAATATAAGATAGTTTTTAATATATTATAAAATAAGATACTCTTTCTATTTAATCGATATAATTATAATAATAATAAAATATTAATAATAAATAAACTCTCTTTTCTATTTATTTTAAAGCTTCGATTATCTATATTACTTATCTTTTTATCTATTATATTTAAATAATAAAGCTCTCTCTTATCTATTTATAATAATCAAATTAATTTAAATATCTCTTTATTAAATAAGATTAAGTTTATTAATATCGCTAAAATTAATATAGCGACTTACTATTAACTAGCTCGTAAAAAAAGTAATAAATTATTTATATTAATAATAAATAAGATCTATAATATATTATCTATATTATATACGCCTTCTCTTATTTAAATATCTCGTAAAACTCGTATATCGATTAATAAATCGTATTTTTACGATTTAGAAAAGAAATATAAAAGATATTATAATTCTAATTATCTTATTTAGATTAATAATATTAATATAATTAATTCTAAAAAAATAAAATATAAGTTATCTTCGAAGTATTACGATTATCTAGATATTTTTAATAAAATTAAAATAAATATACTTCTCTTATATTATCTTTATAATTATAAATTAAAATTTAATAATAGCTTTAATAAAATAAAACTCTTAAAAAGTAGAATTTATTCGATATTAGAATATAAATTAAAATAGATAAAAAAGTATCTAAATAAATATCTAAAGAAAAAATTTATAATATTAAGTTATATATTATTCGCTTTATCTATTCTATTCGCGAAAAAGTTTAATAAAAAATTATATTTTTATATAGACTATCGAAAGCTAAACGCTATTATTAAAAGAAATCGATATTTAATTTTATTAATAGATAAGATTTTAGTAAAGATCTAGAAATATAAATAGCTTACTTAATTAGATATTATAATCGTATTTAATAAATTATATATATATTCGAATAATAAAAATTTTATTACTTTTATTATTTCTCTTAAAATATATAAATATTAAATTCTTCTCTTTAAACTAATTAACGATTTAACTATATATTAATAATATATAAATAATATTCTATTTAAATATCTAAACGATTTCTATTAGATCTATCTCGATAATATACTTATTTATAATAAGATAAAAAAGAAATATATCTAATATATTAAATAAATTCTCTAGAAATTAAAAAATATCGATCTTTAGATAAATATTTTTAAGTACGAATTTTATATTTAAAAAATTAAATTTTTAGATCTATTAATATCTATAGATAGGTTATAAATAAATTTTATTAAAATCTAGATTATTATTAAGTAAATTATATCTATTAATCTTAAAAGATATAAATCTTTATCGAATTTTATAATTTTTATTAATAATTTATTAGAGATTTTTCTAAAATAGTTAAATCTATAATAAAACTTATAATAAAAAAAACTATATTTAATTAATTCTTAATATATTAAAAGACTTTTTACTTTCTAAAAGTCGTTATTACTAAAGCTCTCGTTTTATATTATTTTATCTAATAGTCTTCTATAATAAAAATCTAATCTTAAATAAATATAATTATTAGATTTATAATAAGAAACTATTAATAATTATTCGCTATCTAGAATATTAATATCTCGAGTTAAAATATATAAACGTCTCTATTAGAATCTTTATTAATTATAAAAAACTAATATATTTTATTAAGAAAAGAAATCTTAGTTAACGCTAGACTCGATATTTAAATATATTATTAAAATTTAATATAAAGATTATTTATTAATTTAGATCTTAGAATATTAAGATAAATATATTTATATAAATAGCTAAGTATAAATTAATTAATCTTAAAAATAAATAATTATCTTAATAATATTAAATAATTCTTATTTCTAATTAATTAAAATTAAATAGCGAATATATTAATATATATATAGTTAATAACTTTATTTACTATAAGATAATAAGAGCTAATAAGAAGAATAACTATTATATTAAAATTCGTAACGCTATCGTTAAAGATAAAAATAAGTTTCGAGAAATTACTCTTAATAAGTACTCTATATAGAATAAAGTATTTTTTTATAAGAATCGTCTATAAATATTCGATAATATTAGTATATATAAAAGAATAAGATAGAGCTAAGCTTAAAAACCTTGAATTTATATATACAACCAATTATTAATTCGAGTTCTCTACGCTTTTTGACTAGATCGACTAACTTATCGCGAATAAATAAATTAGCGTCCGTAACCATCAAAATCTCGCCCTCTTACGGCCTTTCTTATTAAAAAAATAGGTATATATTATTAATATATAGAATTACTTTTTTGTTTTCTATTAAAATTTTGATTTTTTTTTTTAAAATTTAAAGCGCTGTTTGTGCTTTCCGAATTTTTAAGAATTCTGAAATTTAGTCTTATAATTATTAAAGCGCAAGGAATTCAAATATCGCTCATCAAAGTTCGCTCACCAAAGATCGCTCACCTATTTACTCGATAGCCCTGATCAAAAAAATGATTAGATAGGTTCCGTAAAGATTCTAAAGATCACATTTTGCCTATATACGACTAGATTTCGAGTTCACTCTAACGCTATTAAGTAACTATTAGATCTTATACTATTTACTTAGCTATAGCTTTATAAACGTTTTAAAGTCTTTAGAATATATATAAAGACTTTAAAGAAGTTAATTGATTAATAGAAGTCTCTATAGAGAGACTAGCGTCGTTATATTACTAAGAATAGATCTTAACTAAAAAACGTTAAAATAATTAAAGAAGTTAAAGTAGACGCGATTTATATATTACTTATATAGCTATATAATCTTCTTTTTATCTTAAAGTAACTAGCTTTAATCTTAATAATCTTTAATAATTATTTAAATTTATCTTCAAAATCTTTACGAAATCTATCTATTATGAATTTAATTTATAGGCCTTTACTCGTATATATTAATATTATTCGAGAGATATATAATTAATTATTCTACGACTATTTCGAGATAGTATATATCTATAAATTATTTAAAAGGAAATATTATTAATAAGAAATAAGAATAATAATAGTTATTTATATTTAAAATTACTATATTTATTAGAGAGTTAAAGTATCTCGTAATCGAGAATATAGCTTACTTTAATCTCTACTAATTCTATAAAAATAATAATAAGATATATTAATCGACTTCGTTATAGGTTTATTTATATTCGATAACTATAATACTATTTAAATAGCGATTAATTAATTTATTAAGAAATATTATTATATAATCTATTTCGATATTAATAAAGATATTATCGCTAAGAAGATAATTAATCTACTACTTAAGAAAGTATTTTATTTATATAGTTTATTAATCTTAATAATATCGAATCGAGGCTCTTAATTTATAGTTATTATATAAAAAGCTTTTTATAAATAATTAGATATTATAGCTAAGCTATTAATAGTCTTTTACTTTAAAATTAATAAATAGATAGAGTAGATAAATTAGAATATAGAGTATTATCTTTAAATATATTATAACTATATATAGAATAACTAAGTAAGATAACTATCTATTATTAAATTCGTCGATAATAATATTATCTTAGCGATTACTAATATCTCATCTTTTCTTATAAATAAGAGATTTTATTCTTAAATAAGTTTTAGTTTAAATACTATCGACTATAAGATTATTTATAAATATCTTAATACTATTTAAATAGAGAATATTATAAATTATTTAAAATAGATTTTTAAGTATATTAGAAGTAATATAAATCGTATTTAGAAGATTATAGTTATATAAGTTAATAAGTATTAATAAAAGACTATCTTTTAAATAGATAATAAGATCTTTCTCAATAGTAAAAATATTATCTTTAATCGTCTTTCTTATAAATTAGACTATAAGAGACTTAATCTATTTAAGATTATAGATCTTATAAGAATTTTATATTATTTAGAACTTTTATAAAGTATAAAAATCTACGACGTCTTTTATCTTAATCTTTTAAGTCTTATAATAAATAACTCTTTATTAGAATAAATAAACTCTTTATTTAAATATATTATTATTAATAGTTAAATCGAATAAATTATTAAAGAAATACTTATCTTTAAGTTAATTAATAGTTATCTTAAGTATAAAGTTAAGTAAAAAGATTTTAATAATAATCTTATCTAGTATAATATAAATAATAGTAAATTCGAAAATTATTAAGATCTAGTAAATAACTTCTATAAACGTTATCTCGAAATATCTTATCTATAAGAATTAACTTATAGAATACTAGAACTATCTCGAATACCTCGTTTTTAATTAAATTAAAATTATTCGATATCTTCGCAATAGCCTCATTTTTTTAGAAGCCGAGAATCGATTTCTTAGGCCTATATCGATTACGAATCGTATCATATAGAGTCTTCCGCGCAGAGTCCCCTTATTAATAGATATCCAACCATCTTTCGAAGCCGTAATACGTTATTTATAAACCTCATCGTCGCCGTTAATAGCCTCCATCGATATCGATTATATAGTATTTTAGAAAGAAACTCACTTAATATTGAATTAGAGTTTTTAGCGCCTACGGCTTAGTTCGATTTAAGAGCCCTTAATTAATTATATCGTATTATTTCATCGATATCTTATTCGCTTAGATATAGATTCGAAAATTATTACTATTTACCTCTACGCTAATAGATATTATTTCCGCTATATTACACCGATTTCTTCTTAGCTAGACTTTCTATATACGTTTACGCCTCGACTAGCGATATCGCTATAGCGTAAATATAACGAGCTACTATTCTTTCTAATACCTCTCATAGAGAAAAGTACGAAGCTAGAGTTCCCAGACACGATTATTTCTTTGCTGTTTTTATCAATTTTTTTTTCAGACGTTAAGCGTATATATATATCTATTTTTCTATCTTTTTATTTATTAATTATAGAATATAATTTTATAAAGAAAGAGAGATAGTATTACGAGCGTACTCTATATTCTTAATATATTACTTAGCCCTCTAATCTATTCGAGCCTAGCGTGTCTTAGTAGAGACATTCATCTACTACTTAATATCTTTCTTTTATCTATATAATTCGATATCTTAATTATCTTATTTAATATATCTATATTAATATTATATCTATATTAATTCTAATAATAATAATAATAGTAATATTAGATTACTACGAGTAAAGGCCTATGAATTAAATTCATAATTATTTTTTTAATTAGGGCTATCGAGTAAATAGATAAGCGATCTTTAGTAAGCGAACTTTAGTAAGCGATATTTGAATTCCTTACGCTTTAATAATTATAAGACTAAATCTAAAAAAAAAAAAAATCATCTCAAAGCCCACGAGTTATTCTATAATTTAAAAAAAAAACCTCAAAATTTTAATAGAAAACAAAAAAGTTATTCTAAAATCAAATAATGTGTACCTGTTTTTTTATCAGGGCTGTCCGGCTGTCGAGCGAACTTTGGTGAGCGATATTTGGTGAGCGATATTTGAATTCCTTGCGCTTTAATAATTATAAGACTAAATTTAAGAATTCTTTTTTTATCTAAAAGCCCACATTTCGTTCTACAATTTAAAGAAAAAATCTCAAAATTTTAATAGAAAACAAAAAAGTTATTCTAAAATCAAATAATGTATACCTGTTTTTTTATCAGGGCTGTCCGGCTATCTTTTGATGGTTGCGGACGCTAATTTATTTATCCGCGATGACTCAGCCGATCTAGTCAAAAAGCGTAGCGAACTCGAATTTATAATTAGCTATAAATATAAATTCAAGATTTTTAAGCTTAATTCTATCTTATTCTTTTATATATAATAATATAATAAGTATTATATAATCGCTTACTATATATTATACTTCTAGTATATTAATAATTCTTACTATATTAAAGATTTAGTTAGATTTTTAAATCTTTATTACTTTTACTATTTTTCTTTCTACGTTATAAGAATACTAATTCTTTAATATAAGAATCTCGCTTTTTTCGAATTATTCTTTCTATATTACGAGAATTCTAATTCTTTAATATAAGAATCTCGCTTCTTTCGCTATCACTCTTACTATATTATAAAAATCTTAAGAATCTTAATTTCTTAATATAAGAATCTCGATTTTTTAGAATAAGAAAGTTATTATTAAGCTGGCTTTATTATTAGTAAGAGATCTTATTAATATTAATTATTAGATTTACGAGTTTCTTATAGCGATAGACTAAGTCTATTATTACGAGATTTTCGAGTTTATTAAATACTTTATCGACTATATTATCTAGAATTATTAAGATACTTAAGAATATTGTCGATTAAACTCTTTACTTTCTCGTATAGTTAATTTATAAATTAATCTACTTTTCGAAGAGTAGTTAAAGTCTTTAATAATCGAATATACGACTTTTAAAGTAAGTTTAAGTTTATTTAATACTTTAGAAGTTATAACTTATCTTTTATAGAGTCTATATCTTATATCTTATTAGTAAGTACTTCTTTAGATTTATTTAATATTATCTCGAATTCTATTAAAGATATTAATTAGATTATTAAAGTAATCTTAATAGAGAAGATAATCTATAAAGATTTAATTAATCTAGTTATAATAGAAGATTAATTATAATAAAATACTAGTTTCTTATAATTATAATAAATAGCGTTATAAGAATTACTATATAATATTTCTAGCTAATTAAATTTATAAGAATTATTTAATAAGATAAAATCTCTCGAAGTTATTATAGTAGAGAATATTTCTAATTATATACGCTAAAATTCTAATAATCTTAGTTTTTTCGATTCTAGCTATAATAATAAGTCTATTAATATTAAATTATTAATCGAGTATATTAATAAGAAAATATATTTTTAAGATATATATCTATTCGTAGAATAAGCTAAGGATCTCGTTATTATTAAGAGTATTAATCTAGTAAGAGAAAATTTATAAATAAGCTTACGTGAAACGGCGTTAAAATAATAAATAGCGGAAATTTCTACTATTAAGAAATATATTACTAAGTTTAATAATAACGTTAAGAAATAAACTATCTTATTAATTATTAAATTTAAGAAATCTATTATAGTAGCGATTAACGCTATACTTCGCGAGCGTTATACTATATATAACGTAATTTCTTATTATAAATTATATAAGTATATTTAGAAGATTCTAAGATTAGCTAAAGATATAGATATAATACTTATTAAGAATTAACTTAATATTATTTATAATAATATCGATCTTAAATTTTAATATAATATTAAGAAATCTAAAGATACTATAATCGTAAATTTATTTTTTATAATTCTTAATAATTATAAGTATAAATAGTAGGCTTATATTAGTAGATATAAAAGAAATCTAAATTTAGAAAGTATAACTTTTAAATCTTTTTTTTAGATAAATTAATAACCTCGTTTTTATAAAAGTAAATTTATAGAATAGTATAGTTAATATAATAGTTTATTTAATTATAAAGATTAGTCGAGCTTCGTTTAATTAAGTCTTTAATCTATTTATTAAATAAAGTATTAATCTTTATATTAATCTAAGCTATATTCTTAATACTTTTCTTATTAAAATTTTTAAGCTTATTAGTTATAGTAGTCTCGCTATTTAAGTTATCTAAATAGATTAATATAATTAAATTAACGCTTAAATAAAAATTAGCTAAGAGTTTTCTTATAATATCTTTAAATTATTAAATCTATAAATAAATTAGATTTTTAATTTTAAGAATAGTAGTAATCTTATTCTTTCTAGCTCGCTTTTAATAATATAAATAGATTATCTTATTTTATTAGATTTTAATATAATCTAGAAAATCGCTTTTAATCTTAATAATAGAGAACTTATTAAGTATTCGAAGATATTATAAATAAGAACTTTAATAATAAATATAAGAAATTTATAAAATTCTATTAGTATTATGCTATGAAAGAATAGTCTCTAAATAAAGCTTTTTAAGAAGCTTTATTCTTTAAGTATAAATCTTACGATAGTAATAATTATAATAATACGTAGAATATATACTTTATAAATAAGAAAGTTAATTATATATATAGTAAATATAAAGTATACTTTTCTTTAAGAAATAAACTTTTTAAGTATTTATAATTAGATTGTTAGAAGATTATAAAAGTAAAATCTTCTAACGCTATTATCGAAAAGATTCTCGAATTTAAAGAATTTAAAGTAAATCTCGATAAGTTCGAAGTATTTATAATTAATAATATTTATATAAAAATAATTATTAAATCTACTATTAAGCTAAGTTATAATATTAGATTTAGATATAACTTTAGAAGTTAAAAGTATATTATTATAAAGATTAGATATACTCTAGATTCTAAAGTTAAGAAAAGCGAAGTTTTATTTAACTTCGGCTATAAAGTAATATTAAGAGATTATACTTACTTATAGAAGTATATTTCTAATCTTAAGATTAAGAAGATAATATTCTATTTATCGATTTAAGAAGTAGATAATAAGATTATTAATATAGTCGAGTATATTAGCGTTATAATCTATATTAATAATATTATTAATAAATCTTAAGAAATAAGAATAGTCTATTTTATAATAAAGATATATATTATAAATAATCTTAAAGCTAATATTCTTATTAGTATAAATATTATAATATTATAAGAAATAATTATAGATCTAAACGCTTAAAGCGTTAGACTAGAAAAGTATTATAAATTAAAGATATTAATTAACGTAATAGTAAGAATTTAATCTTATTTTAAGCGTATTATTTATACTATAGCTACGATTACTATAGTATCAAATATAATTTTAAAAATATCTATCGCGTATAACGATATTATTTTCGAAGATAGAAATTTTTTATTTAAATTAGATTATACTTAAGACTTTAAATTTATAGATAAGATTTTTACTTATATTATTAATTATATAATCTCGATAATATCTATTCGTCTATTATAAATAGTAAGATTAGAAGTACTCTATAAATATAAGTAAGATAATACTTTTCTAATGATATCTATTAATATATATCTCGTTGTCGAAAATATAAAGTTATAGAAGAGAAATCTTATTAAGGAAATTATACTAGTTATTACTATATTTACTAAATTAATTTAGAAATCTATACTTTTCTCTACTTTAGTATTTATAGATTCTATATTTATTTATATTTAAATTAATCTAAATCTCGAGTATATAATATCTAACGATATTATCGTCTATAGTACTTTAAAAGTTACTTTATAAATTGCTTTCGTAGTAGAGAAATTTTCGAAGATCTAGTAGAATTAAGATACTATCGTGAATATTTCGAAAGAAGAATAAATATCTATTTCTCTAAAGTTAAATATTATAATTAAGTTTTCGCGAGTATATTCTATTAGTTAAAAAGATAAGAATATTATTAATAAAAAATTTAATAAGATATATAATTAAGATAAGATAAAGTAATCTAGCTAGTCTACGTCTTATAGCTACTCTATCTTTATAATATAAAGATAGATATGTAATAATAATAGAAAGAATTATATTATTATCGATATTAGAGATTTTAATAAAGTTACGAAATCTAATTCTTATTCGTTATTCTTATAGTTAAATATTACTTTTACTATAATAGAATTCTTATATATTTCTATAATAAATAGTAACGACTATTTTTATTAATTTCTTATACGCTATAAAGATAGATATAAGCTTATAATAATATTTTATCGAGAATAAGAATAGTATAACGTTACTCTTATGAAATATAAAGAATTATTCTCTATATATAACGATAGACGAATAAGATTCTCTATCTACTTCGAGACTTTACTAGAGTATATATAAATAATATAATTATATTCTCGAAAATACTATTATAATATCTCGAGTATTTATAATAAATATTTATTTTCTTTTAATAGCGTTATATTAGTCTTAATTCTAAGAAATTATTTCTAGATTATTTCTCGATAACCCTATTAGAATAGCGAGTTAATTTCTTAGAACTTTCTACTTCTAAGAAAAAGCTAATAGCTATTATCTCGCTACGCTTTTTAAAATCGCTATAAGAATTTAAAATATTTCTCAAACTTATAAAATAACTACGATTATTTATATTACGTTATATTTAATATACTAATTTATTATAATAGCGTAAGATAGAGCTTATAAAAGTTATTTCTAAGGAAGCTAAAGATTATACTCGAAAACGATATTTTAATTCTTTTTACTATAAATCTATAGAAATAGAAGTTAAGACTTATTAGAATCTTTAAAAAATCTTTTCTAGCTCGATTTTTCTAATTTATTTTAATTCTAGCTATCGACTTTATATCGATCTAGATATTTTTAAGAAATAAGATTTCGCTATTATAATCTATTACGTAGCTAAGAATCTAAAGAATTAAAAATTCTTTTTATAGATAGATATATAGTTAATTATATTTTTTAGTAAAATACTAAATTAGACTAAGTAGAATTATTAGTTTATAGAATTAAAAGTTACTAGTATAGTATAGATAATTAAGAAAATACGTTATATAATTAAATCTATTAGAAAGATATTAATAGTTATTTTTATAGATTACTTAGCTATAATATCGATTTTACGCTAAATTAATCTTATTACTTTAAGTATTAATAAATTAAATTTACGTCTAATATAAGTATCTTAATATCTTTTAATATTTAATCTTCTTATTCGCTATAAGATCGATAAGATAAATATTATATTTAATACTTTTTCGCGTCTATAAGAGTCTACTTCGATAATAAAAAATAGTTTTAAAGTATTAAAAGTTTTATACGAATAAGTATTAAAAGTTAAAATCGCTATATCTTTTCTATATTTAGTTTCTTAAGAAATATTAGTTAGCTATTATATTATCTTAGTAAAAATATTTATTAACTTTAAGATATAGTTTTTTAAAGAATATTTTAAGAATAAGTAGTAGAGTAAGATTTTTAAGATAGTCTATAAAGTAGTTAAGAAAGCTACTACTACCGTATTAAATTAATTTAAAGAAATCTTACTATCGATATAAGATCTCGCTATAAAATTAGATAAGACTTTATAATAAATTTAAGAATCTTCTATTACGCTAAAGTCTATTTCGAAATTTAATAATCTAAGTAATAATTAATTTAGTCTTTACTTTAAGCTATAGAATAAATTAATATATTATATAAACTTTAATAATAAATATAAAAGATTATATATATTAAATATATTAGAAAAGAAGATTTTTAAGTTAGTATATAATTATTAGTATTATAGTAAATTTTATAAAACTTATAATTAAATCGTTAATTTTATCTATATAAGATATTTAGTAAAGTATTTATAAATTTATATAGATTATTATTTAGAATATAAGCTTAATTAGATTAAGTATTATAAATCTTATAAAAGTATAATTTCTATCGATAAATCGGGAATCTTATTTTATATTATTACTATGAATTTCGTAATCGCGCTTTTAATAATTATTAATAAATACGATTTTCTATTTATTATAATAAATAAGTTTTTTAAGTATACTTTAATTATATTAGAGAAGATAATCTATATTATTATCGAGTAGATCGATCTTTTATTTATTATTTTAATTTAATATAAATAAAGTATTTCGTTAGCTATAATTAATAATAGAAATTTTAAATTTATATCGAAGTTCTAGTAAATTATCTTTAAGAAACTCGAAGTAAAGATTTTTATTTTTATAATTTATTATTTCTAGATTAATAGGTAACTTAAGTATATAAATTAGATTATAGAAATCGCGCTTTACTACTTTATTATAGCTAATTCTAAAATTAATTAAATATTTATACTTTCGTATCTTATAGATAGTTTAAATAATTCTAAAAATTAGTCTATAGGCGTATTATTAAATAAGATTTTTTATAAATCTAATATTTATAATACTCTTAAAATGTTAGTCGAATTATTATAGAAAGATTTTAATTATTTATAATAGATGAAATAAGAGTAAGTAGAGAATTCTATAGTTATTATTTATGTTATAACTAAAGTATATTATAATAATATATATAAATCTCTTAATATATCTAAAGATAGTATAATCTTTCTACGCTTATATTATAGATATAAGATTTTTTAATTTAAGTAATTATAAACTTTATAATTAGCGAGTTAACTTTTTTAAGATTCTTAATAAAGTTAAAAAGTTTACTTATCACCTTAAGCTTTCTTTATTAATAAGAATTTACTCGATTATTTTAATAGTATAATTGAAATCTACTACGAATAAGAATTCTTATATATATATTTATATTACTATTACTTTTAAAGTCGAGAAAGACGATATTATTATAGATATTTATGAGATCGAGATCTTACTAGAGAAGTAGAAATCTAGAGATAAGATTTAGTACTTAATTAAGTGAAAAAATTATGAAAATAAGTATAATATATAATATAATATTAATAATCTTAAAGATGCTATAGAATTAATTAGAGAATATAAGATAAGAATTCGAGTTAGATCTCTTAGAAGATTAAATTAATAATATATTAGAATAGGAGTATAATATAAAAAGTCTTAATTTCCGTCTATACTTTCTATATAGAAAGTTCGTTCTTTATTTAAATATCTTATTTAAGAAAATAATTAACTTTTTTAACGTTCTTTTTATACTTAAAGAATATACTTTCTTTTAAGTATAAGAGAAGAATCTAGATAAAGTCGCGTCTTCGAAGATTAGATTAATAATATATTAGAATAAAAGTATAGCACTTATTAAAGAGAAGAATTAGAAAGTTCGTGCTAAAGTAATAACTTTCTTTATTTAAAGAAAGAATTTACTTTCGATATCGACGACGTTACTTTTCTTTTCTCTTAAAGATATTAAAGATATTACTTTCTTTCTTATTTACTAATATCTATTATAAATATAATAGAAATAAAGAGATAGAAGATGGCGCTATAATAGCGCCTTAACAGATATTACTTTCTAGTAGATTTCTTTATAAAATCTTAATTATCTTATATTTAACTTATAAATTTACTATAGTAGTAGTAATTAATTTTCTACTATTATAATACTATATTAATATAATATATTACTATAATAACGTTATAAGAAAAGAATTTACTACGACGATTATAGCTAATTAAATCTCTATAGAAGAAATATCGAATAATATATATTTAAACGAATTGAAATCGTTCGATATCTATAGCTATTTTACTATTCGAAAAATTTTACTACGATAGAAGATATTATAGAATTCACACTACTAATTAATACGTTATCTTTATTTTTTTTCGATATTTCGATACTTCTTATTATAAGAATATAGTCTTTCTCTATTTTTTATAGATAATTATTACGAATTAATTCTTTATACTCGATATATCTTTCTAATTAAATCTTAGCGCGCCTCTCTTCGTATATATATATCTATATATTATATAGATTAAATTAATTTTATAATAATAAAAGTAGATTAAAAACGTATAGTAAGCGATTAGAGTTCGATTTAACTTAGAACTAAAGCTAAAATTCGATTTAATTTAAAAAAATTTAACTCTATAAATTTAATTTATAGATCTTTACTTATAATAGTATATAATAATAGCGATAATAGTATATCGTAATAGAATAATAATATATATAGCGATATTATCGAAATTTAGTATATAAATATATTAATATATTTAAGAAGATCTTAGAATAAGTAATTTAAATACGCTATTATAGTATAAGTTAGTTTAGATTATATTTAAGCTAATAATAAGTAATATATAAGAGACTAGTAATTCTATAGTATTTAATTATAAAATATAATAATAATAAGATTTAGAGATTATATCTCTTAAGAAGAAATATAATTATAAGAATAAAAGTACTCGAAGTAAATTAATAAACTCGCTTATATCGCTTATTAGATTATAGACTATATAGCTAAAATAAGTATTTAATATATTTAATAAAGTCTTAAATACTTACGAGTTCTCTTTCTTCTTCTTTTTTTTTAGTTATTAGTTTATCTAGTAATTAATCTATTTATTCTATTAACTATATATCTAGATCTCGTAATTATATAGCTACTACGTAGTTTTATTAAAAGAGATCTTACTATCTTATTTTTTCTACTTTTAACTCTTTAATAACTTTACTATTTTCTATTAAAATTTTTAGATTTTTTTTAAAACTATAGCTCGTAATTTACGCTTTTTAATAATAGAAAATTTATAAAATTTAATCTTATAATTATTAAAGCGTAACGAATTTAAATATCGCTATTAAGAAAGTAGATAACTAAGTTATAAATTTATATATACTATAAAAGATATTAATTATTCTATATATCTATAGAGTAAATATATACGATATTAAATTACGCTAGATTTAATTAAATACTAGCTTTAGAGAAGATCTTAGCGTATTATAATAATATATCTATTAGTATATATAAAAGAATAAGGTAGAATTAAATTAGAAAATCTTAAATTTATATATATAGCTAATTATAAATTCGTTAGATCTACGCTTTTTAATTAGATATTACGAGTAAATAAATTAGCGTTTATAATTATTAGAAATCTATATATAGAAGTCTTATACTCTGAAATAATTAGCTCTCTAAGGATATTATTACTTTATAATTTCGTAAATTATAGAGCTTAGTTTACGCTTTCTAACGATATAAAAATAATAAAGTTTAACTTACTATTAGTAGATTAAATAAATATTTAAATATAATATTTATATTAGACGCGTCCGAAATCGAATAATAATCCTTTCACCTATTTATATAATTATTATTCTTCTATTATTCTATCAATTTACTAATATAAATATATTTATTCTTAATACCCCTCGCGGAAACGTTACTAAACGCTTTAGGTATATATATTCCTTTTACTCGCCTCTTAGAGCCCCTATTAACGCCTCTAGACTACCCCTTAGCGAATTCGCTATTATTAATAATCGAGGTCGTAATAGAACTTAATAGTTATTTATTAGAGAGGAGGAGTAAGAGAAGAAACTATAATAGGCAAATACGGAGAATACTGCGGAGAAACTAAGCGATAATAAGGCTACTATTATTAAGAACACGGCTTAGCTCTCTAAGATTTCACGTTATATTAGTTATTTACTTAGTTAACTACTTAGCTAGTTACTTAATCTAATACTCTATAAGAGAAGAAGTAAGAGAAGAAACTATAATAGATAAATACGAAGAATATTACGGAGAAACTAAGCGATAATAAGATTATTATCGTTAAGAATACGACTTAACTCTTTAAGATTCCACATTATATACTCTTTACGATTTCATATTAAATTATTACTTAGTAAGCGTCGTTAGTTAGTTACTTAGTTATTTACTTAATTAATTACTTAATTAGCTACTTAGTCTAATACTCTATAAAAGAAGAAGTAAGAGAAGAAATTATAATAGACTAATGCGGAGAATACTGCGGAGAATACTATGAAGAATACTGCGGAGAAATTAAGCGATAATAAGACTACTATCGTTAAGAATACGACTTAGCTCTTTAAGATCTTATATTATATACTCTTTACGATTCTATATTAAATAAGTAAAGACTCATAAATTAAATTTATAAAGTTAGATTTTTCTACGAATTTTAGCTTTAATTCTAAGTTAAATCGAACTCTAATCGCTTATTATACGTTTTTAATCTATATATAAATATATATATATAGAGAGAAGCGCGCTAAGACTTAATTAGAAAGATATATTAAATATAAAAAATTAATTTATAATAATTATTTATAAAAAATAGAGAAAGACTATATTTTTATAGTAAGAAGTATTAAAATACTAGAAAGAAATAAAGATAATATATTAATTAGTAGTATAAATTCTATATTATCTTCTATTATAGTAAAATCTTTTAAATAAAAAAATAGCTATTAGAGTAAGATATCGAATAATTTTAATTTATCTAAATATATATTATTTAATATTTCTTCTATAAAGATTATAATAATATATTATATTAATATAATAGAAATAATAAATTAAATTATAGTAGTATTCTTCGCTTATTAAATAATAATTTAATATAAAACTATAGAGAGTATATAATATAAAATCTTAAAGAGTTAAGTCGTATTCTTAATAATAGTAATTTTATTATTACTTAATTTCTTTATAGTATTCTTTATAGTATTCTTTATAATATTCTTTATATTTATCTATTATAGTTTCTTTTCTTACTTTTTAATATAATAGAGATAATAGATTAAGTTATAATAATATTCTTCGCTTATTAAATAATAATTTAATATAAAATTATAAAGAGTATATAATATAAGATTTTAAAGAGTTAAGCTATATTCTTAATATTAAAGATCTTATTATCGCTTAATTTCTTTATAGTATTCTTTATATTCGCTTACTATAATAATTTCTCTTATATTAATTAAGTAAATTAATATAAGATTATAAAGAGTAAGCTTATTATATTATTACTGCTAATAATTATCTTTATAATATTCTTTATAATATTCTTAATATTTATCTATTATAAATTCTTCTCTTATTTAACTAAGTATAAGAGTATTAAGAATAAATATATTTATATTAATAGAATTAATAGAATTAATAGAATTAATAGAATTAATAGAATTAATAGAATTAATAGAATTAATAGAATTAATAGAATTAATAGAATAGTGAAAAAAGAATTATTATATAAATAGATGAAAGAATTATTATTCGATCTTAAACGCGTTTATTATAACTATAATATTTAAATATTAATTTAATCTATTTATTGCTAATTTAAAAGAAATATATAAAGAAGAATATATTCGTTTAAGCTTTTTTTAAGAGTCTTTTAATATGTTTATAAGTAGTAGTAGATAGTTATTAAGCTCGCTTATAGTCTTAATTATTAGTAATAATAAATTTATTAAAAAATAGTTTAAGAGCGTTAATAGAGACTTTAAGAGGTAGATAAAAGAGGTATATATATCTAAATTAAACGCGTTTAATATAACTATAATATTTAAATATTAATTTAATTTATCTATTATTTAGAAGAAGTATATAGAAAAAGATATATTTATTTAAGCTCTTTTTAAGAGTTTTCTAACGCGTTTATAAGTAGTAATAGATCTTATAATCTTAATTATTAATAATAGCGAATTTATTAAGAGATAGCTTAAGAGCGTTAATAAGAAGTTTAAAAGATAAATGAAAGAAATATATATTTAAAGCGTTTAGTAATATTTCCGCGAGAGATATTGAGAATAATTATATTTATATTAATAAAATTAATAGAATAGTAAAAGAAGAATATTTATATAAATAGATGAAAGGATTATTATCTAATCTTAAACGCGTTTAATATAACTATTATAATTATTATATTTAAATATCTATTTAATCTATTAATAATAAGTTAAACTTTATAATTTTAATATCGTTAGAAAGCGTAAACTAAGCTCTATAATTTATAAAATTATAAAGTAATAATATTTATAGAGAGCTAATTATTTTAGAGTATAAAATTTCTATATATAAATTTTTAATAAAGAAGCTTAAAAGAATTAGTAAACTAATTTAGTTAATTTAATTAAAGAGCGTAGTAACTCTAAATTTATAATTAACTATATATATAAATTTAAGATTTTCTAGTTTAGCTCTATCTTATTCTTTTATATATACTAATTATTACTTAGTAAGCGTCGTTAGCTAGTTACTTAGTTATCTACTTAGTTAATTACTTAGCTAGCTACTTAGTCTAATACTCTATAAGAGAAGAAGTAAGAGAAGAAATTATAATAGGCTAATACGAAGAATATTACGGAGAAATTAAGTGATAATAAGATTATTATCGTTAAGAATACGGCTTAGCTCTTTAAAATCTCATATTAAATTATTACTTAGTAAGCGAAGAATACTACTATAACTTAACTTATTATTCTTATTATATTAATATAATATATTACTATAATAACGTTATAAGAGAAGAATCTACTACGACGATTATAGTTAATTAAGTCTTTATAGAAGAGATATCGAATAATATATATTTAAATAAATTAAAATCGTTCGATATCTATAGCTATCTTATTATTCGAAAGATTTTACTACGATAGAAGATATTATAAAATTCACACTACTAATTAATACGTTGTCTTTATTTCTTTCTAATATTTCGATACTTCTTACTATAAGAATATAGTCTTTCTCTATTTTTTATAGATAATTATTACGAATTAATTCTCTATACTCGATATACCTTTCTAATTAGACCTTAGCGCGCCTCTCTTCGTATATATATATCTATATATTATATAGATTAAATTAATTTTATAGTAGTAAAAGTAGGTTAAAAACGTATAGTAAGCGATTAGAGTTCGATTTAACTTAGAACTAGAGCTAAAACTCGATTTAACTTAGAAAAATTCAACTTTATAAATTTAATTTATAGGCCTTTACTTATAAAGAATAAAAAAAAGATATATTCTCGTAATTATATTTCTAGATAACTATATTAAATATACGTCGTTTATATATTTATATATCTATTCTTAATCTATAGTTTTTATATTCTTCGCGAATCGAATATAGTTAAGCGAAGAGTCGAGTTAAGAGATAAGAAGAGAGACGAGAGATAAGATAGAAAGTAAAGTACTATTAAGGCGAGAGAAAGAATCTTCGTAATTATATATAGTAGTCTAGTGTAAAATTATAGAGAGTATACTCGCTTAAATAAAACTACTACTATTTATACTCTTATTCTTCTTTATAGTCTTCTTCGTAATTTTCTTTATATTTATCTACTATAGTAACTTCTCTTATACTAGCTAATATTTCTATTTCTACTCTTATTATATCGACTTTAATATTATAACTAATTACTTTTACTATAACTATAGTGGATTGAAATACTTATTAAATATCTAATAAAGTATTACTTAAAGCGCTAATAGAAGAATATTCGTAAAGAAGTAATTTTACTCTACTATAAAACTGTTAGCAACTTAGCTAAAAAAGCTGATTCCGGGGGTGTCTGCGCTTGACAGTCAGACACCTCTATTTAAACCTAAATAGGGCCTCGTAGGGCCTTCGTAGGGACGTCGCAGGGCCCCCGTAGGGGCTGCTCCTAACAATGCCTCCCCCTCTAGAGGGCTCGTCCTCGAGCTCCGAAGACGGTGCAAAAATCGCAGCGTTCCGGGGACTCACTCCCCGAAAGATCCACGATCTTAAGGACAATATGCCCTGTGCTCCGGGGTTCACTCCCCCGAAGACTCCTAAATGCCCGCTCATTTGCGGGGCTTGAAATTTTGCCACTGGGGTTTTTGCCCACGGGGCTACCAAGTGAAAGGCCTTTGGCCCCGCCTTCACACCGGTACACAATGTGGGAATGGGGCTGTATTCCGGGCCTGTGGCCCCGCCTTAGCGCACATAAATCAAATTCAGGCCTATCTTGGCCGGCCTCGGGGTTTCTTTCCCGAGCGTCTACTTGGGCTTTTGCCCTGGGCTGTTCTGCCCGAAATATTCGGCTTCGAGGCCCGCCTTCGGCGTGACTATTACCCGAGCGACCCTCTGAAAAAATCAAGTTTCTAATTTTTGATAGAGAATTTAAGTATTCTCGAACTCTTAATCCTTAGTAAACTAAGAGCTAATTCGATAATTACATATTTTAAAAATAATCTCTACTTATTTTTACTAAATAACGTTATCTTCTAATAAATGAAAATATAATACTAATTTATATTTAAAATATATAAAATATATATACGATTTCGTTCGATAATTCTATTTCTAAGATTAAGTTAAAAACGTTATAAAAAATTAAGAAAATTATCTTCTTTATTAATAATTATTAAATTTCTATAATTTTACGTTATTATAGCGAAGATATTTACTACTACTATTATATAGACTTTAACTATTATTAATACTTTTATTATTCTCGTTATTATTATTAATATCTCTATTAATATTTCTACTAATATCTCTATTAATATTTCTATTAATATTCTTATTAATAAGATTAGATTAGAGTAACTCTAATATCTATATATATATTACTTATAAATATTTATTATTTTAGCGTACTTAGTCTTATTTTATTAAAAAATAAAACTCGAGACTTATTTTTAGATATTTTAAAAATATATTTTAAAAATATAATAATTAAATAATATTCTATATATATATAACGCTAAGTTAAAAATAAATAGAAGTTATTTTTAAAATATATAATTATCGAACTAGTTTTAAGCGTATTATTCTCGACTATAACTAGTATCGCTTTAAGATAATTCTAGTTAGATTCTTTAGACTATAATCGACTTAAAATAAAGCGTAGATACTATTATTAGTAACTTAGCTAAAAAAGCTAACTTCGAAGATATCTACGTTTAATAGTTAGATATCTCTATTTAAATCTAAATAGAGCCTTATAGAGTCTTCGTAGAGACGTTATAAAGTCTTCGTAGAGACTACTTCTAATAAAAATCGCGAATTATCTAATTATTAAAAGATATAATATAATATTAAATAGTCTATTAAAAGAATTAACTTAATTAATTAATTTTTATATAAACTACGAGTAAAGATCTATAAATTAAATTTATTATTATTTCTTTAATTAGAGCTATCGAGTAAATAGATAAGCGATCTTTAATAAGCGAACTTTAATAAGCGAGCTATCCGGCTGTCGAGCGAACTTTAGTAAGCGATATTTAAATTCCTTACGCTTTAATAATTATCAGACTAAATTTAGAAATTCATTTTTTATCTAAAAGCCTATATTTTATTCTATAATTTAAAAAAAAAATCTCAGAATTTTAATAGAAAATAAAAAAGTTATTCTAAAATTAAATAATATATACTCGTTTTTTTATTAGAGCTATCTATTATAAGCGTATAACAGAGTTTTCGCTTAATTAATCCGTACCCACGTTAAATCTCTAAGATTATTATTTATTTTTTATTATTATTTTATAATCACTTAATAAAATAACTTTAAATTTAAGATATAAATTAATTAGATAGTAGAGTATATCTACTAGTTATAAAATTTATTATTATCTTATTAATTCTTTACGCGTTTTATTCGATTATATAACTTTCTATATTATTAGCCTACTCTTTTTATATCTAAATTCTATTACTTATCGTTTTAAGCCTTAATTATACTCTTCTTAATCTTAAATATATATAATCTCTTTAAGACTTTTCGCTTTAAATAGTACTAGTATAGCTTAATTTAATTTAAATTAGAGAAATTTGTTAGTTATAAAAGAACTATAAGATATAAGATTTTAAGAAGTTTCTTTTATTACTACGCATTATAACTAAAAGCATCGTTTTAAATTAGAAAATACTCGCTATACTTAATAATCACCTTATAAATAAATAGAATTAATTAAGATAATAGAATATATATCTAATATCGATATCAATCGATCTCTTCTTTAATATTCTTATTTCTCTTAAATAGTATACTCTTAAACTTTAGAATACGTTTAAAACGTCGACTTAAAGGTTTTCTAGCTTACTTCGCTAAAAAATACTTCTAGATAATCTATTATTAAATTAAATACTCGAAGTTTTAATTATTAAGATTTTTTTAGATATAATATCTTTTTAAAGCGAATTCTTTAGTAAATATAAAGCTTAGATCACGTATTTTCGAAGTATAATAGTCTTAAAATATTATTTCTATATAATTACGATATCGTATATCTATATAATTTTAATAATATATCTTCTTAAAAAGCTATATAACTTAAATTTACTCTCGAGATTCTCTAACGCGAATCGATATCTCGTTACTATAAATTATTATATATTTCTTATCTTATAGTCTCTTCAGCTAATTAATAGCGAATTATAGACATTTTTACTTTTATTCTAAAGATAGTAGAGACTTATATCGAGAAGAATATTATCTATAGTCGACTCTAGAGAATACTATAGTAATAACTATTATAAAGGCTATATATTTCATCTTATAAGCAATCGTTACCTAAGGCTTATAACGCTAAAATCGATTCTTAATAACATATCTAATAAGATATTATAGAAGCCATTCATTAATTACTAGAGATCGTCTAAACTATAGATATCGTTAATATACCTCTAAAGAAAGTAGATCGATATTTTCTTTCTCCGCCTCAGAGACGCGTTTCTTAATATTTCGAATCGTTTTTTTATCGTATTTATAGGCCTTAGCTATCTAACGATTTAATACATTATTAAGATTACTAAGAGCTATTAATATATTCTTTTTAGAATCTAGAAGATTAGTTTTACTCTTAATACGTCCTATAATAATATAGATATTAAAGGTATTTTAATAAGAATTCGCGATTTTTCGCGTTTCGCGAGTGCGGATTAATTAAGCGAAAACTCTATTATATTCTTAATATATCTCTTAACTCTATAGCTAGCGAGCCTTAGCGGAGATATTCTCTATTATATTATATCTTCTTTTTATCTATATAGTTTAATAGTCTTATTATTCTTATTTTATCTTATCTATACTAATATCGTATCTATATTAATTCTAATATTATAATAAAACTTCTTTATATATCTCTCGACGAAGAGAATTAACGAGTTTTTTACTTTTTATTCGAAGTAAGCGATCGAGCTTAATAAAGAAAACGCTAGATATTTCTATTATATAGAAGCTCTATTATATATTTAAATTATTAAATATCTATATTATTCGAAAGAATTTATATTAGATAGTCTATATTATTAATAATAATCTAATTTATTAAAAATCGAGTCTTCTATATCGAATATAAGAAATTCTTCTTCGCTTTATATTATAACTTACTTAAATTTTAATTAATCTTTTAAGCGAAGTAATATTACTAAAAAGAGTTATACTTAAAGTATTTATAATCTTTACGACGATCTAATTAATTAAGAAATAAATATTATTAATATATATAAAAGAATAAGATAGAGCTAAGCTTAAAAATCTTAAATTTATATATATAGTTAATTATTAATTCGGGTTCGCTACGCTCTTTAATTAGATCGACTAACTTATCGCGAGTAAATAAATTAGCGTTCGCAACTATTAAAAATCTCTCTCTCTACTTTTAACCTTTTAATAACTTTACTATTTTCTATTTAAAATTTTAAGATTTTATTTTTAAATTATAGCCCGAAACATGCGCTTTTCAATAATGAAAGAATTTCGAAATTCGGTCTTATACTTATTAAAGCGTAAGGAATTCAAATATCGCTCACCAAAGTCGCTTACCAAAGTTCGCTCGACAGCCCTAATTAAAAAATAGGTATATATTATTTAATTTTAGAATAACTTTTTTGTTTTCTATTAAAATTTTAAAATTTTTTATTTAAATTATAGAACGTAATGTGGGCTTTTAGATAAAAAAAAGAATTTCTAAATTTAGTCTTATAGATATTTAAAAGCGAGGAATTCAGATATCGCTCACCAAAGATCGCTCACCAAAATTTACTCGACAGCCCCGATTAAAAAAAATGGTTATGGATTTAATTCATAGGCCTTTACTCGTAAATCTTTATAAAGAAATAATACTATTTCGAGTATTATAGTTAAATTTCGACTCTTAATATAGAGATCTATTAAATTTCTCGACTCGTAAACGCCTTTATAATATCAGAATTTTAGAGACCTCTTCGCTTTACTTCGTTTTTATCTATATTTAATATATTATAAGTTTTTTAAATTCTTACTTAAATTCATTTATATTAATATTAAAATATATTTCTTTATATCGTCGATTATCTATATATTGAAACTATTTCTATCTTATATATAACGATTTATATACGAGATATTCGCCTCTAAATTCGCTATAACTTTATATATTATATATATAATACTCTCTATCTATTAAGAATCTTTATTAGCGATTTTATATTAATTAAGAGAAGATATTAAAATAATAATAGAAGATATAAGATTAAAACTCGTCTAAGATCTCTATTTTACCTCTATTCTTATCTTTACTTACTCTATAAGATTTCGAAATACTTAGAGTAAATCGATATTAACTAGATTCGTTATAGTTAGTTCGATAATAAATTAGATAATTACTTAGTCTAAGACTATTAGATTTATCTATCTTTATAAATATTAATTTAATATTATTCGATAACTAAAAAATAAGAATTTAAGATAAGCTTATCTATAATAATAATTATTTTCTTATTAATACTTTTAAAATTATCTACGTTATAGCGAGACTTAAAGAGAAGATTAATTAATATATATCTATTAGACGATAATATCGCTTATACTCTATAGTCGATAATCTTCTAGATTATTTAAATAACGTATATAAGATATTCTTATCTATTCTTTAGAGAATCTATTAATATACTTATAATAAAATAAGTTAAGAAAGTTAATTATTTCTTAAATTCTACGATAATCTTATTAAATATATCGAATATAATTTTAGAAATAATAGTTTTAATCTTCTTAGAAATAATAATCTAGTAAACGATATATTAAAAAAATCGAAACTTCGTTTCTATAATTTAATTAGTTTATTAATAAGAAATTAAACTATATTTAAATTAAAGAAACGTATTATAAAAGTATAGCTTTAATACTAATAATCTACTAAGAAATTTATCGAAAAGAAGATTAAAAGATTCGCGAAGTAATATATAAGAGTAAAGATTAAGACTAATATAAAGAAGAGTAAATACTTAATTATAACTCGCCTTACTTTTAATATATAGAATTTAAGTTTTATTAAGATAGAGAATCTTATTAATATATATAAAAGAATAAGATAGAACTAAGTTTAAAAATCTTAAATTTATATGTATAGTTAATTATTAATTTAGATTCGCTACGCTCTTTAATTAAATCGACTAAATTATCGCGGATAAATAAATTAGTATCCGTAACCATTAAAATCTCGCCCTTTCGCGTCTTTCTTATTAAAAAAATAGGTATATATTATTAACATATAGAATTACTTTTTTATTTTCTATCAAAATTTTAAGATTTTTTTTTTTAATTTTTAGAGCGCTATTTGTGCTTTCCGAATTTTTACAAATTTTGAAATTTAGTCTTATAATTATTAAAGCGCAAGGAATTCAAATATTGCTTACTAAAGTTCGCTTACCTACTTACTCGATAGCCCTAATTAAAAAAATGATTATAAATTTAATTCATAGACTTTTACTCGTAGATAAGAATATAAGAGTATAGTTTACTAACGCTTAGCTAGCGAATATAGACTATAAAAGACGTAGAGTTATTATAGAGTTTAATAGTATATTTAATAGTAGAATTAATCTCTAAGAAATATTAAAACTTCGAGATATATAAAATAAATCTATATTCGTTAAGTCTCTAGATATATAAAATATATTATTAAAACTAAATTCTAAAAGAAACTCTAATATAATATATATAATATCGAAGTTTTAATATAAATAGCGTTAAGATCTATAATAGTATTAAATTTAATAATTATCTTCTCTTCTAGACTCTAATCCCTAGACGTTTAAATAAATTAAACGCTTATTAAAAAATCTTTAAATCTTAATAGAGAAATAAGAGAAAAGAGTTAATTTACTATAATATCGTTTTAATAACGTAATAGAATTAATTATTAAATATCGTAAACGCGCTACTAATATATTATATAATAATATTAATATTATCTCGAGAATAATATTACTTTTATAATATTAATCGATAATAATCTATAGTAAATTAATACGCTTAATATTAACATTTTTATAGCGTTAGTTAATAATCTCTATAGCGAATAGATATTTAATTTAAAAACTTATAATAAAATCGTAAAACTCTAATAGATAAAAGAAGATAGAAGAGTTTCTCTATAAACGATATTATTTTTATAACGTAATACGCTAATAGCGGAGTAATCTAGTAATAATCTCTATTATAGATATTCGAAGAGAGTAATTAAGAGAGCGACGCGTTCGTAATAATACTTTTAATTATTAATTAATAATAATAGTAGAATAATAATAATAGTTAGATAACGCGACTCTATAGATAATAACGAAATATTATCGCGTTATTAATACTTATATTACTAGATATTACTCGCTAATATTAATACTATAATAAAGAATATAAAAATTCTTTCTAAATTATTTATTTTTATTCTTTATAACTTTTAATATCTCTCTTATAAGTATTTACTCTAATATTATAATATTAATATTAATATTAATATAAATATAATATATCTTATTATACTAGTAATCTACTTCTCTTTATTATAAATATCTTATTATTTTTAATTATATTAATATATAGACTAATAATTTTATAATACTTTTTTTTAATAATAATAATAAATTTAATAGTAAGTATAGAGTCGCTTTATAGACGCGACTATTAATCTCTAATTATTTCTATTACTATCGCTTTATATACTTAACTACTAATAAATCTTAATATCTAATTTATTATATAAAACTTATTTTTATTAAGATAATAATTTATATATTTAAAATAAATCTCTTTTTTATAATAGTTATAAGATCGAAAAACGCGATATTAGTTATTATATTAAAATTCCTCTATATTTTTAAATATAGATAAGAAAATTAATATAATACTATCGTCGCGCTAAATAGTCTTAGCGAATATTTTATTAACGAATTAAGCTTAATAAGAAGATTACTTAATAGCGTAAATTATAGAAATATATAATAGCGATAACTTCGATTATCTTTATTATAATTATAGATTTTTAAGACTAGCTTATAGCGATAAATAAGTATATAGCGAAATTAAAGAAAATAAATAAGTTATTAAAAAAGAAACTTAAGAGCCTTTATTAATATATAACGAATATTAATAAGTATTAACTCGATAATTATACTTTAACTATCTTTTTATTAAAATAATAAATTAATAAACTTAATTTAAAATCTAACGATAAGATAGTAAAGAATATTTAAATAATAATCTTTTTTTAATAATAGCGCTAACGTGAGATTTTTAGATAATTCTTTAATAACTATTCTAGATAAAAATACGTTTATATTAATAGTATATATTTTAATATAATATATTTTCTCTATAGTAGAGTTTAATAAATAATTAAATAATATAATTATTTAATTTATTTATATTTTAATAATAGTAAATATAGAGAAATACGTATATAGTATAAGTATTATCTAAAAATATATCTAATCTAATTAATATTTATATCTTATTTTATTATATTCGCTTATTCGCTATTAATTTATATAGTTAAATAAACTCTTTAATAATAAAAGACTTATTATTATCTATTACTTAATACTTACACTTATTATTTATTTATTTATAAACTTAAATTAGCTCGCTAATATTAATAAATTTATTATTTAATAATTATTAATTATACTCTTTATCTTAATTAGTCTATTTAACTTTATATTAAATATCTTTTTTATACTTAATCTTATTAATAATTTCTTTAACTTTCTAAAGCTTATTATTATTAATAAGCTTAAAAATTTATATAAAGATATTTATTATATTATTATAATCGCGATTATAATAAAATTTAAATAACGATATATAAAAGATATTATAAATTTTATATATTAAGAATAAAAGTAAGCGATATATCTACGCTTTTATCTTATCTATAATCTAAAATAATCTTATAAATTTATAAAATAACTTCTTATTTAGATATTTTTACTTTAAATTCTTAATCGCTAATATTATTAAATTATCTATCTTATAGCTTTAAAACTAATATATTTTATTATAATATTTAAATTAAATCGTAATAGCGCTATAAAATTACTTTATTATCTTATCTCTTAATATTTATAACTTCTTTACTCTATTATTTATAATAAATATCTCCCCCTTAGCGAAGTTATTCTTAATCTTCTAATAAATTTTAGAATAGTATTTATATATTAGAAAGAATAATATCGTTTTAATAAAGAAATATTAATTATTTATATAAGCGAACTCTATTATTAATAATTCTTTTATTTAAACGTTTTACTTATTATTAGCGAATATATATAAAAAATATTCTAGTATCTAATTTTAACGCTTAATTTATTTATCGATTTACGAGTAAAAGATAATATTTAAATATTATTTAATTTTAAAATAAAAATAAATAATAAATTAAAAGTTATTAGTAAATATAGAGTCTTTATTATTAATAATATTATTTAATATACTATAGCGATATATTATTTTAAAATAAAATACTTTTATTAGCTAAGCGATATCGATTATAATAAATATAGAAATATATCTTATTATTTTTATAAATTAATTTATTATAACTAGAATAATATTATAAATAATATTTTTATATTTACTTATTAATAAGCTAGTAATAAAGTTTATAGAAATTTTCTTTTATAGCTTAATAACGATAGAAAGCGAACTTAATTCGCTATAAAGGCGATATCGCGAAGTCTTAATTTATTAATAAACGTTATATATTTTAATATAATCAATAACTTACTTTAAGCTCTTATCTTAATAATATTTATAAATAAATAATTTATATATTTTTATAACGCTAAAATATTTAAATAATAAATCGTTATAGTATTTATTAATAAGCTCTTTTCTTAAAATCTTATTTTTAAAAATATAAAAATAATTATTATATCTTAATAGTCTTTTAGAATCTAAGACTTATATTTAGCTACGTACGCGATATTTAATTACTAACTTATTAATATTAATTTAAAAAAAAATTATTTAATTATTATAGACTTATAAATCTTAAATTAATATTTTTATTAATCTTTAAAATACGTTATAAGTAATCTCTTTTAAAAATAATTATCTAAATATCGATAATATAAAATATAAGCGCTATTATCGCTATAATCTCTTTATTTTTTTATAACTACTTATTACTAATTTAAAATATAAATTTATTTTATAATATTAATAGTAGTTTAATATTTAATAACGAAGTTTTTTTATAATTAAAGCGTCGCGATAACGAGTTAATAGAATTTAATTTATTTATTTAATAAAAAATCTTAAAGTTATAAATAGCTAACTTTAGTATCTAATATATTTATCTAAAATTTAATTTCTTTTATTTCATAAAGTTTTTAAAATTATTATAATATATTAAAATCTTAATATAAAACGTATTATCTTTTAGATAGTAATATTATTATTTTATAAATATTATAATAGCGAGTAACTCTTAATTATAAATCTTATAATTTTACTTTATAAAAATTATTTTTCTAGATTAAAATATTATTAATTATTAATAATTATTTTTATTTAATTATAAAAGTATAGTCTTTATATCGAAGTTAAAAATATTAATTTTAAAATATAATTTTAAATTTAAATTATAATAGTATAGAAATAGCGTAATTATAAAAGTATTTTAAAATTATTAGAATATTAATTTAGCGCTATCTATCTACTCTAGTAATCTAGATTTTTTATTATTTTTACTCTTTTTAAATAAGTTAATAAATAATACTATTATATTAAAATAATTATAAATAAATTATTAATAGAAATTAATAAAATTTAAAAAGACTTATATATTTTAATAATATTTTAATTTTAGCTACTTCTTAATAGTAGCGATATATTTTTAATTTATCGCGATATCTTCGATTAATATAATAAATTTTAGAAATTTAACTTATTTAATATAGAATTAATATTTCTTAAGATTAGCGTATAGTTAAAACTAGTATAAACGCTTAAATACTTACTTAATATATCGCTAATACTTCGCTAAATTAATATTATAAATTAGAATATTATTTAAATATATTATATATATTATATTTACTAGATTTATAAAAACTCTATTAATATATATTTAAAAAGTTATTAATATATTAATAAGTTTAAAAGATATAATTAGATATTCGAAGTAATTATAATAACTATAAAACGCTATTTTTTATTTATTATCTTTTTTAATCTAAATTTAATAATAAATATTCTTAAAATTTAACTTTATAAAGATTTTAAATTTATATAAATAATTTAGAGTCTTAATAATTAAAGATAGCGAGTATCGATTTTTAATAATTATTATATTTAGATCTCGATAATTAATATAAAAACGAA
Organism: Letharia lupina; assembly: GCF_014066315.1. Classification (NCBI taxonomy): domain Eukaryota; kingdom Fungi; phylum Ascomycota; class Lecanoromycetes; order Lecanorales; family Parmeliaceae; genus Letharia; species Letharia lupina. Next base: position 1,376,334 of record NW_023502984.1, read on the forward strand.
GTCTTCTATTCTTTTTAGAAACGAAAAAAATTAATATTTTAATTAAAGAAGTTAAATATTAAATTTAATCTTTCTAAAGAAAATTCTTTAAATAATATTATAGCTTCGCTAATTTTATTTAAAATAGATTATAGACTATATAGCGACTTCTTATCGCTCTTAATCTTAATAATATAATCTTCTTACTTAAGCGTAGATAAGATCTCTATTTTCTTATTAAAAAAAAATATTATTAAACTCTAATAACTTCTAAAAAAGCTTTAAATTACGTTTATTTTTTAATTCGCTTTATATTATTATAACATATATAATCGCGAATATATTTAGCTTCTATTCGATAATTTAAATAAATTTAATTAATTTCTTAATTTATAATTTATTAATATTAACTTTAAATTATTATTACTTTATCGCTAAATCTAATATTATTTATAATTAATTTAATTTAAATATACTTAATATAATATTAAAACTTTTTTAATTAATAATATAAAAAAATATATTATATCTTTTATCTTAATTTTAATTATTTATTAACTAGTAATTTAGTTAATATATATTATAATAATATATACTTTAATTACTTAACACTTTCGATTATAATAAAATAACGTTATAAGATTTTAAATTTTATTAAATTATAAACTTTTATAAAATTAAATTAATATATATATTAATATCGAGTAGAGTAATAAGTTATCTCTATTCGTTTTAAAGCTTTATTTATCTCTTTATAAAGATAAAAGAAATTATCTCTATTAATTATTATTTTTATCTCGCTTCTAAGATAATTATAAGACTTAATTTTTTTTATTAATACTATATCGATATTAATAATAAATAATTTATTAAGATTTAGATATTTAGATATTTAATAACTTTATTTATTATAATAAAAATAATTATTCTTTTTATAATTAAAGTTAAAGAATTTAACTTTATATTTTATATTATTCTCTTAAATACGCGCTATTTTAACGCTATTATTTAGAGTTAATTTAGACTTTAAAATTTATTTCTTTAAAAATTTATTCTTAATAAATTCTCTTAAAGACTTTAAATAGAAATTATCGCTAAAGTGTATACGTTTTAAAAAAAAATTCTATATAATAATCTAGATAAGAATTTCTTTCTATTATCTTAATATATTATTAATATTTAAAATCTTATTTTTAAGCTCTAATCTAAGTTTAGTTAAGAAGAAATTAACTTAATACTTCTTAGAAAATAAAGATAAATAAGTCTTTAGCTTCTTTAGATAAATTTTAAAAATAAATATCTTCTAATTAAAATAATATTTAGTTTTCTCTTATTTTTTATAGGCGAGAAAGCGATAATTTATTAAATTCGTAATTAAATTAAATAGAAATTACTTAAAGAATTCGAAGATTATATTCTTTAAACTATAAATTTAATAATATCTATACTATTAAATATTAAGATCGTCTTCTAAAGATTATATATAATAAATAATTCTAACTTAATTAATAATAAAATACTTAAAACTTATAAGAAACTTAATTTCGACTTCGCGGAATTAGTATAAATACTTTCTCTTACTAATACTCTTATAAAAATATATTCTTTTAAAATAAAGTATTTTCGCTTTAATTAATATATTTATTAAAGACGCGATAGTAATTAGCGTAGATAGACTTTTATTAATTATAAATAATAAGTTAGTATTATAAAGCTCGCGATTATAAACCTTTAATATAGTTAACTCTTATTCTTATTCTAAGTAATAATTTTTAGTCTTAATAATTATAAGATATTATTTTATAGTAAGATTTTTTACTAATAAGAAACTTTCGAACTCGTTATCGGCGCTATAGCGACTATTAATATTATCTTTATTATTTATTATATAATTTAGAGATAAATCTAATATTATAATAATAATAAGTCTTTTTCTTTAAAAGATAGAGAGATTAGAATTATAAGAGCGTAGTTTATTAACGATTAACTAGCGAATATAGACTATAAAAGATATAAAGTCGTTATAAAATTTAATAATATTAGTATATATAAAAGCATAAGATAGAGCTAAGCTTAAAAATCTTAAATTTATATATATAGCTAATTATTAATTCGAATTCGCTACGCTCTTTAATTAGATCGACTAAGTTATCGCGAGTAAATAAATTAACGTCCGTAATCATTAAAATCTCGCCCTCTTATATCTTCCTTATTAAAAAAATAAATATATATTATTAACACATAGAATTACTTTTTTATTTTCTATTAAAATTTTGAGATTTTTTTTTAAATTTTAAAGCGCTATTATACTTTTCAAAATTTTAAGAATTCTAAAATTTAGTCTTATAATTATTAAAGCGCAAGGAATTCAAATATCGCTTATTAAAGTTCGCTCACCAAAGATCGCTTATTAAAGATCGCTTATTAAAGATCGCTTATCTACTTACTCGATAGCCCTAATTAAAAAAAAAATTATAAATTTAATTTATAGACCTTTACTCGTATTTAATAGTAGAATTAATCTCTAAAAAATATTAAAACTTCGAGATATACGAAGTAAATCTATATTCGCTAAGCCTCTAAATATACGAGATATATTATTAAAATTAAATTCTAAAAGAAACTCTAATATAATATATACGATATTAAAGTCTTAGCGTAAGTAGCGCTAAGGTCTATAATAGCATTAGATCTAATAAAGAATTAGACTTATATATAAAAGTATAATAAATACTTCGAACTCGATATAGATTTCGACGAAGTATACGAGCTTAGTTGCTAAGGCTTTCTATAATCGATATATAGAAATTATTCGATATTTTTAGAAGAGTCTTATTTTTCATATTCGCAAATCGATTTCTTAGGCTCTTATTACTTAATAATAATCTTATATTAAACTTATTAAGTAGACTTCTCTTATTATTATATATCTACTTTCGAAGTTATTATACGTTATCTATAGACCTTATTATCGCCGTCGATAGCTTTTATTAATATCGTCTATATAATATTTTATAAAAAATTTATATTAGATTATTTAATATTAATTTAAGATCTTAGCGTTTACGGCTCGATTCGATTTAAGAGACCTCGATTAATTACGTCGTATTATTTAATTAATATCTTATTCGCTTAGATATAAATTCGAGAATTACTACTATTTACTTCTATGTTAATAGATATAATTTTCGCTATATCTTATTAATTTTCTTTTAACTAGACTTTTTATATACGTCTAAACTAGGGCTAGCGACGTTATTATAGTATAAATAAAGAGAGCTACTATTATTTCTAATATCGTCTATAAAGAAAGATATTATTCTAAGAATCTCGAATACGATTATTGCTTTACTACTCTTACTATTCTTTTAGACGTTTAGCGTATATATATACTCATCTTTCTATCTTTTTACTTATTAATTATAAAATATAATTTTATAAAGAGAGAAAAGTAGTATTACGAGCGTACTCTTAATATACTTCTTAGTCTTATAGCTAGTAAGTCTTAGCGGAGATATCTTCTATTATATTATATATTCTTCTTATCTATATAATTCGATAGTCTTATTATTCTTATTCTATCTCATCTATATTAATATCGTATCTATACTAGTTTTAATATTATTCGACTATATTTTTTTAATAGTTATAAACGCTAATTTATTTATTCGCGATAACTTAGTTAATCTAATTAAAGAGCGTAGTAATTTTAAATTTATAATTAACTATATATATAAATTTAAGATTTTTAAGCTTAACTCTATTTTATTCTTTTATATATATTAATAACGATTTAGCTATATAGCGAAATATAAAATTAACTATTAATATAGCGTAACTACGAGTTAAGTAACGATATAAATAACTTAAAAGAATTTAAACTAGATATTACTATTAATTATTAAGAAAATAAATAACTAGATTATAAATTTATATATAATATAAAAGATATTAATTATTCTATATATCTATAAAATAGATATATACGATATTAAGTTACGCTAGATCTAATTAAGTAATAGCTTTAAAGAAGATCTTAATATATCGTAATAATCGCTTATTAAAGATCGCTTATTAAAGATCGCTTATTAAAGATCGCTTATTAAAGATCGCTTATTAAATTTACTCGATAGTTCTAATTAAAAAAAAAATTATAAATTTAATTTATAGATCTTTACTCGTAGTAATATATTTTAATAGAAGTAAAGATCTATAAATTAAATTTATAATCGTTTTTTTAAATTAGAGCTATCGAGTAAATTTAGTAAGCGATCTTTAATTAGCGATCTTTAGTAAGCGATATTTAAATTTCTTATCTTTAAAGAAATATAAGATTAAATTTTAAGATTCTTTTTTATTTAAAAGTCTATATTATATTCGATAATATAAAAGAAAAACTTAAAATTTTAATAGAAATTAAAAAAGTTATTTTAAAATTAAATAATATATATTTATTTTTTAATTAGAGCTATCGAGCGAACTTAATAAGCGAACTTTAATAAATAATATTTACGATTCTTATTCTTTAATAATTATAAGACTAAATTTTAAAAATTTTACGTTATTAAAAAGCGTAAATCTAATAAATCTATAATTATTTATATATATTAATTTGAGATTTTATAGCTTAACTCTATCTTATTCTTTTATATATATTTAATAATACTCTTTATTTACTAATTGATAATTTAACGTAAGATCGTAAAGAGTTAAGTCGTATTCTTAACGATAATAGTCTTATTATTACTTAATTTCTTTATAGTTTTCTTCGTATTTACGTATTATAGTAACTTTTTTTCTTATTTCATTAAGTACTTTAATTAAATAGCTTATTAAATAGCTAATAAAGCGATTAGCTTAGTAATTTATTAAGTAATTAACTAAGTAACTAGCTAAATAGCTAACTAAGTTTAAAAGTATTCGATACTTAAAAGAATTTATAGTTATTAATAGAACTTATTACGTAGTTAATTTATTTTAATTCTTATTTTAATTCTTAATATACTTATTTTAATTCTTATTATATTTTAAAATAGATTTATTATATCTTAAAGCTAATTATTTAAGATATTAGAAATAAATAAGCTAAAATCGAAAGTAGTAGATTTTATATTATCTAAATTAGAAGATATAGTAATAGCTTATTAGAAGATTTACTACTTATATTTACGTATAGTAACTTTACGTAACGAGTTAAATATTAATAGATAAGCGATATAAATATTAAGATAAATAGAGACGTAGCGTAACTAGTTAATACTATATATAAGCGAATATTTTAATAAACTTCTATTAAATAATCTTTAAATATTACTATTATTTATTAAGAAATAATTCTTAATATCTTAATATCGATATAGTATAAAGTTATTCTATTAATTTATATAGTTTATAGATATATATATATATAAAGAGAGACGCGCTAAGATTTAATTAAAAAGATATATCGAGTATAAATAATTAATTTATAATAATCTATAAGAATAATAAGAATAAGATTATAATCTATTAAATCTCTATAAATAATAATAATTAATATACTTATAAGAATTATATTTACTATTATTAAATAAGACTATTTTTATTAAAAGATTAAATAATATATATTTAAATAAATTAAACTTATTCGATATCTTACTTCGATATTATTCGAAGAGTTTTATTATAATAGAAGATTTTTATAAGATTTATATTACTAATTAACTCGATATCTTTAATTCTTTTTAATATTTCGATTCTTACTATAAGAATATAACTATTCTTATTTTTTTTTAAATACTTATTACGAATTAAGTCTTTATATTTAATATATCTTTCTAATTAAATCTTAACGCGTCTCTCTTTATATATATCTATTTATAGACTATATAGAATAATAGAATAACTCTTATATATTATATATATATAAGTTAAATTATAATAATATCTTAATATAAATAAATTAATAAATTATAATTAAGAACTATAATTTTACTCTATTAAAAAAGATTAATAAAGTATATAATATAACTTTAATATTTAATATCTTATTTAAAGTTCATTAAAGAATAAAAAAAGAATAAATTTTTAAATTTTTAAATAAATGAAATAATAATTATAAGAGACTCTAAGTATATAATATAGAAGTCTCTTTATATAAATTATATTAAAACGCGTTAGCGTTAATATTATATTAAAATTAATTAAGAATTAAAATATTAGAAAATTAAAATTAAAATAGAAATAAACTTATTAATAATAATTTTTTTTGAAATATAATTAAGAAAGAAAGATAAGATTAAGTATAAGTATATATATTAAGAGAAAATATAACTTATAAATTTTATAACTATATAAGAATAAAATAATTAATATATTATAGAATAATAAAAATAAGAGAATAATTAAGTAAGTAAATAATTAAAATAATAATTTAAAAGTATATATTATTTAGAGTTTAAGATTTTTAAAAGAGAAGAATTAAAGCTTTCAATTAAAAGAAGTATTAAAAGTATTAAAAGTATTAAAATTTAAAAGATTTAAAAGATTTAAAAGATTTAAAAGATTTAAAAGATTTAAAAGATTTAAAAGATTTAAAAGATTTAAAAGATTTAAAAGACTTAAAAGACTTAAAAGACTTAAAAGACTTAAAAGACTTAAAAGACTTAAAAGAATTAAAAGAGATAATAATAATTTTTTAATTATATAAATAAAGATAATATATAAAGAGAAAGCTCGTTTTTTAAGTTTTAAAGAATATATAATAATAAAAAATAATAAAATAACTATAAAAGATATATATTCTATTATCTACGAAATATTAATTCTACGTAATATATTTATATCGAGTTATTATATAATTTTAATAGTAAGTAGATATTTTAATTTTACGTCGAATTTATCGAATTTATCGAATTTTAGAGATAGTATATTTTTTAATAGATACGAGAATATTAAGATTAATAGAGAGTTTTTTATAATAATCTATATAGACTAGTTAGATAATAAGAATATTATAAGTATTATTTATAAATAAAGATTTATTATAAGGTTCAACGTATCTATTCTAAAATTCTCTTAAAGAATCTTTTTATATTAACTATTTTTTAATCTCATAATATCGTAATTTAAGATTTCTTTCGAAAGTCTTTTAAGAAAGCGAGTCTTCTATAATTTTTTTCGTAAATACGAATATTAAGCCTCGTTTTCGAAATCTAACTATTATAAATTATATTTATACTTTTTAATTTCTGACTTTAAATTTAAGCGATTTAGTTAAAGTTCTTATAGAGATAATATTCTTAAAATCTTATAGAAAGTAATAAGAGTAATAAGAATAATAGAATATAATAGAACGAAGTATAATAAAATAAGATGTAATGAAATAAGATATAGGCTATAAAGTAATATTACGCTATAATATAAATTATAGCTTAGTTATTAATAATAAAACTAAGAAGATCTTTTAATTTAGAGATCTTCTAGACGAAAAATCTTCTAAGATTTAAAAATACTCCTAGGATCTCTATAAAATACGATTTTATTTTACACTATAACTACTTATACTCTATGTCTTATCAATACGAGTCGAAATATTCTCCGCCTACAAATTTGCCAAGACTGTCCGGGGAGGATTAGTAAAAACCCTCTGCCGACCTTAAAGTAAGGAAACGTCAGCGATCTACCATTTGCTTGGCACTTTGACTCCCGAACAATACTTGAGAGTTGCTTACACTACGCAAATACAGATAGGTCACAAGGACAAGCATATATACTGTACTCGTGTATCAGCCGCCCACTATTACCCCATCTCACCTATCCTTTCCTGCTCTCTTCAACTCAGATGCTTTCTTCTCAAAGCTGCGGGTAGAACAATACCTTCACCATGCATTTCATCAAAATCCCAAGGTGCGAAGAATTCTCTGGAAACTACCAGTTTCCCTTTGGCAATACCCTCCTGCTAACCCACCGCATGCCGCAGGGAGTACCTTCAATTCCAAGAGGACGAGATCTTCGGCCTGCAAGATGCCTCATTAAAAAAAGAACTGGATGACAAGGTTGCTGTCGATGAAGCTCATTCATCAAAGCTATACATACCTCCGAACATCAGTTATACAATGTGGTCAGGCAAGCACTCAAGGAGGTAGACTTGGATAGCTCAAGGAGAGTGGCGCTTGAAGATTACGTCCATCTAGGCGTTCATACGATCGAAAGAGAACATAGGATGACTTGTGGGTGGTAGTTCATCTCGAAAGTTCAGGCTCCTTAGCGATAATTACACACACCATAAATGAGGAGGGGCAGACAGATTTTACGAGGCACATCAGTGCACTATTGAATTGGCGGATGATCCGTACATTGGCCATCGTCACCCTTTGGCCCCACACACGTCCGAGTTTCTCGATGACTGCAAAGATGGCCTAGTGCGAGCGAAGCTTAGCAATGACAGCGCGCCGGATACTATTGACGAGCGGGTTCTGAATAGAAAGGGCAAGAATATCAAGTGCTTTGAACGCTTTCCGCATGAGAACCAACAACATCGTGATCAAGTGCTCTAATAGCATCGGGTGCTCAGTCATTGACATCGGTATTGGTACGAGAGAAACTTCTGCCTGGCGGCAAAAGGAAATCTTTTCTTTGTGAAGCCAGCAAAGATGTATGTTTATTGTTATTGGCGCCGTCATTTTGTCTACCATTTCGTCCGTAAAGGGAGATGATCTTGATGGTTACCATCTATTTTGTATAGTCCTGGGCTTGGTTTATGATAGTTACTCGTTTAGCGCTCGTGTTTACAGAATTGGAGAAATGCTATCTCTAGACTTTGAATTCCGGAATTAAAGAGGGCCTAAAACAGCGGTCGTGGAGTACGCGAAAGCAGATCACATAGGCTCTTGAACGAACGTCAAAAGGGTTAATGTAGTACACTAGGAGACTATGATATGGATACGTATAGGTTTCCTGCTAAAATGTTTCCTATATGATAATGGAATGGCTAGCTATCGACACAAGATATCAATCTATCATATGATTGTTCTTTGAGGGCCTATTCAACTTGAAAGCTACTAAAACCTCGAGTCTCATCTCCATGCTCATGCTCGTCTTCATTCCTCGGCCTGCACTATACTCGGTCTTATATAACGTCATTATTTGTTCCATGACGGCTTGAGATTCGGAATTTTCATTGACGTCACGAATGAGGTAAAATCGTGGCAACGAAAAATAGCCCAGTCGTAATACGGATACCAGATGTAACCTTTTCGTTCCATTCCAATTAGCTTCTGATGCGACCTCTGGCTTGTCTTCTTTGACCACATCTTTTGCCGACGTGTGAGAAACATTTATTGGTGCAGCAAACAGTGATTTAATATCTGCATCCAAGAGATCGAGACAATCCAATTTCTCCCGCACTTCTTTAGTATTCCCTGTCCTAAAGACTCGCTCAACAGCAGTGACTGATTCTGCTGCCTCTTGAGAAACATTGAGATCATCCAGCAGCACTACCGTTTCATGGAAACTAAAACAAAGTCTCTTGGCTAGAGCTGCTTCCTGTAGAGTCCATAACCGTTTGGTCCAAGGAGAACATCTAATCGCAGCGATGTAATCTGAAATAGACCCCGGCCTTTGACGATAAAGGCTTGACTCCAAAACCAGTACTGCATCGGCAGCCTCGAAAACCCGCTTGATCTTCTCAGTCGCTGTCTTTTTGCGATGGTCCTCAGGAATGCAGATAGTATCAATCCAGAATGGGAGCGTGGTACCCAGCGATAGTAGTATCTTGGACTGTAGTAGCTCGTTGACCAGACTTTGCAGTTGCTGAAGAGAACATTTGGAGGTGCCGTCGAGAAATAAATTTTGTGATCTGACGTGGCTCAGAGCTACAAACTCACATGTACTCTGGCCTTGGTGTACACTTGTTCTTGAGATGTTCGGCTTACCCTCGATAGACACCGAGATCAAAGGTATGTCGCCATCGTCGAGAATAGTTGCGACGTGGCTTGAGATATCAAAAGGATCAATTTGGCAGTTGCATTCTTCTATTGCGTCCTCTGGGGACATGTCTCGCGGGGAAGACATCTCTTGACTCCTTTGATCTCTCCACCACAGTTTACCACAATACAGTCTTTCTTGATCCAATAAAATATCATCAAAGAGCAGTTTCTCATTGGTCTATCTCGCCCTCCATACCTGGGAGTATATACGGAGGTCTCACGTCTGCGCCAAAGGTTCCAGATAGCGCTATCAGCGGCGGCTCTCAGATATAGTAGGCTCCCGTTAGGTTTAAGGAAACAGAGGAACTAATAATGTACATTCTCGTCGTAAAAGGATAATTGATGTATCTATAACTGGTGTGGCGGATTATCTACTCGGTGACCGAGTCCTACGAGTCTCATGTCGGTGTGATATTTCGGCTACGCTTGCCTTATTTAGCAAGCGGCTCGCTAGAAACTTTCTTATACTTAGATATATACGATAGAGTAATATATAATATAGACTATTTTCTATATAAAATAATTAGTAAATTCTATATAATTATATTTAATAGTAATACTCTTTATAATTTTTATTTAAAAACTTATATATTCTTTTAACTTCGTTATAAATAATTTAAAAAAGAATACTTTATATAATTATATATTTTTATTATATTATATTTATCTTAATTTAATATAAAGATATAAAAGAACTATTAATAAATATAATTATATAAAGTATTCTTTTTTAAATTATTTATATAAAGTTATAATTATTTAATTATTTATTTATTTATATACGCTTTTACTCGAACTATAAAGAGTAATTATAGACTACTATAATAATCTTATATATTTATTAAAAAGATCTTATTGATTCTCTTTAGATTAAGATAAAAACTCTTAATTCTCTTTTCTTTATTACTTTATAATATATTTTAATTCTTCTATTATATTTATACTTTAGATCTTTTAATTTCTCTCTTATACTTTAAATTTAATAATTTTTTTATTTATCTCTAGAGAATTAATCTATATAGTTATATATTAATAAGTAAGTATTAATTTAAATAATTTATTTAAATAATTTATTTAATAATTATCTTTATAATTTTATCTCTTTAAAGAATATTAGTATAACTAATATATCGCTAATTTTAATCTCTTTTATTAAAATTTATCTCTTTTTTATTTAACTTAAATAAAATATTAAAATATATTTAATAGTTTATTTTTTTAATTATATATATAACTATTTAAAATAATATCTAATATTTTATTTATATAGAGAAAATATATAAATTTAATTTTCTTTATATATATCTAAGTAAAAGCGAAATTTTTAACTTTAATTTATTTTCGATAAAAAAAAATTAATTAATTTTAATTCTCTCTATTATATTAATATTCTTATTTATTTAAAAATCTTTAATTAATAATAACTTAAATCTCTATTAAAATTAAAGTTTTTAATAGTTTATTTAAATAATTAGACTAAATCTAATTTTTTAAATTATTAGATATCGATATAAGTTTAAATATCGAGATTTACTCGACTATTAAAGACTTTTTCATTATTAAAATAATTAAATATTCTTTTTAAATATCTATACTATATAATAAATATATCTTATATATCTTCGCGTAATTCTTTTTTAACTAATTATAAAGCTACTACGTGTTATAAGATTAAAATTTTTAAGACTATAAACTTTCGAGTATTAGAACTAGTATAGATATAATATTAATATAAATGAGATAGATTAAGAATAATAAGGCTATCGAACTATATAGATGAAAAGGAGATATAATATAGACTATAGTAGAAGATATCTTCGCTAAGATATTAGATTATAGAGTTAAGTAGTAATATATTAAGAGTATACTCGTAATATCGAGTATTACGAGCGTATTCTTAATATACCTCTTAGCTCTATAACTAGCGGGCCTTAGCGAAGATATTCTCTACTATATTATATCTTCTTTTTATCTATATAATTCGATATCTTAGTTATTTTATTTAATATATCTATATTAATATTATAATTAAAATTAATTTATTTATTTTATTTATATTAATAAATAAATTTAAAGAAACGCGCTAATAAAGACTTTAATAAGAAATTAAATTAAATTATTATATCTTTAAATAAGTTTATTAGATAGATAAATTAATTTTAAAGAGCTTAAATAAAATAGCGAAATAATTTTAATAAATAATAATTAAGAGATAAAGAAGATATTAGATTATTTATATAGTTAGCGAATTAAAAGAAATAGTTAATATTATCTTATATTTTTATATTTAAAATATATACTAGTAATATTACTTATAACTTTATATATTATAATATCTAAAGTTTTAATAAGATCTTAATTAAATAAGAAATAATCGAGTTATAATTAATTTAGAATATTATTTTTTAAAACTTTTTTATATATAATTTCTTTATAAAATAAGAAATCTTTTAAGCGAAGTAAGTATACTCGAAAAGCTATTATTTAAAGTATTTATAATCTTTTTAATATTTTAAATAATTAAAAAATAAATATATTAAACTTTTATAAAGAAATAATCTTATTTTAGACTTTATAGTAAAAAAAAATATTTTTAATATTAAATAATTTCGATACGTTTTTAAGAAATTTTACTATTCTCTAATATATCTAATATTCTTAATATCTATTCTTTCGAAATATTTAAACTCCTCTTTACTTTATTTTAAATCTTCTTTTTTTCTTTCTTATAATAAAATTTAATATTAAAAGAATAAATTAAATTAAGACTCTATTTAAGTAAATTAAATTTTAATAAATATTAATTCTATTAGATAATATAGTCGACGAGTTTAACTTAATAAAAATATTTTAAAATATTATTATTACTCTATAATTATAATATTAGACTAAATATTAACTTAACGAATTTATAATTATATTAAATAAGATTCGTTAGAAGCGAGATAATTTTTAAGAGATTATTATTTAATATTATATCGTTATAATAGAAAAGAATCTAGTTATAAATAATTTATTTTAAATTTATAAAATAATTAAGAAGATAAATTAATTAGTTTAAGACTTTTAGAAGAATATAACTTTCTTATAATAAAAAATTAATAATCTTAATTTATAATCTATAAAAGATTTATAATTATTCTTAATTAAGAAGAAATATATATCTAGATAATTAAAAGAAAAATTAATTAAGATTCTAGATTTATCTCTATTTATCGATAATATTAATTCTATTTAAAACGATTAATTCTTTAAAATAAAATAAAAATTTAAGATTAATAGCGATTATTATCTTATTAAAAATTTTAAAATAATCTATATAATTTTATAATTTAGTAATAAGATTATATAATATATAATATATAAAAAACTTCGAAACTCTATTAATCTATATTAATTTTTTATTAAAATTATAAACGAGTTAATTGATATCTATAAGAACTTAAATTAATATAATAATATATTATATAATATATATACTCTATAATAAAAAATCTAAATCTTTATCAACTTTTATTTAGATTTTATTTAATTAAATATTATTCTTAATATTAAAAAAACTCTTATATTAAAAAATTATCTTTTTAAGAAATTAAGAAAGAAATTAAGAGAGTTATAATAGATTATAAAAGATTTTATTATCTTAAAAATTATAAAAAAATATTTTCGAAAGTTAAATAATTTATAACGTATTAAATATAAGAATTTTAAGTTTATAAAGATTATTATTAAGTTAATTATAATATAAATATTAATAATAATATCCGCGATTAAAATATATCTTATATTTATTATCAAATTTAATTTAAATATAATTACTATATTTTTAAATATTATAACTAATTTAAAGTTAAGAAAATTAATATACTATAATTATAATAAGAAAGATTACTATTAAAAGAACTATATAATAACTATCTAAATTAAGATTAATAAAAAGATCTTTAAAAAAATATAACTTTATACGATAGAAATAAATAAAGAATTTAAAATTAATAATATTAATACTATAGATAATAATAATTCTTTTTTAAATTTAGAAAATAAATAGTCTCTTTTAAAGTTATAATAAGAGATATTTATAAAATATATTTAATAGATATTCTTAATAACGTCTTAGTACGTTATTCTTTTTATATATAAGTTACGCTATCTTTATAAAAGAGAAATTATTTATTTAAAAACTTTTTAATAGATAGTAGATATATTAATATTTATATAGTTATAAACGAGTTTCTAATCTTAGTAATATATAAAGTTCTATATCTAAAGTTATTTTTATTATTAAGATTTAAATTATTAAGAGATTATAACGACTAAATCGCAAAATAATTAATTATATATTATTTACTCTTTATTATAATAATAAAAAATTATTAAAAAGAAATATATCTAATATTAATTATATTATTAAAATATAATATAATAATTAGAAAATCTTAAATAAATAAATATAAAATAATTTTTAATATATTATAAAATAAGATACTTTTTCTATTTAATTAATATAATTATAATAATAATAAAATATTAATAATAAATAAACTCTCTTTTCTATCTACTTTAGAGCTTTAATTATTTATATTATTTATTCTTTTATCTATTATATTAAAATAATAAGAATTTTTCTTACTTATTTATAATAATAAAAGTAATTTAAATATCTCTTTATTAAGTAAGATTAAGTTTATCGATATTGCTAAAATTAATATAATAACTTATTATTAACTAGTCTATAAAAAAGATAATAAACTATTTATATTAATAATAAATAAGATCTATAATACATTATTTATATTATATATATCTCTCTTTATTTAAATATCTCGCGAAATTTATATATTAATTAATAAATTATATTTCTATAATTTAGAAAAGAAATATAAGAAATATTATAATTTTAATTATTTTATTTAGATTAATAGCGTTAATGTAGTTAATTTTAAAAAAATAAAATATAAATTATCTTTAAAGTATTATAACTATCTAGATATTTTTAATAAAATTAAAATAAATATATTTTCTCTATATTATCTCTATAATTATAAATTAAAATTTAATAATAATTTTAATAAAATAAAATTTTCGAAAAGTAGAATCTATTTAATATTAAAATATAAATTAAAATAGATAAAGAAGTATCTAAACGAATATTTAAAGAAGGGATTTATAATATTAAATTATATATTATTTATCTTACTTATTCTATTCGCGGAAAAGTCGAATAGAGAATTATTTTTTTATATAAATTATTAAAAGCTAAACGCTATTATTAAAAGAAATTAATATCTAATTTTATTAATAGATAAGATTTTAATAAGAATTTAGAAATATAAATATCTTACTTAATTAGATATTATAGTCGCGTTTAATAAATTATATATATATTCGAATAATAAGAATTTTATTACTTTTATTATCTTTCTTAAAATATATAAATATTAAATTCTCTTCTTTAAACTAATTAACGACTCGGCTATATATTAATAATATATAAATAATATTCTATTTAAGTATCTAAATAATTTCTATTAAATCTATCTCAATAATATACTTATTTATAATAAGATAAAAAAGAAATATATCTAATACGTTAGATAAATTCTTTAGAAATTAAGAAATATCGATCTTTAAATAAATATCTTTAAATATAAATTCTATATTTAGAAAATTAAATTTCTAAGTCTACTAATATCTATAAACGAGTTATAAATAAATCTTATTAAAATTTAGATTATTATTAAGTAAACTATATCTATTAACCTTAAAGAGATATAGATCTTTATTAAATTTTATAATTTTTATTAATAATTTATTAGAGATTTCTTTAAAATAGTTAAATTTATAATAAAATTTATAGTAAAGAAAACTATATTTAATTAGTCCCCAGTATATTAAGAGACTTTCTACTTTCTAAAAATCGTTATTATTAAAGCTCTTATTCTATATTATTTTAATAAAATAAAAAAAATTATTTTAGAGATTAACTCTTTTAATTATATTAATAAAGATATTCTTTTTTAATATAATAATAAAGAAGTACTTTACTTAATAGCCTTTTATAGTAAAAATCTAATCTTAATCGAGTATAATTACTAGATCTATAATAAGAAATTATTAATAATTATTCGCTATCTAGAATATTAATACCTCGAGCTAGAATATATAAATATCTTTATTAAAATCTTTATCGATTATAAAGAATTAATATATTTTATTAAGAGAAGAAATCTTAGTCGACGTTAAGCTCGATATTTAAATATATTATTAAAATTTAATATAAAGATTATTTATCGATCTAGATTTTAGAATATTAAGATAAATATATTTATATAAATAACTAAGTATAAATTAATTAATTCTAAAAATAAATAATTATTTTAATAATATTAAATAATTTTTATTCTTAATCGATTAGAATTAGATAGCGAATATATCGATATATATATAATTAATAATCTTATTTATTATAAGATAGTAAAGACTAATAAGAAGAATAACTATTATATTAAAATTTATAACGCTATTATCGAAGATAAGAATAAGTTTTAAGAAATTACTCTTAATAAGTACTTTATATAAAACGAAGTACTTTTCTATAAGAATCGTTTATAGATATTCGATAATATATATATTAATATTATTCGAGAGATATATAATTAATTATTCTACGACTATCTCGAAGTAATATATATTTATAAATTACTTAAAAAAAAAAATTAGCGAGATATAAGAATTATTATAGCTATCTATATTAAGAATTACTATATTTATTAAAAAGTTAAAGTATTTTATAATTAAAAGTATAGTTTATTATAATCTCTATTAATTTTATAAAAATAATAATAAAATATATTAATTAACTTCGTTATAAGCTTATTTATATTTAATAATTATAATATTATTTAAATAGCGATTAATTAGCTTATTAAGAAATATTACTATATAATCTATTTTAATATTAATAAAAATACTACTACTAAAAAGATAGTTAACTTATTATTTAAAAAAGTATTTTATCTATATAATCTATTAATCTTAATAATATTAAATTAAGACTCTTAATTTATAGCTACTATATAAAAGTTTTTTTATAAAAGATTAGATATTATAACTAAGTTATTAATAGCTTTTTACTTTAAAATTAATAAATAAATTAAATAAGTAAATTAGAATATAGAGTGTTATCTTTAAATATATTATAATTATATATAGAATAACTAAGTAAGATAATTATCTATTATTAAGTTTATTAATAATAATACTATCTTATTAACTATTAATATTCTATCTTTTTTTATAAATAAGAGATTTTATTTTTAAATAACTTTTAGCTTAAATATTATTAATTATAAGATTATATATAAGCGTCTTAATATTATTTAGATAAAGAATATTATAAATTATATAAAATAAGTTTTTAAATATATTTAAAGTAATATAAATTACGTTTAGAAGATTATAGTTATATAAATTAATAAGTATTAATAAAAGATTACTTTTTAAATAAACGATAAGATCTTTTTAAATAATAAGAATATTATCTTTAATCGCTCTTTTTATAAATTAAACTATAAGAGACTTAATTTATTCGAAATTATAGATCTTATAAAAATCTTATATCGTCTAAAACTCTTATTAAATATAAGAATCTATAATATCTTTTACTCTAATCTCTTAAGTTTTATAATAAATAATCTCTTATTAGAATAAATAAACTCTTCGCTAAAATATATTACTATTAATAATTAAATTAAATAAATTATTAAAGAAATATTTATCTTTAAATTAATCTATAATTATTTTAAATATAAAATTAAATAGAAAGATTTTAATAATAACTTCGTCTAGTATAATATAAATAATAATAAATTTAAAAATTATTAAAATCTAATAAACGACTTTTATAAGCGATATTTCGAAGAGCTTTATCTATAAAAAATTAATTAATAAAATTTCGAAACTATTTTAGATATCTCGTTTTTAATTAAATTAAAATCGTTTAATATCTTCGTAATAGCCTTATTTTTTTAGAGTTAAAAATCGATCTCTTAAATCTATATTGATCGGAAATTATATTATATATAATCTTTTACGTAGAGTTCCTTTACTAATTAATATTTAAGTATCTTTTAAAGTTATAATATATTATCTATAAACTTTATTATCGTCGTTAATAGTCTTTATTAATATTAATTATATAATACTTTACGAAGAAACTTACTTAATATTAAATTAGAGTTTTTAGCGCTTACGATTTAATTTAATTTAGAAGCTCTTAATTAATTATATCGTATTATTTTATCGATATTTTACTTACTTAGATATAAATTTAAAAATTATTATTATTTATCTCTACGTTTATAGATCTTATTTTCGCTATACTATATCGATTTTCTCTTAATTAAACTCTCTATATACGCTTAAATTACGATTAATAATATTGTTATAATATAATTAAGAAGAGCTACTATTATTATTAATACCGTTTTATTACGAATATAGTGTGCTTTAGAGAATTCTTGCTATTCAGGTAGGGGTCCACACTCTTTTAACGCTTTGGCGCAACGGTTTGCGATAAGACACGCTTTTCCGTAATAAATAATAGTAACACCGGTTCGATTCCGGGTGTGACCCGAACAGTCTAAATAGGTCACTTGGCACTCGGGTTCGGTGAGGATTTAGTAAGAACTCATAATCCTCGTGCCTTTCCTCGTGCCTTCCCTATAGTAGTTGCACCAGGCCTTCAAGTGGCTTACGGGGTCACACCCGGGGGGTTCCTATATACGTTACTCATACGTGTAGGCCAGCGCATGAGGACATACGCCATTTTTTGAAGTGTGCAATTGTTACGGATATAGTGTGCTTTAGAGGATTCTTGCTGTTTAGGTAGGGGTCCGCGCTCTTTTGGCGCTTTGGCGCAACGGTTTGCGATAAGGCACGCTTTCCCGTGACACGTTTTTAAAGAAAGATATTATATTAAGAGATCTTAGATATAGTTATTTCTTTACTATTTTTATTATTTTTTAGATGTTAAGTGTATATATATATCTATTTTTCTATCTTTTTATTTATTAATTATAAAATATAATTTAATAAAGAAAGAGAGTAGTATTATAAGTATATTCTTAATATATTCTTTAGTTCTATAAGTAGCGAACCTTAACGAAGATATCTTCTATTATATTATACCTCCTTTTCATCTATATAATTCGATATCTTAGTTATCTTATTTAATATATCTATATTAATATTATATCTATATCGATTTTAATATTAAACTCTAAATTAATTAATTAAAGATATTTATTATAATAAAAATATTAAGTTTAATATAGATTATATATAATTATAAAGATAAAAAGTATAAAGATCTTCTAGTATTAGATATTTTAAAAAATATCGTTTTAGACGTACTTCGAAGATTATAACTAAAATTCTTAAGAAAATAATTATTTTAACTAAGAATTCTATACGCTAAGAGCTATTTCTTATTTAATTAAAATATTATATGTCGATATAAGCGAATAAACTATTATTAAAATATCTTAGCGATATTAATAGCTAGTAGAAATAGATAATAAACGTATTAAATCGATATTATAATTAGTATATATAAAAGAATAAAGTAGAGCTAAGTTAAAAAATCTTAAATTTATATATATAGTTAATTATAAATTTGAGTTCGCTACGCTCTTCGATTAGATCGACTAAATTAGCCCGATAATTCTTTTACGTCTTCTTATTAAAAATTAGATATACGTTATTTATAAATGAAATAACTTTTTTATTTTCTATTAAAATTATAAGATTTCTTTTTCAAATTATAAAGTGTAGTTTACGCTATTTAATGCTAAAAGAATTTAAAAATTCGATCTTATAATTATTAAAAAGCAAGGAGCTCAAATATTATTTATTAAAGTTCGCTTATCAAATTTGCCGATAGCCCTAATAAAAAAAATAGATATATATTATTTAATTTTAGAATAACTTTTTTATTTTCTATTAAAATTTTGAGATTTTTTTCTCAAATTATAGCCTATAGCTTGCGCTTCTTAAAAATGAAAAATTATTGAAATTTAATCTTATAATTCTTTAAAGGCATAGAATTTCAAATATCGCTTATTAAAAATCGCTTATCAAATTTACTCGATAGCTCTAATTAAAAAAAAATATATAAATTTAATTTATAGGTCTTTACTCGTAATGTAATAAAGAAATATATATATTAGATTCTTAGCTTTCTTTAAATAGTCGAGTAAACCTCGATATTTAAACTTCTATCGATATCTAATAAATTAAAAAATTATAATCATAATTTTTATAATTACGAAAATTTTAACTACTAAGAATTATCTTATCTATAATAGACTTTTCATTTAATTAATTCGTATCTCGAAGATTCTTTATTATACTTATTTTATTTCTTCTTTTTTTATTAACTCTTTATATAATTATTATAGAATCGATTAATTTTAAACTTAAATTAAGATTAAATTAATATCTAATAATTCTATTATACTTTTTAAATTTTAATTTTAATATATAGAGTTTCTAAAATACTATAATCTCTAAGACGAAGTTTAGAATTTTAAAATTTTCTCGTAAATATTAGAATTAATATAGATACGATATTAGTATAAATGAAATAGAATAAAATAATAAGACTATTAAATTATATATATAGAAAGAAGATATAATATAATAGAAGATATCTTCGTTAAGATTCGCTAGCTATAGAGCTAAGTAATATATTAAGAATACGCTCGTAATAGTAAATTCGCGAAAATTCGCGTTTTTAAACGCGTAATTATTAAAACTTCTTATTAAATTAATATATATAAAAGAATAAGATAGAGCTAAGCTTAAAAATCTTAAATTTATATATATAGTTAATTATAAATTTAGAATTACTACGCTCTTTAATTAGATCGACTAAGTTATCGCGAGTAAATAAATTAATATTCGTAATTAATAAAAAAATGTAATCGGATAGCTCTAATTAAAAAATAGATATATATTACTTAATTTTAGAATAACTTTTTTATTTTCTATTAAAATTTTAAGATTTTCTTTTTAAATTATAGAACGAAATACGGAGGTCTGCACCGAAAGTCCTGCACCCGCACTAGTGCAGCCCTAACCCTACTTTCGGAAAGCGGCCCTGTAGAGGGGAAGCCTAGAAATATCTTCTCACAGCGCATGGATGGGACTTTAGGTACTTCTCTTGGCTTGATAGGGGCATTAAGCCCCGAAACCTGACTAGGGCTAGGTGCGATTCCGAAGAACTCCAGGCGTATTGTCCAGGTAACCCTTTAGGTGGGGCGTTATCCGAAGTCTGAGCGCAAGAGTCTTGGCGGGTGCAGGACTTTCGGTGCAGACCTCTGTACGGGCTTTTAGATAAAAAAATAATTTCTAAATTTAGTCTTATAATTATTAAAGCGCAAGGAATTCAAATATCGCTTATCAAAGTTCGCTCGACAGCCGAATAGCCCGCTTATCAAAGTTCGCTTATTAAAGATTACTTATCTATTTACTCGATAGCCTTAATTAAAAAAAAAATTATAAATTTAATTTATAGGCCTTTACTCGTAATTTATATATATTTATTAATTTTAAAATATTTATATATAAATCTTATTATATATAATTAATCTCTAAAAAAGTCTTAGTAAAATTTATATTATATTATATAATTACGAGTAAAGATCTATAAATTAAATTCATAACCGGTTTTTTTAATTAGGGCTATCGAGTAAATTTGATAAGCGATCTTTGATAAGCGATCTTTAGTGAGCGATATTTGAATTCCTTGTCTTTAAATATCTATAAGACTAAATTTAGTAATTCCTTTTTTATCTGAAAGCCCATATTACGTTCTATAATTTAAAAAAAAATCTCAAAATTTTAATAGAAAATAAAAGAGTTATTTTAAAATCAAATAATGTACACCTGTTTTTTAATCAGGGCTGTCGAGCGGACTTTGGTGAGCGAACTTTGGTGAGCGATATTTGAATTCCTTGCGCTTTAATAATTATAAGACTAAATTTCAAAATTCTTAAAAATTCGGAAAGCCCATATTCCGGTCTACAATTTAAAAAAAAAATCTCAAAAACTTAATAGAAAACAAAAAAGTTATTCTATGTGTTAATAACGTACACCTATTTTTTTTAATAGTTGCGGACGCTAATTTGTTTACCCGTAGTGTCTAACCAAAAAGCGTAGACCTAACGAATTGATAATTGGCTGCACATACAAATTCAAGGTTTTCTAGTTCAGCCCTACCTTATTCTTTTATATATACTAATTAATAAATACTTTTTTAAAAAGATCGAAGTTTTTAATAACATTAACGTAAATTTTTAAAAATCTAAAGAAATAGAATTTATAAATAAGATCTTAAAAAATAGATTTATAAGTTTTATTATAATCGAATAAATTTTGACGTTGTAATGTGAATTTGAATACGTTGACTGTAGAAATTCTACGCGGGTGCGGATTAATTAAGCGAAAACTCTGTTGTATTCTTCCTCCCCCCTTTCAATAAAACATCAACGATAATCAGGACTGTTATATTGCTACTAACGCCTTGCTCCTAATTTTCAATTTGACTCAAAGAGGGAGCAAGCAGAGCAGAGACATGTCGTTGATGCAGCTAAAGTACCTGAATACCTGGATGCAGTTGCCACTGTCTCTGTGCTGATTTCCTGCTGCAACTCAGCTGTTGATACAATTCCCATCCCCACTCTCCATTGCGCCTCATAGTTTGCATCCCGGACTATGGCTTTGAGCCAACTCGTTGAGCGGGATTTGTGTATGACGTTCTATTCGTCGTCCTCTTTTCCCTTCTTGCCCTTCTTCTTGCCGACATGGGATGCCTGGCCTTCCTTCTTCTGATGAACGATCAGCCTTGTCCACGACTCTTCTTTGTCCCATTCGAAGCCCGCAAGGACAGGGAGTTCCATCTCGTCGTCGGCCTGCACGGTCAAGATCATCAGCGTCATAATCTCCTCAATTGATTCGTACAAAGAAGCAGAATGTAATCATACCTTCTTCTTGAACTGCTTGTGGATTGCGTCTAATGCATCCTTGATGGTCACACCCTTCAGGTTCCGCGCAGTGACCTCAAGCCCTAACGGGAAGTGGAGATCGATCTTCTTGACCGGAGGTTCGGTAAGGAACTTCTTGAGAACCTCTTTCTCATCCAGCGTTGCTGGTGATGTGTTGAGCCGCCTGATCCGGAATGTCAGCATCTATTCGTGCAATCCACACGATGACAATGACAATGACGGTGACGGGGTTACGGCGTCAGGTCTTTCTCTTGGGTGTTGACATGGCTTACCAGTTCAGCTTCTGCGTCTCCTTTGCTATTAGCAGCTCCTTGCCTTCCTTTTCTATCCATACGTCAGCCGCACATTCATTGCTACTATTCCAAGAACAGCTTCCTCTGCTTGACTTACCCAAGTCAGCAATGTTGTACACTCCAGCTGCACTCGAGCTCGCTCTCCGGTGTCCCTTTACTGGTGCCTTATCGTCAGGAGGAGATGATGACAAGCCAGAGATGGCCGAGTCGACCTTGGTAAGGTCCGAGGGTGCTGCATCGACTGACATGTTGGTTGATGGGAGTGAAGCACGAGTTGAATGTTTCTCTGATGGATGAGATTCGATTGAAGACTTGCAGATGCTGGACCTAGTTGATGGATGAGAGAAGACGATCCGGTACGGGACAGTGGTAGGGAGGGAGGCATAGAAGTTGGAGCGGGGTTTGTCTCGTGATCACGATCGAAGGGGTTCGCGCGCTAGTGACCCCACATTTCGCCTACTTTAGGGTTTCCGGGGAAAGCTCTGACAGCCTCTGACTTATCGGAGGAGGATTTACATCACTGAAAATTTGAGGATTCAACAAGTCAGTGAGATATCTTGTTCTGCTGACAATTGTCAATCCTGGTCGGTGTGAAGATATTCGCCTGGATGGTCTTCATGGCGGCTTCTCCACGACCGCAAGCCCAGCAGCTCTTACGTGCATCATTCAATATTCCTGTACGACTTCGGAATCCAATGCAAAGTCCTGTCTGAGTAGCGCCTCTGCACCTCACGAAGTCGAGTTTCTTGCATTTCTCAATCCATTCCCGTCGGTACAGTTGCGGCAGTCGACGCAGTCGGTGCAATTGGTACAGTTCCTACACCCGGAACAATTTGTACAATTGGTGCAATTGCGACAGTTGTAGCAGTTTGTACAATTTGTGCAGTTCCGATTGCCATCGCCAGTAGTGTTGGTGCAATTGCGGTTGCCCTCGCCGGAGGAATCTCCGCTACTCGCAGAACTCATCCATCTGCCGAAAGGCCATAGAAGAGACGCTGATGTGGTTGAAAACGCGGAGGAAAGAGGTTGGTAGGCGAGGATCTATAAAAGTAAGCCAAGGTCTATCTATGATCGATGATGGGAATGCATACTGGTCTACAAGCCGCAAGGCGCACAGCGCTGGGGGATAGTCTGCTTGGAGGAAGGAGCCAACGACTGCCCAAGGGCTTGTGGGTACCAGCAAGAGCAAGCATGATGTATAGCAATCAGCAGCAACGGTTGTTGCGCATTTCGAAGGTAGAGGAGTGGAAAGTCATAGCAGCCCGTACCGCACCTCGCAGGCTGCGCAGCTGAAGGTCTGCCCCCCGCTCAACTCGAGGCTCGCCTGCCGCTTTAGCGAGCGCGCTCGGTAACCAGGGGTGCAGGGGTGATGCGCGCTCTTCATTCACCCACCCACTCCAATCCCCCATGGTTGAACGGATGGAACTACGGGCGCTCTCGCGCAGCCTAAATATATAGCATCTCCAAAGAGGGTTGCCGAGGGACGAAACAAAGAATGGGGGGCGGCCAGGATCTATTCATTTCCCATAGGCCGCCAGGTATCCAACTTCCATATCAGAGTTGTGTAAGAGCCTGCCAGGTCAGACAAGCTTTCGCATTGGGAAACAAAAGATATGAATTTGGTAAGTCATGGAGCCTAGATGTATAGAATCGATATTCCTTATAGAACCGATACTTTAGCGTTACGCGTTCGCAGTCTTAGCTTGAATGGTACTACGTATCGATGTGCCCTTCCACTGACTTGCCTACTAAACGTAGCTCTTCCCCACTCAAGTGCTCCTCCATCTCCAGATCGCCATCCCGGTCTGGCCCCGCTTTGTATTTCTGCGTCCTTTTCGCTGACCCTCGACCATAATTTTCCTTCAAAACAAGCATTTCATGTCCGTCGTCCCAGCCATAGGAATATGCCCTCAGGTCCTTTGCCTCGAACTTTGCCTCCTTGTCTTTCTTCAAATCTCTAAAGAAGGCTACCTGCCAGTCCACCAAGTCACTAGGCGTGCCTTTGATCTTTTCGTATATGTTTTTGTTTCTCCTCAGTGCCAACAAGGTCACCAGATCGAGCACACCAAGGATGAGCAGCAGTATGATTTCGATGGCAAGGATAACCCAAACACCAATGTTGGTAGCTGCACGAGAAAGTACGCATCCGGAGACTGAGGCAGTGTGATCGGCATTATCATTGGATCCCCAAGACATACTCATCGCATTCAGATGAGTTTCGAGCACTTGCGTGTATCCAGTAGCATTGCCTTGGGAGATTACCATGATAGCACCAAGGATCAGCGGGCCCCAGTTAGTGAGCACAGCGCTGGCGTTGGTATTCGAGAGGATCAGATCAAGAGTTGTATTACTAATTCGATCTGTCAGTGATGCAAAGGAAAAGGTGCATGGTCCTGGTGTGCGTACCTCGAAGGAATCTGCGGGCTTGCAACCAAATTGCAGTGCAGATCTGTAACCGAGAATTGAGTGGTATCCGAGTCTCCGGACAGATTTGAGATCATGACTGCCTTGACATCCCAAGTAGACCCTAGGCTGGAGCTCAATTCCACCAAGTTCGCGAAAGCATTCAGACCATCCGAGTACCCAGGCTGGATGAGGGCGCCTTGGTCAGCTAGTATTGTGTTCGTATAGAGCAAGTCCCGATCAACCAGCTGGGGGTGCAGCAGTCCCTGATTTGGACGAGTGAGGTTGTTGGTAAAGGCGAGCTTCCCAGCAAGGCTAGGATCTCGGTTGCATTGCCAGCCGCCTAGAATGTCTTCATCCCGAGCGTAGAAGTCCAGATCATTGTTAGCAATCTGCGAGATTCCAATTATAGGCGTTAGACCCACTCGCGGCCGGCTGAAATAGCTGATCATCTGAGAGGAGACAGATATGGTAGAACCGGGCCACAAGGGCGTTGGGTAAAAATAGTCTGGTAACGGCGTCTTCTCTGGCCAAACGACAGCATTTGCCTGACTGACAACCACTCCTTTACCAAAAGGACAGTGCCCAGCCAAAGTGTAGCCAAAGACGAAGTAGCTGACAATGAAGCTGGAAAGTACGCTTATCAACCCAGAAAAGAGCATGACGACGCCAAAGGGGCCGCCAGGGAATCGGCGCGTTCTAAACCAATTCAATGCAGTGGACGTAAGGGACAGCCACGGTGACAAGTGGCTAAGAGGCAAGCCATTATTGTTTACAGCAGCGCCCTTTAGGATGGCTCTTTGATTGATCCTCTTAATGACAAATGACCCAACGAACGGAAGAAGGGTATTGACTATCGTGAAGGCAGTCGTGAAGTACGTCCGCACGTTTCTGGAGTCCGCGTCAAATAGCAGGGCGCTGCCACTCCAGCAGGTACTTGGGGTCGGGGTATCGACGGTCAAGCAAGAGACCATGTTGATTCAATAGTCGTTACCTGCAGTCTGGGTTTGATACGAACGCGCCTTCGCAGGATCGAGCACGCAGAGTAATCAGAAGAAGCTTCGATCGAAGCTCATGACGATTTATGAAGCAAGGGAGGCATATTAAGAGAGTTCGAGCTGCGAGATTTGACAGCGACATTAGTAGACATGCTCTGCACTCACGTATGGATTCTTCTACGTGTCTGACCAATGACTAGCATGTAAGTATGTAGCGTGTTTGGAGCTGGAAACTAGGCTGGGGTACCCAGGTACCTTAATTTGCATGCGCCGATCCTGTTGGTGATATTACTGCGAGCGAAGAGGTCATTCTGCTCCACATACAATGCGCAGACCTCCTTATGGATGAGCGACAGAGCACCGCTAACCGTGCCCGCGCCGTTGGGAAATATGTCTTTGCTCGTGACTATTGTATCCTGCTTTCTTGCAGCCGAGGCCATTTGTTCTTTGATTTGATCGAGATGGCATTCAGGATCACCCAAGCTCGCGAGACCGTCGCCCGCGCCGCAAGAGCGTAAAGCAGCGCTCACCTTACGCTGGAAGAGGGGTGAGGCCCGAGCAGGATTTCGTTACCTTGGCAGTCTTGGCGGCAAGGAGGGTCTTATAAGTGCAAAGTCCATCGATGAGTAACCATAGCCATCCCATGGATTATTGCCCGAAGACCCCGATTCTCTTCTTAAACGCGGGAATACGGCTGTGCTGTGACGCTCGATGTTCAGCCCGACAACTGAGATTGACAAACTTGGAAGGCCCAAGTCCCTTGATTGGAGTCACTATGCTTGTGTAACTTGGAAAGAGCATCCGAAAGGATCCAAACTGCGTGCACTGGGGTAGACGCGTGGTATATTTGGACGTCAAAGCTTCTATGCAGTGCCCTTGAGCAGATCATTGTATCAGAGGTAGAGCAGTCCTCTGTCGTAATGAAGTCTTAACTGTGGGGGGCGAATGTATCATCTCGCTCCTGACTGAATCATCTTCTCGATATGCTCCCGACTGTTCTTGTGCGTAAGCTCCAGAGAGTGCAGCTTTTTGTTGAGATTCGAGATGTTCGACTTTAGCTCCGCTGTTTCTGATAATAACCGCTTCTCTACGTCGGACGTAGGCATGAACACGAACCTGAAGGAAGGAAGGAAGGAACATTAGCATAGAGTGACTGGAGAGATTGAGAGCACGTCGCACATCTTTCCTACTCCCTGGTAGACTTTTGTGTCCTTTGATAGTTGCTTGACCTCAGTGGAGGTAAGCTCCAGCATCCGGATGTCTCTTTGCTTGGCTGCTACGGCCGTCTTGACAATGTTGATGTCTCGCTGTGCTGAGAGAGCTTGGGATTCGATTTCTTGAACAAGCTGCGTCAACATCAGCTGGGCCAGGGAGAAATAGTGAAAGGATATGGTGAACCTTCTGTAGAGCTTGATTGGGGATTGACATCTTGTACGACCAATACCGGCCGAATCAGGACAAAGTAGACTCGAAATGGCCGGAGACCTTGGTGAACTGCTTATTTTTTGGAGGAAATCTCAATTGGCGTCTCACTGACCGAGGATCTGAGTTGCACATATGTTTGGTTAGAGGATCGGCAAGCGCCGGGTATGCCCTTAGCGTACCATTCGGCATCTACCTTAAATAATAAGTACCGTAATATTTTGGCAGCGTGGTCATTTGTCAACATCTAAAATCTACGTTGTTGTCGCATCAGCAGCTAAGGCGTTCAAGATGTCTTCCTGGCTCCCATCCATCGCATATGGTAACCCAGCTGGTGGCTATTGGGACCCAGTCACCTCCACCATCAATTGGTGCGAAGAAGTCTGCAAACTCCACCAAAATAATTCCATTGGCCCCACTGACAGCTCCACAAGGACTACTACGCGACCCCATATGCCGCCGAGATAGTTAACACCCTCACGAACCTCCTCTTTGTCTACCTTGCCTATCGGGGTATTCAATCCTGCCGCAACCATGGCCATGACACCATCTTTCTTGTCAGCTTCATTGGCTATCTACTCGTCGGGACCGGCAGCTTCCTCTTTCACGCAACGCTCAAATATCCCATGCAGCTCGTCGACGAGCTCTCTATGATATACACCACCTGCCTCATGTGTTACGCCACCTTCTCATACTCGCGCTCCCGCCTCTTCTCGCTCTGCTTGGCGCTCTTCCTACTCTCGCTCGCCATCTTCATCACGCTCTATTACCACTACCTTCAAGATCCCGCCTTCCACCAGAATGCCTACGCAATACTCACCGCTGTCGTCCTTACGCGCAGCATGTATGTAATGGAATTGAACTTGCGGCCGAGGTTGAAGCAGAGTGAGAGCGAGTACAAGTTGTTGCACAAAAGGAGTATGACAGCCGATGAGAAGCTAGTCAGTCAAGGGGAAGACAGGAGGGATAGAAAGATCCTGGGCACGATGTGGCTCATGATTGGTTTTGGTCTTACGACATTCCTTGGGGGTTTCTTCATCTGGAGTTTGGATAATGTGTATTGCTCGAAGCTGAGGTCGTGGCGAAGGCAGATTGGGCTGCCGTGGGGCGTCCTTTTGGAGGGTCATGGGTGGTGGTACGTATCAGCACTGATTTGCTGAATAGAGCAGTTTGCTAACGCATGAAATGTAGGCACCTTATGACCGGCACCGGTGCCTACTTCTACATCACTTGGGGTATCTGGCTGAGGCATTGCTTGAACGGACGGCAGGATGAGTACGACTTGTCGTGGCCGAGGTTTTGGTCACTGCCAGAAGTTGTTCAGACGAAGAGCGCGAATGGCAGTGCTCGACATGATCTTTCCAAGAAAAAAAGTTGACGAAATTTGGATTATAGCAGATAGACATAGACCATCGTAATCCCAAGCGGTTGTTCCAGAAAAGTGTGGAACCAGGTGAGTGTGTAAACCTAAGACTGGCCTGTAGTCTACATCAAAACTCTTACCGCAGGGTTCCCGTTATCGAGAGAAGATTAGCAGGTCTCTGATTGTCTTGGATGACAGATATCACAACGACGACGCTGAACACCCCGTCAATTAGTGATGGATTCCACGGATAGGTGCTATTGTGTCTATTTCTTGGGCTTCTACGTTGCTGAACGATCAATATCGGATTCTGATCTCATATCCCCAAATTCCACAAGATGCCTCAAGACTTCTCTGCTTTTGGTCATAGGCAGATCATGTCCTGCGCTGCAAATCAAGAAATTCACTTGGGCAGGTCCCAAGATGCTTTTGACATCATCCATGAACTCGTCGGAGATGATGACAGGGTCACTGTCGCCTAAGATGACACATCGTGGCATACTAGACCATTGGCTAATACGCGGCCAAGTCTCACATTGCTCACTGATAGGGCCATAGCGCATAGTCGAAATGTAAGACTTGACAAAGCCATCGTGGTTCTGAACTTGCCATCCCAGTCACACATTTAGAGCCTCAGCCTTCCGTATAGCTTTCGACTTATGACATTGCTTACCACAGCATTCGCGATAGTCACCCCAGGCCGTCTCTTCGAGATGATAGTTTGATCACAATCGACCTGTGAGTCAGGTTGTCCTTCCGATGCAGCCATGTCAAAGTCAGCTGGCCTTGCGTTCGGAACCTCCGTTGGCTGGGCTGTCAACGTTCTTTTGACAGACCACTCCACAACGCTTTCCGGAAAGAGACCTATTGAGTATAGCAGTCGGCTGGACGTGCTGAAATGATGTCTCCGGACAAAACCCGAGACGTCTGTTCGCTGCTCTTGGAGCGGGGAGCGTCAGTTGATGCAGTCGATCACCAATATTTCCAGTAAGAAGAATCGCATTCCTTATGGGATTCATCATGTGTTACAAAGATTCTTACTTGTCCCAAGTACACCTTTTCACAAATTGATGTGGTATCCTCAAACCAACGAGGATTCCAATCTCGAAGTCGGTCGTCTCCTTCCATAGTATGGCGCAGATCTGTCCATAGAAGACCATCAAGGGTGGACAGCATACACAATCGGCACAGCAGATGTGCCTCAAACGACAGCCCACGACTATCTCTTACGCCAAGGTTGCGGTACGGATTTCGATCTTACTCGCTGATTGGAGCATTTGTATGGAATAGAGATCTTAAGGGCAGCGAGTCATCGGTCTTGAACAATGCTGGATATCTGATGTCTGCGTTGAAGGAATTTGTAGCTCGTGCAATAGGCAAGAGCAGCAGTGCACATCTGTTAGATGGCAGCCATGATTCAGGGTTCGAAAAGAGGGTATCTTTACAATCAATAAAAGTGAATATAGACTAAATGGTAACTCACCAGTGTGCGAGTTTGAAAAGACGAGAGCTCTGAAGACTGCCACTTCTTCTGACAACTTGCCTCTTGGGAGATAGAATGCTTGAGATTCTCTCTATGCATGACTCTTTTCATATTCTCGTACAAGGCTCTTCAGAGCTTTTCCGACTTTCTCCTCGGATCACCGCCAATATTCTTCTTCCACTCTTCACTGATTGTGCATTTCGCCTTTCTCTCCTTTGCCTCCCATTCCCGCTTGAAATCTGCTTCCTCGCTCCTCCAACGCTTCAAATCGCTCGCCAGCCATTCTCCGGCGGCAGTAGCACATCTTGCGACGGCTTCCATGGGAACAAGATGCCCCACGTCTTCGAGCACCACTTCTTTGACTCTGTCTGCTTCAGCACCGCCGCTACCTCCTACGCCGGTACCCGTACGCTCCATCTTCTGCTTCCGCAAGTCAGGTGTGGATAAATCAGACTGCCCACCAAAGATGTACAGAGCGCTAGGCCTTAGGCGCGGGAGGTCGTTGAAAACTGCAGGTGGCTCAGGCCGGTAGAATGGGTACGTGTCTGCGGCTCTCAGATCCAGATCAGGATGCGTGGGGCGATTGACAACCAGCTTGCCATTTGCGTCCAAGCCGTCAAAATTCGGACGCAAGAAGGTAAAGACCTCCTGATGCTTGGTAGTAGTCAAGGTCACAGGGTCATCATCGTTTTCTGAGCGGTCGGGGTAAATAGCTGTTGGCAGGCTTCGCAAGCCATATTTGATCCATAGGTCTAGAACCCGAGGGTCCCAAGACTGATAGAACTTGCTTTTCTTGACCGATGATGCGGCTTCCACACGAGAAGGCCAGTCATCGCGGCGGAATGTTGATGCTTGGGTATGCGACAAACGTGATTTGTCCGGAGCTGCAGCAGAAGCGGTCTGGATAACGGGATCAATGAGAACAAGAGATGTCAGGAGCCGTGGGTGTAGATAGGCCAGATTGACCAATTGATTCCCGCCCATGCTGTGGCCTACGCCTACCAAAGGACGTGACATTTCCTTGCGGAAGTGGTTGATCATGTGCAGCAGGTCGCGAGAATGATCATTCCAAGAAGGATCGCTGCCAAGCTTGTCTTCATTCAAAACCCCACTCATCCCTTGCTGAGCAACATCTGCAATCCATATGCCTCTGATGGTCTGTCCTTGCTTCCTCAAAGCCTGAGATAAGTCGTCCCACAGAGGCTCGTACAACTCCTTCGGAAAGCCATTGGCATGAGTACCAATGATGGTGATAGCACCAGCTTGGGTGTAAGACTGGTCCAAGGGAGTATATTGCTTGACGTGGAGGACAAGATCATCTTCTTCATTTTCCAATGTTGCTCCAGGGTATTCTCGAACATATTGGCAAGGAATAGTATGCTCTTGCACTCTGAACATTGAAGGAGACATGGTGGGAGCTGCGAGTTATGTACACCTGTGTAAGGGCAGTTTCCCTGTAGAAAGAGCGAACAAATTTTTTATTTGAACAGGGAAAGTCTCGAAAATATATACAGCAATCAATCATTAATGGCCCCTTGCAATGCCTAGCTGCTCGGCCACCAAGCAGGCGGCACAGACGATTCGATACTCATATCAAGTCAAGCCATGATTAGAAAGCATTGAGGACTCTTCTCCGCATGAACTCGGTGTTTCCATATGTACAATATCAGATGAGAAGGCGGTGACGATGTGTGGACCAATATGCGCCGTCAGCAGCCCCAATTCCAAATGCTCGTCAGTCATCACGATCTGCCCGAAACAAACCCCGCTAAATGTGGTCACGTGTGGCAAAA
This sequence comes from Letharia lupina, assembly GCF_014066315.1. Lineage (NCBI taxonomy): Eukaryota > Fungi > Ascomycota > Lecanoromycetes > Lecanorales > Parmeliaceae > Letharia > Letharia lupina. Next base: position 1,409,106 of record NW_023502984.1, read on the forward strand.
GCTTGGCGCGTCAATCGATAACGGTTTTGCCGACGCGACTTCAGTCAACATTTGCGCAAAGCCCCCATCTCTAAGGCGCCCGCCAATTTTTTTCATATTGTTCATAAAAAAAGAGCTTGTTGCCTTTAGAGACCACCTTCAAATCTGTCGAAAGTAGCCGCTATGGATCTGGACGGTGCAGAAAGCAAATCTTTATTCGCACAAGTCCAATTCTACATCGTGCAAACCGTGGATCTTCGAGGAGACAGCGCACGCGAGGTGCGTGTTACAACACACAGATGAGAGTGAAGAAATGATGCTGACACAAGCCTTCAGCTTGCCAAGTTACTGGAAGACAATGGGGCCGAAGAGATAACCAGGAAAGCAATCGCGGACCCGATTCCTTTGCAAGACATCACGCACATCATCTCAACCACAACGGATTTCCCTGAGTACGGAGCAGCCAACGATGCGCTGAAGTCTGTGGTCAAGCCAGATTGGGTGAAAGCCTCGATTGCTAAAGGCAGACTTGCAAATCCTCGACAATACAGCCCAGATCCTAGGCTGTTCTTCTCCGGTCTGGTCGTTTGTTGCGTCGATCTACCAAGTGGAGATTCAGATGCTATCATCGGAGGCGTTCTCGCCATGGGTGGACTGTATTCTAGTTCATTATCGAAGATGGTCACCCACATTGTAGCCCTGACTATGGACTCGGACAAGTGCAAAACGGCCATCAGCAGGAACGTCAAGTGTAAATTTGTTTTGCCACACTGGTAACAAGCCTTTCGTCGAAAATCTGCGACGATTACAAGCTCTGACTCTTGCTAGGTTCGACGACTGCCTCAAACTAGGCAAACGAATTGATGAAGCGCCCTATTGCCTGCCGGATCCCGAGATCCTACGCAAACGCCCTGAAGATCGTATACCCGAGGCCGGACGACAAGACATGCTAGGTGCATCATCTCCTAAACCTGATCGGCTGCCCACGCCTTCCAGCTCACCCAGCGCGAATCGTCGCCAACTCACGGTCTTCAGGGGTAAGAAGGTCATGCTCTCTCGGGATCTCGAATTGGGGAGTCATCTTTTGGGCACTATTGAAGATCTGATCTTAAACGGTGGAGGGATGGTGACTGGCAGCGTATACAAAGCCGACATCTTCATCTGTCATTACCGAGAGTCGCTTGACTACCGGATAGCCTCCAGGGCCGGGAAGGACGTCGGAAACTTGGCTTGGCTCTACTACCTTATCACTCACAACGCATGGACTTCCCCTTTGCGACGGCTGTTACACTATCCGGTTGCTCGCCAGGGTCTTCCTGGCTTCAGTATATTTCGTATCAGTCTCTCGAATTACAATGGTGAGGCTCGTGTGTACTTGGAAAATCTTGCCAAAGCGGCAGGAGGAGAATTTACCAAGACCATGAAGGAGGACAACACCCATCTAATTACTGCTCATATGGTTAGTGAAAAATGCGACGCGGCAAAGGAGTGGAACATTCACATGGTCAATCACCTTTGGCTTGAAGAGAGCTACGCCAAATGGCAGATACAGACCGTCTCTGATCCGCGCTACAACCATTTTCCGACCCGTACCAACTTAGGCGAAGTTGTTGGGCAGACGCCAATTGACAAACAGGCAGTTGAAAAAATGTTCTTCCCTCTTGGGTCCGACGTTGATCCCTCTGCTGAGAGTGACGATGTGCCGAGGCCAATGTCCGTGAAACCTCCTAACGCTACATCTTCAAGGAGTACGAATGCCATGAACCCCCATCCATCGCGTTCTGCGGGGAGTCAAGAAGTACCTTTCCGTGCTCTTCAATCTGATGGCCATACCCCCAAGGCTTCGAAAGAGAATAGGAGACATACAGAGGGCAACGCAGTTCGAACACCAGCCTCTTCACGATTCATCGGCCAGGGTAAAGAGAACGAGACACCTTCTACCACAGGCAGTCGCAGTGCAAAGGACAAGGCAGTCGCAAAGTTGCACGATCTCGCTCCTGATATCGCACTTTTCCAGAAAGAGAGAAAGAGAGTTGGTGGGGTTACCCATGGAGGTCGCAAGTCAAGCGAAGATTTGGTACCCGAAGTCAACAGAAAGCGATCGGTATCGAAAGACGAAGATACCGATACAGGAGCAGATGAAGAGACCAGGGCGACGAAGAGGGCTAAGAAGTCAAAGGGGCTTGCTCCTCCATCGATGCGTTTGGCGCTCTCTGGATACAAGGGGTGGGTAAGTGCTGCCAAAAAGGAAGGCGAAGAGCGCGTAAGTACAATGGTCAGCTCACCAGCTATGAGCATTACTGACATGACTCAGGCACGACTTCGAGCGATGGGAATACTGATCGTCCCTGATGTCGCCAGTTGCACTCATCTTGCTTCTCCTCATATCCTCCGCACACAAAAGTTCATCTGCGCGCTGGCACACGCTCCCATTATCCTATCTACCGACTTTGTAAACGATTGCCTCTCACAAAACAAGCGCCTTGAGCCAGAGAATTATCTGCTGCAAGACACCGAGAGCGAAAAGCGAATGGGCTACAAGCTCAGCGATTCCCTCGTTCGAGCAAAGAGCAACAAAGGTCAGCTCCTTCGAGGGTACTCCATTTATTGTACCGAGCTCATTCACGGCGGCTTTGAGACATACAAGTCCATCGCGGAGGTCAATGGTGGCAAGTGCCTCATGTATCGTGCTCGCGCTGGATTCACGGCAACGCTGCGAGCAGGTTTGGACGAAGAGGGTGACGACTCCGAAGCTAGTTCGCCCGGATACGTGTACCTTATCAGTGGTACTACTCCAGAAGAAGCGAAATTGTGGCCGAAATTCCGGCAAATGATCGACGGATTGGGCAAGAACCCTCTCGTTGTCCGCCACGACTGGATAGTGGACCTTGCGCTGTCGCAAAAGCACCAATGGCGTGACTCTTATAACTTGACTGAAAAGGATATCACACTTACGGCTTGAGCGTATGGTGGGCATTTGGACGACTGAGCGGAGCGTTTGTGACAGCACAAGTCCCTTTTTTATTGGCATGTCGAGAGAGATGGATGGCGAATCTGAACGTCTGTATATCAGACCCGACTTCGTGGGAAAGTGTTCGGTGATGGTCACGTTCAGGCTGCAAGAGCAGCACTCAATGCAGACATCCTTCAGAAAAATTTGACTCCCTGTTGATCTTCACTTCCAAATACCTGCGCTTTGCCCCGTTTGACCAACACGGCCAGCGATCTGTGGAACAGTTCGGCGTCCATGCCGTGAAAATCTAGCATTCCGTGAGCATTCGACTTCGACCTCTTCTCGCGAGGTACTATACCCTGTCCCACAGTCATCTCCCCGTTCATCAACTCATAAAGCGTGAGCACCGTATTCTTCTGCCCAGTGTCCTCCACCCACCCAACAATCACCTCCGCCCACTCCTCAGGCCTCTTCCAATACACCCACGTCGTCCCCCCTTTCGCCTCCACCCCTCCATCGATCCACTCCGCCCTCCTACCACCCTCGTCCCTCGTCATCCAATCCACCACCTGCAACGCATCGTTCACGCTCAACCTCTTCCTCAGTTCTGCGTTCTTGAACAAGGGCGTGTCGAGGGCGGCGACTAGGGAAAGCTTGAAGACGTGGCGATGTCGGCAGTAGCGCTGGATTAGGCGGGACCATTTGCGGAGTTGTGAGAGGCGGGTTTGGAGGTTGGGTTGGAGGGTGAAGAAGGGTGGGAAGGAGTAGGACTGGGGGTAGGTGAATGATTCGGCGGTACGAGGTTGTGCAGGAGCCATGGGACCTGTCTGGATAGCTATGTATCGCACTCCAAAGAAATTTCTCCCATTCCAAGGCGGGTGGATGTTGATGTCTTGGCATCGGCCCTACGAGTATGCTTATCGATAACGGGTGCCAAGAATACAGAAATCTTTGTTCTCGCGCGACGCGGGTGACCGTCACGCGAGCCTGAATGATCCTGAGTGACTGCACCTTCTTGAAGGTGAGGAAATTGCTGTCTGGTTGGTATTCTTATCAGAAAATATTACGTATCTCTTTCACCGTCTAGGGTGGGCGGTTCGTTACAATACGGGCTACATAAGTTGATGGCCTGGTTAAGATTCATACGCAGAGCCTTCATGGAAAAGCGGCGACGATAGGAAAGACACTCAATTATCAACGTCGCTCTCTCAAGCTTATTCTTCTCATCTTTCTTACCACTCTCAACTTCTTCTTCCACTCTTTCTCTTCTTGTGTACTTTTGCCCTCGAATTCATCCTTTTTTAAATCGCCCTCCCCTAGTCCTGGTCGACCTTGCTCGCTCCCCTAGCTGTCTATTCCTCTTCTGCCGTCCTCATAAATAACGCAGAACGTCAGTTAGATACCGTTAAGTCCGACTTTGAGTCGGACTCCTGGATTCCCTATCTCTTTCCTGTAAGATATAAACCCGACTGTTGCCTTTACTGCCTCGATCATACCGACCTACATTTGAAGGAACGACTCCACAACCTTGACAGTAAATCTTCGTTGCAGCGGCACTTCGACCGTCTTCGCCCTTTTCGGCCCCGCGAACCCTGCCCTTTCCCCCATCCCGAATGTGCGACAGTCACGCTTAACCGTGTGATGCATTTTAAGAATCATGCGGCGACCGTTCACGGAATCTACATGTCTGACAAGATTTAGTATATCTCGTGGAATTTCGGGTTGATTGTGTATACTAGAGCAATTGTTCTACGATTCGTCTATCTCGATATATTGACTAAGGAGGACATCAATCAGGTCGCTGGGTTTTCCTGAATCTTCCGCACATTTCTCCTATGTCCTGAGAGTCCCTTTCCATCTTTTCAATGATTGTTTCCACCTGAACTCCCATTCGTTCCCACAAAAACCACCTGAACAGCAGTGAAGCTTCCCACTCCATCAGCCTTCATATTCTTCACTCTTTGGACAGATACGTACTTACGCGGCAGTAGCAGTGAACAAGTCAACTAGTCTCGCATTCGTCACCAGTTTCAGACTAGTTGAGAAGCCAGCCGTGAAAAGTCCAATCACGATCAAGCGTACTAGATCAGAGCTGATTGTGTACAGGACAACGATGGAGGCGATCGGGAGTAGAGAAGCTAGAACTACACCGACGAGGGACGGGAGGCGGGAGAGCCCAGTTTGTGAGTAGGAGACTGTATTGGCGGACCAATTCGTGGCTTCTGGTTGCTGTAAAGGCGTAGTAAGTAAAGATAGTAGCCAAGCTTTTTCCAATGTAGAGTAGCATCAAAAAGCTCGGATCATTAATGACGTTTTATTTCAGCGTGGGAGAGAAATCAGTACCCTCAGATATTTCCCAACAACCTGATGCCACCAGTGCACCCCTGTATTAGTTACCCAGGCCGTAAGAGGATCGTCGGCGTGCCGAGCTTGTAGAGCGATGAGGTCTGATTTATCCGGCTTTGACCAGACATCACTGTCTTGGCCCACCAGATGCACATTGCCCATTGAGACAGATTCCATCCATTGCTGGAGAAAGGAGAGATCTCTGGGGTTGGGCTTCTGAAGACCTGCGAGGGCCGTCTGGTGCAGAAGCGCTTCGTCTGTGATGTCTCAGTACTGCTTCCACAAATCGAGATTGAGAAACAATAGATTCGTTGGATCGGCTTTGACGAACTATACTCTTTCAGTTTTTCCCGTATCCTGAGCATAGTCCGCCATTGTTGTCCGGCTCTTTCGTCACTACCACTACTTTTATCGTCCGATCTGCTGAGATCGTCCCAGCACTCTGAATAACGATTTCGATCGAGGATATCCGATGCAGAGTCTTGGTCAGCATAATATCGAAGGTCATCTTCCAACGCTACTAGTTCCGCTTGAAGATATAGTAGATTTTGAGCGTTCATCGCTCCAAACCGACGAAGAATAGCCACTTCAGGATTGGCTCCCATCAAGGAAGCCATTTTTGCATAACCTTCCATCGTAAGACAACGGTATTGATTCAATGCAAGAAAAAGGTCTTGACAGCTGGTTCATGTTATAGCAGCAACATGGGCTGTATCCTGATTGGTAGCCCCATGGCAATTTAATTGTCTCACCTGCATTAGAACGTATCTTGCGACATGCGTGGTTGTCATTTGACAACAGTATTGAGACGTCGCCCTGCTCTTTCACACGAGGTGAGGCAGTCTTGTAACGAACGATATTGTCTATTATAGAATTCTCGACGATTGTTGCGACCGAAGCAACCAGGAATAGTCCCATCGGACGATCGAGCAACGCAAACCCATGAGGTGGTCGTAGCATAATACTTTCGACACGTACTAAGGAACTTGTTCCGAAGTACATGTACCTTATTCGGCTACGATTTGATCATGCCGCTAATGTTACGAGTGTGCCAAGTGTCCATGGGGCCCTTGTTCAGACCGGCCCGCCTCTCTCCCGAGAATTGCTACCGTCTAAATCTTGTTGTACCATACTTAGGTATTGAGTGTAATCTTAGGGCGGAGGGTTTCCGCGGTCAGGCTGGGGAAGCGTCTGAGCGTAAAACCCTCAAGATAGAACGCCTACAGTAGTCAAGGCGTCGACTATGCTCTTTAATAGCCAATACCCATGGACCAGCCTCGCTATAGGAACGAGGTATAAAAGACGACGTGGTGAAATGAATCTGTGTTCGATCGTTTTGCGGACAGCATAGAGGGGTAAGATGGGTCAGGGGTTCTCCAAATGGTGTTAGTCTCAATGTTCGAAAAAGGGGCTTTCATGTTCCAAGAGCGCTCTCGAGAGACCTAAGTTCTTCTCTAATAACAGAGTTGTACAGGTCAATTAGCTACGGGTGATTCTTGATCGAAGCTTACAAATCCGATCGCATCCTCGACCACAGAATTATTCAGACTACCAAAGCCCTAACAAAAGATGCGGAGCGATGGGAAGCAAATGCTTAGGGTCGGGTTATAAGGACTGTCGCGGTGAATTTCTCCCTAGGCCTTCCTACAAAGACCGGCAGAACTTTGACTGTATCATACATCGAGTGCTATATCACAACAGTACCCATACCCTCTACGCTTCATCCAACACTTGCGATTGCTTGCCATGTCTATTGAATAGCGACCAGCTTCGTGTATGCTAGCCTTGCTGCTGGCCCCGCGACTAACTTGACTGGCCGCTTTACTGCTGTTCCTTGTTTCGAGATGCTTTTATTCGAGCTCAACCTCAGCCTTCTTCTTCTCTTGCTGCTGCTTTGCCTTGGCTTTCTCGGCCTCCTGAGCTAGAATCAGACCGTCAGAAAATGTTGGTTCTTTAGGAAGCGAGCTGAGGGTGAAGTTACCGTCGGTATCCTTTCTATCTTGCGTCAGGGGTGAGAAAGAGCACACAGGGACGGTGACAAGGTCCTCAGCTGCAAGGTACTCGGCCCCAAAGATAATATCAAGATGGTCTGACTCAGGAGAGACGTAGAAGTCGCATCGATGCACTCTATTTCCTGTTTCATTCCATCTCCAGTCAAGGGATAGTACGCCATAGGGTGTTATACTGTGACCGCTGGCGGCCTTTAGGCTTGGAGGATTATTGACGCCCAAAATTTCGCTGGTTTTGCCTAAGCGTTCGACAAGTCGCCGAGAGATCCAGTTCCCGCTTTGACATTGAGTATCTAGCAGTGCTCGCGCATGGGCATACGGTCCACCTGCGATCGCTATTCGAATATCTTTGCTGAAAGTCTATGCCAAAAGCTATTAGTCACATCACACATTCGGTGGATTGAATCACCTCGACTTTTCCGCCAACCTGGTTTCTTACCTCCTCGTATGGTTGGCGCTGCCGATTATCTCCTGGAAGTTCTGGAAGATCTTCGCACTGTCCTCTATAAGTCACGTTAGCACTGTGCCTGAATTTTAGGGGCACATATTGCTTACTTGATCAAGAGGTCCGCATCGTCGGTCGGTAGTAGATGCTTCTCATCAATGACTGGTGAGTCTCTGTTGGAAGCCACACATTGCCTGAAGGCGTTCGTAACATTTGAATGTGAATCTTCGTCGTGACTGCCCTACACTCTTGTTAGTGCAAGTCCTCGAACAATCACAAGCTACCAACATACTGCGTTTTGCCAATGTCGTAAAGGATTTTGGAGCCGGCCGGACAACCTTCTCCACGGACTGCGGTCTGCCACCTTGAATTTCCCTTTAAATTCGCTATTGCTGCAGGTCCATAATGCAAAGCGCGGAAGAAGGCTTTTAGACTTGCTCATACTGCGTCTGTTGTAGTATTTCCAACCGAGGAGAACGGCCGCTAGAAGCATCATAACTCCGATGCTGACGCCCACAGCAATCCTATCTCTTGTTGTGAAGTCGCGGCCACTGGAAGAGATTTGGTAGACACCGATGTACCAAACGCCTCCGCATAATACCGAAGCATCACCGCAACAGGTACTGTTACAATACGCTTGGTCCGACAACGAGGTATTCGCCATCGGGTGAAGAGTGGTGTCGCAATAACATTCCAGGTTGTCCTCAACGCCGAAAACCGTGTGCCCTTGAGTAGAGCATAACTTGGCACAACCTACAACTGTGTTGTTCGACAATTTTACACTTGAGGCCTTGAGCAATCGATCATTCCAGGTATCGTGATAACAGCCTAGGTAATTCCATCCACTAAGCTGCTGTACAGCGGCCGTCGCGTTTGTGTGGCATTGGGGATTGCGTGCGCTGACAAGGCTTGTGAAACAAAGCAAGACTAGAACCGTATACTGCTCCATGAGCGTACACCACCAGTCTAGTGTCATGAGGTCGTCACCGCAAGGAAAGAAAGGCGGGTCTCGGCTGGGCTTGGCGTCTTTATTTGGGAGTTCTGTTGATGTAGATCATGTAGTACAAGGGTCTTTGTTGACAGCTCCAGCGTTAGGGGGAGCGACAGTAGTAATATCCTGGAGCATTTGTTCCAGGGTCTCAGCTTGAAAGCCCCATGCACCTCCTGAGAGGAATGCCCCACTAGGAGCATCTCAATCATGGGGAGAATACCAATCACCAAGTCCGGACCTTTGAAAGCTCTTACATTTGCTTATCAATTCTGCGTGTTTGTTTCAGGATGTAGCCAATGATTTCCAGAATGTGAGCAGGTTGAAACACATATGCAGGCAGGCAAAGTGCCAAGGCTTCCGTAGAATCTTTCAACGCTTCCCGTCAGCCGGGGTCGTTTTGATACGCTGTCTATGTATCGTGCATGTGCCCTTTAATGTCATCAACATGCCCAAGTAACACTGCGCAAAGGGGCGGGAAAGCCTTGCCGCACAGTCAACTGCGGTTGCTCGAGCTTCTAATATTACCGTATGCACTTCGGACATTCAAGGCTCAGGGCCCGACAAACAAGCCGGAAAGTGCCTATTCCATTGAAGTCCCCACTCCCTCAAAGAGCGTACTCCCTGAAAGTGCCTACTCGCTCACAGTTCCTAAGGAGTCAAATTTGACTTTTCTCGTTTCTCATTTGGATAGCGTCCAAAATTAGAAGGTGGGGGAGTGCCGGGGATGGGACGGGCCACAATTGGCTGGACGGGCCTTGCGCGCCTTTCTCCACACATACGGTACCTTAGCGGGCTGTTAGCCTGTTACAGCCGTCTTCAATCAACATTCAACCACCACACCACTATATGACTTGTTGAAATAATCAAGAAGGATGGATTGATTCTTCCCCCGGGTCGCGTATTAGGTACAGTAATAAATGAGGTGGATGGCAGATACGGGTGGCTGGCATGCTTGGGGGCCAAATGCTAACATGACTTTATTCGTATTATTTCCGTAAGAAATAATAATACCAGTTTCCGTTGAAACGGATGCGAACCGGAGCATCGTCACCATCGGGACGTTCGGATGGCTTACGGTTGTTTTAGGTGGGGGCTTGCGCAAGGATGTCCAATAGATCCTTCCTTCTAGAATCCCTCATTCTGAAATTGGCAACTCTCACTATGAGCATCCGGCACGACTCTTGAAGTACCACGGCACATACAGCAGCGATTCGCTGCGGTAATTGACGACTTAGAAAGTGCTATTGGGCTGGAAACAGCAAGAGCTTATCTGACGCCTCGGCCTATTGCCACATATAAATCGCTGGAGTTGACGATCTGTAAATAAAGTACATCAATAAAGACTGCATAACTGATGCGAGCCACCCGTCATATCCCACGCTGTTTTTGCACTACGAAAAGATCGAAGGAGCTTGTTTGCAGATAACGAACTTATAGATAGAAGCTAATCTATATTACCTAGCATCATCACCTTAAATCGCTATATTCGGGACCAGGAACACTCGCGGCGCTTTACAAGTCATACCCGGAACTAAAGAAATAACGCAAGAAATGATTCTCATATGAAATTGTTAAAAGCGCTACCTACTGAGCTCTGCTAGTTCATTGCATCCACAACATCGTCCCACTCCACAATTTTACGTACGATATGCACAGACCTGAGACAATCCTACTACAGTCACCTGGAGGTTCCCTGTCAGAGCAAGTTGGCATCTATACAGCATCACATCTCAGCGTCTCTTCGAGCCTGCGGTCCGTCTCATAGAATCCCTAGTACACCTTCCAGCTATCCGTAGCCATTCTTATAGCAAGATAACGCCTTGCTTCCTTATAAGCTATGGGAGGACTAACCAGCCGATATTGATAATATAAGGAGAATGCGGCAGCGACATCTCCCTGTCTATCTCCGTTCCGCCTATCATAGCGAATCCTTCGAGATCTACATACCTGCACACACCAAGAAATCCCGTCAGCTGGAATAACTTAACGAATACCCTCTTTATGAATTAAATTTTACGCAACAGTATATTAGTGTTATCGAAATCTTTAAGTCACAGCGCAAAACCTCTCTGCTAGGGCTCTTCGTTGTGAAATCATCATCAAATTTCCAGTTTTAAGGGGTGCAGGTATCTCTGTCACCCTCGTGCTGGCGAAGCTCGGCAAGTATACTAGAACACGTTCTATCGAGTGTCGCTTCTGTACCTACTAATAATAATGATAAGCCCCCCATCAAGCTGCGAAAGGCGATAGATAGATCAAGAGTTAGCGCTCGATTCGAATCGCTACCAAAAATATACGCAACGGTCCTCAGCCTTAAGGAAAATCACAACAGAGAATTTCCTAGGTGAAGCGTACTACTGCAGCCGGTCAGGGCAAATCAAAGCAGTCGTTTGGGGCTAGAGTGAGTGAAAGGATGAAATGTGAGCGTGCTTATTCGGCTGGGGTACTGATCACCCTGGTGGGGTGCTGTATTTAACACCCTATCACCTAGCCCGCACCTAAATGCGGTATCCTCGGGTGAGGACCACACTGAGCCGGGGGCAGATTTCTGTCTTCCTGAACCGCCAAGACCCTCTCATTTCGCAACACTTCAAACCTTCTAACCTTCCATGCTCCTAGGCTTTCTATCGCTGTCAAATCCGGCCGCTCTTTTGTCCTGCCCCGACAAAGCCCAACACCTGCCACCATGACGGCAGCAGGGAAGCGTCAAAAGCGCGAGGACTACCGCAAAACCCACAAGGAAGAGGGCAACGCCGAGCTCCCCAAGAAGAAATTCTACCGGCAACGAGCCCACGCCAACCCATTCTCCGACCACCGATTGACATAGTAAACCCGCCTGCCCGATGTCTACCTCGACCGCTGACAGCTAATCAGATGGTGCACCTAGCCCCGCAAGCCCAGCCCTCATGGACTGGTCCTCCCACTACCCTGCTTTCGTCGCACCGGACACTCAATCAGTCGCCAAAGATCACGCGGTGGTCAAGCCCCTGACCAAACCCGTAACGGTCGCAGATATCGGTTGCGGCTTCGGCGGTCTCCTCGTCGCGCTCTCGCCCCTCCTGCCCGACGAACTGATACTGGGGCTCGAGATCCGCACCCAAGTGACCGAGTACGTGGAGGATCGTATCTCCGCTCTGCGCTCCCAGTATGCCGACCGCTCTCCGCGCCTGTATCAGAACATATCGTGCCTCCGCGCCAACACCATGAAGTTCCTCCCCAACTTCTTCACCCGCGGCCAGCTGTCACACATCTTTCTCTGTTTCCCGGATCCGCATTTCAAAGCACGGAAGCATAAAGCGCGGATCGTGTCGGGCACGCTGTGCGCCGAGTATGCATACGTGCTAAGGCCAGGGGGCTGCGTATATACGATTACGGATGTGGAAGAGTTGGGAGAGTGGATGAGGAGTCGGTTCGAGGCGTTTGGAAACAGCGGGGTCGGTGGAGAAGATGAGGGGGGTGAGACTGGAGAAGGCCGAACGGAAGGCATGTTTGAGACAATTGAGTTGCCGGAGGAGGGGAAAGAGGGAGAGTGGGTTGATGAGGGGGGGCAGAAAGGGCTGGTGGCGATGCTGGTTAGGTGTATCAGGGAGGAGACTGAGGAAGGAAAGAAAGTCACGAGGAATGGGGGAAAACGGTTTGTGTCTGTCTTTCGAAGGAGAGAGGATCCAGCGTGGCCGGATGAGATTTGAGCCTCCTAAAAGGCGCACAGCCAATTCGAGACGATGTTGCAAGAACCTCGCTGTGACCATATAACAGTTCGAATGCATTTGAATTCGGGTTTAAACGATAATGAAGGACATGTTTATCGTTAGATGCACCGATTCTCACCACCGATGCCGTACGTCCAAAACAGCAGGTGACACAAGGCCCGCTTCCAAACATGCGGCCAGTTTTTCGAGAAATCTATAGCAGTCCCAAACGCCTCCACAGTATGTGGGGTATTTCCCTCCCCCAACAAACATTTCTAGATTATTGATATCCCCATTTTCAAGCTTTTCAAGCTCTGCTTCGATGAGCGGTTGTCTAAATCGTAGATTTATTACCTACTTTTTGACCGTACTGGCCAAATTTGTATGCCGCATCATTATTGCTGAGTATCTGCAGTCAATCAGCATCATATCTCCTCATTTGAGACATTAGTGACTTACGAGAAAATGCTGATCAGCGCAAGTAAGATCCCAAAGGCAGCTTTATCCGTAATGACCTTCCCCCCCGAGAAAGCGCCAATGACCACGATAAGGCAAGTCTTGAGATGTCCGACAACGGTACTCTCGAGAGGTCCTGAGCCACCAATGATGAAGAATTGCGACAGGTTGATTAACGCGGCAAGGAAGCCACTTAAGAGTATCAGTCCCCACATAACCGCAGGTGTCTGGTCCAGCGCTGGAAACTTGTCCGACCATGGAACGACATATAGTAGAAGTACACCTCCTAGGGGTGCTTGGTTGTACAGGAGCTGGAATCCGTTCACCTCGTATTTTCTTTGATAGGTGCCAATCCAGATTGTGTAGATTCCACTGACAGTGACGCTTCCGAAAGCGAGAAGCACACTCAGAGCACCCACAGCCTTGATTGGCGCACCTGGAACTGGAGCTGACTTCTGGTCGTAGTAAGAGATCAAGCCGACTCCGAAACACATAGGGATCAGAGCGTAGACTGCCATCCTTGGGATGGTTTTCTTGTAGAAGAAGAAGTTGATTATTGCGACAATGGGGGTCAGGAGGACTCGAGTGATTTGATAGAAGGTAATAGTTGAAACTTGGAGAGAGACATTCATGCCGACGATGTTCATAGCCATTGCGATAGCGAGAGGGAGCATGTTCATGATAGGAATCTTTCGAGGTTCGAACATGCCGACTGCGGGGCGAGAGAGGAGGTAGAGCGTCGCTGCTGTGACGAAGAAGTGGAAGGATGCGAAGGCTGCTTGACATTGTGAGAAGGATTTGTCGCTAAAAATGGCTTTATTGCAGAAGACCTGGTCAAGACGAATTTGGTCAGTATTCATTCAGCATGGCGATGAGCGCAATGAATGAGCATTGAGGGGCTGATGCGCACTGCTCCGTGGACGGATAATGGTAGCTCACGATTGTTACGGTAGCGAGAGTATTGACGAACATCCACATCAATATCTTGGCTCTTGCATATGGATCTTTGGTGGCATGTTCTTTTGTGACGACTTTGGGTAATTGCTCGACGAGGCCCTCCTTCTCTAGATCACCACTCCTTCTCTTTTCCTCCGTTTCTGAATCCGACATGTTGAGAAGTGTCCTGTCGGAAAGGGCAGACTCACTCCTGGGACGTTGAGCTTCCTCGCGAGTGTTGCTGCTCACGAGTCGGAATTTCTCGTTGTCGTCGTTCAAAGCATCCATTGCGGATACCTTGATTTCTTGGGAAAATTCAGAAGGAGAAAGAAAGAGCAAGGGAAATGGCAGGCAGGGAGGATTATGGCTTTTAGCCAGATACGACTTGACTACTGGGTGGCTGACTGCATGAACTGCATGAAATGCATGAGAGTGGATTACTTGCAGTTGTTTGGCCAAGTTGGCTTCGCTGTCCTTAGTGCTTCAAATAACACTCTCAGTCTTTGACTTTAACCGCATGGGGCGGAGCGAGCGGTTCTTTCTTTCCCTGGGTGAGTTATGTGGCACAGCAATCAGGCTCTGTTACAACGGTGAGCCTTCAAGGCAGCTTGAACCGACATATGATTCAATAAATACACCAATCACAATTCCATGTTATTTCCTTTTATCGCTCTTTCTTTCCCTTGCCCAAAAATGCCTTGGAATTCATTGAACTTGACACATTGTTACTTTGTTAGCAATCCCGAGCCCGAGGCCGAGCCTGACCGTGCCTGCCTGGCGATACCTTAGACTGTAGAGGAGCTAAAGAATTATAAACGCGCTAGCATTTTCAGCCGAAGAACTCCATCATTACAGAATTTAAAGTATTATTTCTCTTGTTGCACTGTGAACGCCAAATTTCAGCATCGCGGCGATGATGATGCGGCGGCGACGAAGCTCATTCTTTCCCTTAGGATTATGGCCCTGAAAGCCCGCGATGTCCTCATAGCTGCATTCATAGCTTTCGTCGCCTGGGGCTTCCTTATCAGCTGGGCTCCCATCCTCCGCTTTCTTGGTTATGCCTTCATTGCTGGGTCGTCAATTACTCTCCTTGCCATTGGAGCGTTGGTGCTGCTCAGCACGAGAAAGAAGCAAGATGTTGGGCGTTTGGCGAGAAGACCTCCGAGGACCGCAGCCTTTATCGCACCGAAAGCATGGAAGGAGGAGACCGAATGGCTTTCGACCAAGGCCATTTATAGAAGGACTCCCCTATACCCCCCCTCTTTCATGATATCGGACTGCCTAGACGGCTTACTTGACTGGATCCTCCGAGACTACGTTACCTCCTGGTACAGCAAAATCTCTCCGAGTTCCAACTTCGTCAACGAGATCGAGCGTGCAATAAGGATCGCATTGATCAACATCAGTGACAGACTCTTTGCGGTAGATGTGGTGGAAATTGCGGTCTCAAGGGTTGTCCCACTGGTCACAGCACATCTGAAGGATTTTTACGATGCCGAGAGGACAGTCCGAGGCAAGAACCTCAATCGCACTGTCACGGAATCCGACGAGCTCGACATTGCGATAGCTGGCAAATACCGTGATGGCAAATTACATCCTGCAGCCTCGCTTGCTTACTCGGATCTAAAGCTCGTTCAACAAGAGTACTTGCGCAGGATCATTGTTCGGCTCCTACCAGAAGTCTTGCCCGAGAGTATGATCAAGAGTAGAGCTGTTTCCGTCCTCATTAAAGAGATTATGTCATGCGCAGTGCTCGCGCCACTGATGCAGATGCTATCCGACCCAGATACCTGGAATCAATTGATGGAAGCCTATGGCCGGACCATGCTCCAGGATAGAAAGACTGTCCGCAAGCTTCGAGCTGCGCTGGATCAGCATGCTTCACCAGCACCAAAAGTCTCAAAGCCACACACTTTTCCGAGAATTGCTCCTGGTGACGATGAGCGCAAGTTTGAGCGCTTCATCAGGTCTATTCGACAATGTAACAATCTCTCGGAAGCGCGAAGGTTCCGGAGTGAGGTGGCTAGTCAATTGAAGCGGGAGTCAATGATGGAAGGGCAGGACCAGATACTTTTGCGCCGTTTGGATACCGGCAAGCAATTGCTTGATCAGAGGGTGGGCAAGCTGTCTGCCGTTGGAGGCACTTCAGGCTCTCGAATGCCTCAGCCAGATTTCCAAAAGGGTCAGAACACTTCAAGACTGCTGAATGCGTCACTCACGGAAGTTCTGCACGACGCGTCTGGTCTCTCGTATTTCATGGAGTATATGGACCGCCACCGACTCATGACATTTGTTCAATTCTGGATAGTCGTGGATGGATTTCGAAATCCTTTGGAAGAGGATCTACAAACTGATGATCCCTTTTCTGGAACCCAGGTGCAATGGACCGATTCGGATCGAACCGACATCGCCCAAATTAACGAGGCGTATTTGTCAAAAGCTGAGCTCAACTTGTCTGAGTCGACAAGGGAGGCTGTCCGAGCGTTCTTGAAAGCTGGCGCTGGAGCCACAGTGCCGGAGTATCTCCGAGCTCGAAGTGCTGTGCTGAAAGCGCAGGCTGGTGTCCTAGAGAAGATGGAAGAAGTTCACTTTCCAAATTTCAAGAAGTCCGATCTTTATTACAAATACCTGACCTCGGATGATGCATCTGCCAAGATGTCTTCAAGGCCGGCAAGAGCACTGAGGCAGCCGTCCGTGGCACCAATACTTGAATCTCCAAGTAGACCGTCATCTCTATCTCGCAAGGCAACTCGCTTCAACGCAAATGGGCCGGACCTCCGAAGAAATGCAAACTCAAACAGCGATCTCAAATCAATTGTCAAACACGCCACTGACGACTCGCAGTCTGTTCAATCACGTCGCTCGTTTGACGTAGATACGTCTGCGCCTCTGTTTGACGACGATATTGATGATGAGCCCCTCGCTCGTTCGACTCGAAGCCTAGACAACGAATCCTTGAATGGCGATCAAGCAAATAGAAACCAAGAGGAAATGGTTGAAGCCATGGAGGCAGCACTGAACAACATCATGATAGATGATCCAAAGGAGGACGACGCCAAGGATTCGATTTTTGAGACCCTAGAACCAAATTTCCTATCCACGAAGATCATGGATTCGCCACGAAGCTCGGGTGAACACAAGAGGACGGAGACCGCCTCCCATGAAAAGGGGCGAGAGCGGCCAAATCTGGCATCTTTAGGCCTTGTCAACACCTCGTCTCGGATTGGTGTATTCTCGGACAATGATCTGTTTGGCGATGAAGACAAATTCCTTGAAGACGAGCAAACGGACCCCGAGGTTTCTGCCGACGAGACAATGGAAGAGGAGATCCACCAAGCGGCGCCAGGAGATCTAGGACTAGCAGAAGCCATATCTGCCCTGACGGTCGATATTGAAAGACTAGCCGCTCAGGACTCTGTTGTCGACACTTTGACTCGGAAGGCCGAGCTCACGAATAACATTGCTGAGCTCCGGATTTTGGGCAAGTCGAAGTCAAGTCTACAGCGAGAGATACGTCGAAAAGAACTTCAACGGCAACAATATATTGTCCAAGAGAGTGACAACAGTCTTTATGGTCGCGCCAATGTTGACATCAAATCGATTATGGTTGGGAAAGAGGATGATGGGCAGGAGTTTGCTCTCTATGTCATTGAGGTACAACGAAAGGCCGGAGAGAACATGTCTGCCGCGTCATGGGCGGTTGCACGCAGATACAGTGAATTCCATGACCTACACCAGCGTCTTCGCAATATCTACCCTACTGTCCGGAATCTCGAATTCCCTAGGCGGAGGCTGGTCATGAAATTGCAACGAGATTTCCTCCACAAACGGCGCGTATCGCTCGAAAACTATCTACGAGAACTCCTACGTCTACCGGCCGTTTGCCGCAGCCGAGATCTTCGTGCCTTCCTCTCGCAATCAGCGATCATTTCCACCACTAAAGACTCAACTCGCGAAGGTGAACGGCGCGATATCATTTCCCGAATCTACAACTCCGTGACGGACGGGATGGATGAATTCCTTGGTAACGTTCCTGTTCTCGACCAACTCTCCATCGCCGGTCAGAATCTTATCTCAGCCGCCACTTCCCAGTTCAATACCATGCAGTCCACGGGCAGCGGCGCTCCATTGCCCATTGCACCTGAAGATCCCATACAAACAGCCGAAGCCCGCGCCGAGCTTCTGGCTTTCGATCCTAACACTAACAACACCAACCGTGCTGATCAACTTGAGCCTTTCGTCAAACCCATATGCGACATTTTCCTCGAAAGCTTCGATCTGCAACGTGGTAACAATTGGCTGCGCGGCCGAGCTGTCGTTGTAGTCCTCCATCAGCTCTTAGGCGGCACCGTGGAGCGCAAAGTTCGGGAAATGGCACGGTCAATGTTCGCGGAGCCAAGCGTACTCAAGTACATCAACATGCTCAAAGACACGATGTGGCCCAACGGCCAAATGCGGACAGAGACCGTGATTCGGACTGATCCCCAAAAGACGCACACAAGGGTGGAAGCAAGTGTAATGCTGGCGACGTTGATCCCGGATCTAGCAGGTAATGTGGTAGGAAAGGCCAACGCTCAAGCGGCGAGCAGAAGAATCTTTGCAACAGTTAATAATCAGCGTTTGAATACACATTTGGCTTTCACGATCTTCGACGAGGTTATTGATGTCCTTTTCCCCAAAGGAGGAATACGAGGTCTGTAAGATTTATGGTGGGGTAGGGGCAAATGGAGTGGACTGTACATCAGTAGCTCTAAGTGCGCGGTACTCCAATATTAAATGTCTAATGTAATCCAGCATTTGGAACCCATTCGAGCAATCATCACAAGTTTGCTCGATCCCACTGACTCGTTTTTTCCTCGAAAGAGAGATCCATGATAACTCATCGTTTTCCATCTGGCTCTAGTGTAATCCCTAAGAGAATTTGCGGAATGTCGGCAGCGCTTCACTCGTCGTCGAAGACGTGAGTTAGCAAACCCCCAACTACCTCAGCCCGTCTCCCTCGTCTCATGCTCCCCGCCTCTCCTTTATCTGCGGTCCTTTGCTCCCCATATCTTGGCAGCGCCTGGCCACGGCGTACGGATAGCGGTCTGCATCTCGTCTTACGACCGGGAAAAGGTCTACGTGCTGCTGAATACCCTTGTACACTATTGACAAAGACCGACTTTTCGATGTAGCCGCCTTGTCGGACCATCAATCCAATGAATGCAGCGATTGGGAAGAGATTGGGGGGGGAAGGATCACTTTTGCTAGGAGAGCTCTGCAAGGGGATTTGTTCAACAGAATGGGAAAAACGAGGCGACCATTGCTCGATTCTAATCGGCCTTGGTGACCCAGAAAGGTTGATAGGTACAGCCGCTCAGGCTCCGATTTGGTTCTGTTATCCAGCAGAGGGTGTTGCGTCAGGGGGGTTCGGGCGGTAGAACCCATGGACACGTCTACATTCCAGAACCCTTCGCTCCATCTCATGATCGGCGATTTTCTGGTGGAACTTTCGCAGGTGCTCCCTGAAGTCTTGAGCTTTGTTGCTACGCTGTCTGGCGCAGCCTTCGACATTACAATCATTGTATGAGAACGATGCGTAGCGATCCCACTCAGAGCCGTTGCGCATTCGAAGCTGTCTTCTTCGTACCAGGATCCTCGCACACTCCGTGAGATCTTGCTGCACCTTGGGTTCCGCGAGGTAGGCGGCGGTAGCGACGTACATCTTTTCCAAAGTCATGCATCCTGGATTCTTGTCTTTGCCAGTCAGTCGGGTAAATTGGTGGCCTTTCCATTTGTCCAGAGCAATCTCTCCGTCGCGCTCGCCTCCGTCAAATCTAAAGTAGGAGAAGCGTTCTTTGTTGTCGTGCATTGAAAGCCGTTCCCTTTTCCGGTGCACTCCTACGCTCCTTGAAGGAAGCCTCAGCGCTGCTTGGAGGGTGGTTACGGCATTGTTGAAGTTCCCTTTCTTCTTAGAGAAAAAGTCGATTGGTGGAATGCCTGTCCCGATGCTGATGAACGGGCCCATGCATGTTCTGGCTCGTGCCTCCATGTTTGTCAGTAATGTCGAGGTATGCCTCCTCAGAAGGGGTATTGGATCCAACCCCTCCATCTTTGAATGCCACGGACCCTGGCATGTTGCCCCTTGGGATTTCGATTGGACGAAAGTACGTTGGCGCTGCTGAAGTGGCTCGAGCTACCTACCAAATGGGCAAGGCCACAGCATCGCCATATGTTCCGGTCCTGGTGTAACGCCCTCGGCTCTTGGACCGTTGTAGGGGTACATGAGCCTCGTATGTCCGGAACCGATAGGGAACGTCCACTCCGACGCTGTCCGCGTATGCAAGAACCATACTGGTTCAACTGACATCAGCAC
The DNA here is from genome assembly GCF_014066315.1 of Letharia lupina. NCBI lineage: Eukaryota > Fungi > Ascomycota > Lecanoromycetes > Lecanorales > Parmeliaceae > Letharia > Letharia lupina. The sequence continues at coordinate 1,429,265 of NW_023502984.1, forward strand.
TGAGGCAGAGAAGCACTGATTGATGGTCATAACATCTGCACACATCTTCGTTCAATTTTACAAAAAGTGATGTAGGTATTCAAGGTTGCAACGCATGACGAGATTGCACAAAGTCACCAACCACTCGAATGTCGTGGCCTCAGAATTGACTGCTCCACAGCCTAGTGCGGCCATGTGGATGAAGCAGGCGTACTGTAAATGCTCGGTAATTGGGGGAAACATATGACCAAAGAGGAATAGGTGCTCATGTGTAATATCAGTTGAGAAGATATAACGCTGGACCGAGTACGGGTCTGATGGGGGCAATACTGACGAGGTGTAGAAGAGAGCATGGTGTGCAACCGTCTGGCTCAGGCAAATGGACTGTACAAACTTGCTAGTGCACTAGTGTATGGATCCCAGTCCGAAGCCCCTGTCACTGCTCCCGCGAAGTATAGGAAGAGTTCCCAGTCCGACCTGAAAGAGATGCTTGCAGGCAGTCACCGTGCATATGTAACAAAGACGGAGGAGAAGTGTAAGGGCTGAAGTGCGGACTGGCTTAACACCAGGTTAAGCGTGGTTTATCCTGCACTTCGGGGTGCGTTAATGCACCTCGGGGTCAGCTTAGACCCTAGAGACTAGAGTAAAGTTCCCGCGCTTGATGGTCCTGTTAATCTTTGGAGTCAGCAGAGAATTAACGTATGCCCGCATATGGCAGGAATGATCCTCATTCCATAACTCTTGTCAGCTAGACTCTAAGCCGATGCTGCTTTGACATGATCGCAGGCATGGCTGGCCGCCGCAGTAGCCCTGACGATGGACATCCAATGGCATCTAACCTACAGATGCAGCCACCTACTCTAGAAGTGCGGTAGGACTGCCGTGAGCTAATATAGGACACCAAAGTACTTGTGTGAGACAAAACAAAGCTCAGTTGTGTGTCGCAAGGCTGCCGTCAAGTAGAACGCGATGTGTCAATCTATCATGTCTGACAGCCTGTTGACATATGAAGTATGGGTTCTATGCAAGGCTGAAGAAAACAATGCCTCGAATGTGATTTGATCTTAGGTGGGTCTTATGTCGTCAGCCCGAAGGTGCCAAGAGCGTGACGAGCCCAGAAAGACCACTGCTGATGGAACCATGTCATGCTGGCGTGCCCTCGGCGCCAATCAAAATCAATGTCACGGCACCTTCCAGCTGAACTCTCACACTGACAGTTCGCACTGTCTCGTCTTTCAGTCTCGCTCTGCGTGTATATACCGAATTAATTGGCATATAAGATACTACCATATAGCCGAAGCGTCCATCTGATCATCGTTTGGAACCGTATTTTATATGTAAAGGGGCCTTATAACACTGTGGTATCGTATGGCCTAAGGCGCTAGTCAATAGCCTTATTAAGCTCGCTGTCGCCAATCAGAGAGCTCGGAGAGACGCTCTTTTTAGACGGGAAAATAATACCTGATTTGGGGGCGTAGTGTACCGCAAATGGCCTGTACCTACTCCGACCACTCATTATTTTACTTGCCTTGCTACTGTGAGGGTACTTCTGATTTTACCCTGGGGGCCTAGTACAATAAAGTACCATTACTCAGCAGGCTACTAGGACCCCTATCTTACAGTCTAATTATGGCCTACGTCTGAAAACCGTTATTTTGAACGGTATTTTATATGCAAAGGGGCCTTATAATGATGTGGTTTTTTATATGCCAATTAATTCGGTATTGCAGCAGCGTTGTTGCCGGCGAACAATGTGTTTTCGCGATACATCCAAATCCCATAGCTCCAATCGATCTCCCATGAGCAAAAGGTAGCCGTCTTTGACCCCGAGTCCAAGGATCTCCGGAGACTCCCCAGAAAGAAAATCGATGGTCTGTCGCTGTCCCCATGTTGCTGCTATTGAAAGGGTCTGAGAATTATGGTTAGCCTCGAAATTCGATACGGTGAATGTGCCGAGGTTGCGCCGCCAATTTGACGTGTTTGAGTCCAATGAGCTGGCCAAAGGGACTTCCCACGCATCGCACGCAATCGTCACCCGGCTCACGGATGAGATTGAAGACAAAAGCTTCTTGGCTCGACTGTATATCAGTCGGCTCGGTGTCACGTCTTAAGTGCAGCGGCTGCTGTCTTCAAAGCACCGAATCCTATACATTGCCCCTCTGGCAGATCATCCACTTCGCACGGATTCGGACTCGATATCAATTAATCTCTGACTCATAGTTCGGGTACATCCATGACTTTCGAAGGAATTGGAAATCCAAGGGGAAATGGATAGGGGAGAAATCAGGGGCACGAAGTATTGCAAGGTGATGGGCTTGTGAAGAACCGGATAGGCATCCAGAAGGGTTGGGGCCTTCTTTACGTGACGCTACTATGATGCGCTCACGTTAACCCAAGCAGATTCCGGTCTTTTTTATTGCCTGTGTAGAGCAGTCTTTTCTAGATTGTGAGCTAAAAAACACAGGGGGAACATATGAGAGATCCTGAGTCTACACATGATCAGTCTCGGTGACTCAATCACTCAATCATTTGCATGTCAAAATTCCAGCCTCAAGTTCGAGGTAATTAGCTGAATCTAACCAATCCTAAGCTGATTACCTGTGAATCGCTGTCTACGGAGTCTAACGCGTTGGCCGCATTCAGCAAGCCGCATTAATACATGGTTATAGAGAGCCTGCGGACGCTCTACCGGAAGACACCTCCATGACCTGGCCGACTCGTCCCCTGCAAAAAAAGACGATTTTCCAACCACCACTAGGTACCCAGTCTCCCAAGTCCTTAACGGAGCTTTCCTCTGAAGGTTATGCAGGGCAGAGGAGAGCCCGTTTCGCTAGGGTCTGGGTAGCAAAAGACCACCCGTACCCAGGAAGATTATCATCATGGGTGATCTTGCAATAACCCGACTCGGGGTAGGGTACAAGTATCTGGAGTAAATATGACTTGGTAAGTGCATGGTACACACGTTTGTAACTATGCTCTAAGCACGCGTGCCGTAGGTCACTCTAGGTCTATTGTAGCATGTTTCGTGGAGCTTGAGACCAGAGACAGTCAGATCCGAAGAGCAGCACGAACCAGGAATCTCGATTCCGCTTCTTCGGCCGCGATTTCTTCCCATCGTCCTGTGACTCAGCATTCGGTGTTCCTACGAAGGGATACAGTCAGCCTCAGCTCCACCATAAATTCCGGAACATCATTCTCGATCGCTTTCAGAGGCAAAATAACTTACCAATTCACCTCGCGGCAACTTCGCTAACCCATCACGCGCACGCGCGCATCGGCCCAACCCACAGCTGCCTATACCTCTTCCCAACCATCCGCAGAATGCCGGCACGCCACAAGCCTAACCGATAGAAGTGCAAACGGACCATGAAGCTTTTTCCCATCTCCGTGTCCTCATTGCGTGTAACGACAATGTAGGTACTCTCTGTATCAAGGCCGTTGGAAGCATGTATGTCGAACTTGGGATGGAGTGTCGGTATGTCGAGGATGATGAATTTGGCAGCTAAGGAAGTCAGCATCCCTATTTGTGGAAGGTTTTCCGCGGTGACATGAACGGACGATCAAGTTGAGAGACAGGGACGAGACAGAGGTTGCGATCTTCTGGGTCAAGGACCGGGACGCGGTCTTCAGAGCGCAGCTGTGCTGGGAGGAGGTTCATGTTTTGCTATTTGGACAAAGTGTTTGTAATGTGGAATGGAAAGTTGTTGAGTTACGAGGAAGAGGGCCGGCTGTGAAGCCTACTAGGTAGCTAATGTAGCAGTGGTGGCCAACCCTACAAGGCTGGGAGCATATTCCCACACGAAGTGCCAAGCTGAAGTTTCAGAAAGGATGCATGGGCTGTAGAAGAATGAGAGAGGATACCTGAACGCGGCCCAAGGGGCTCTTGCAGTTTCAAAGTTTCGCAGTGCAAATAAAGTGCATGATGTTTCGGACGCGTCGGAAAGCTTTATGCAGGCCGCCCGTTTTTGGACAAATCAACCATGTCGGATCATGAGTTCGGATTTTAAGCCTATGTTGTGACAAGTGCAGGAAAGATTCAAACCAGCAAACCCTCTTACCAAATTGCCACTCATGATACCATGGTGCGACGGGACTCTATTAAGGCAAGACCCTTCAAGAAGGAGGCTTCACTAGCATTGAGATGACTTCAGTAACATAAAGGATGTGGGGCACCGGAAGGAAAGACTTGATAATGTCTCGCTGAAGAACTTTCAGGCCATGGTCGCGAAGAAATGGACGGACGAGGAGAAGGCCAGGCGCCCGGCAGTCACTGCTCAGGTACTGGATGATCACGAGGCCAAGTTCTGCATCCAATCTGGAGACGAGATCGGAGTGCCCATGACAGCTTGGGTTGCGGTATACAGGAAGTGATGTAAACGTTGCTTCGCCGTGTTCAAGAGCCTTCGGTAGAACTGCAGCTACTTCACGAGCATACTTGTTGACTACAGCAATGATGTCTGCACCTTCTTGGCATTACGCCCGTAAGATGTGACAAAAGTTTGCTTAGACCCAGGTGTTTTTATAGCTACCCGGGGAAGGAAGCAGTCTTGATTCGCGAGAGTTTCCTGTCTTGACTTTTATTTCGGGAATCAGTTCGAAACAGTCTCGGTTTCAAGATGAAGATTGTTTGAGAAAGCATTAAAGAACCGGATAATCTTCTCTTCGATCCTGCTCTCCATCAATTTTTGGATAATTTGGGACCGCTGTCACTGTCACTTTCACTAATACCTTGCTTGTTATACAAACCTTCGCTGACGCATCAGCCCTTTCCTTGACCTTCCCGCATTTCTCTACGACCCCGGCGCTCAAATGAGCAATACTATCCGTTCCCGAAGTCTCGAACACCGATAAAGGCAACCCCAATTCTCTACCCAATCATTCTCGTTATGCTTTGCCTACTACTAGGGTTTAGTAGTGGTCCTCAATTGCCAGTGCAGCGGAAGGTTCATGTGTGTGCAAATCAATTTTTCGAGGCATGTGAGTCCAATTTCTGTCCGACCCCCCTTTCCACTGATAGCCGTAGCTGACATGAAAAAACCTAGGGTCCTGGTGGCCGGGATAGTGTGGATGGCTGAGGTACAGAGCACGTTCGATAAAATATATAACATTCCGGTCAACCATGGCGGCTTCCCTCCCGACGACGATCAGTCTCCTCAAACGCCAGTGTTTTAGGGGGCATGCGTAGAGAACGGTTTCTCCATTGTTTGTGCTTGCCTGCTAACATGCGAACCACTCCTGGCTAAAGGCCCCGTCCTTGCCTATAACGTCGATAGCTGGTGTTCCTCGCTTCTCAGCGGTATTGGAAGAGGAAGGGAAAGCGATGCAAGTAAAGAGCAGTCCTCAGCTCAACCCATTGTTTTGAATCAACTCGTGCCCAGATAGCGTATTCAGTCTGGTATTTTGCACCAAATCCACAATTTGCATAGGTCAGCGCCATCAAGAGAGAGGATCTAGATCTCGAGATGCTGCTCATCCAACAATTTGTGGAGAGCTTGGATGTGTGGAAAGGTACGGCTGCCTTTGGAACTGCGAATGTAGAGACAATGCATTGTGGTCTTTGACGCTTAATTGAGCTCTGGAGCTCCTTTGTCATCTGGATAGGGTATTAGGCCTTTAAGACCCGTCATGACTCTGCAACATTCGCACCGAAAGTTGAGAGGTAATTGGGCAGGAGCAGCATGGCAATTGATGAGTTTGGCAGATCTAGAATACTGGCAGAGCATTATGTCTGTGTCGAGATTGGCTGTAAGAGTGTATTACGTGGTATGGACGAGAGTGGAGAGCGGATTAGGCTCAAAGTCAAAGACAGCAGGTCCAAAGGATAGAACGGTGGCGCGAAAGGATTGGGCCAGCTGGTGCACTGCTGTGATACCACTACACATACCGAATTAGTCGATGATAGATTTTGTGTGGAAACCTTGAATGGGACTTTACTTACATGCGATATAAATTTGAAGATTTGTTGGATTGAGCACGGAGTTCAACGTGTTCAAATGTACACAGTCGTTCCAGTCTAGCTGCTCTTTGGGATCAGTATTATTTGTCAATGCGTTGTCGCCGAGGTAGAAGCGAATGAGCTGGTATAGCATAATATACGTCTGATAAATCCCATAAAATATTCCCGAGTCCCCGGAAAATCTGTTGCCCGTAACAGAAGGACAATGATTCCTTGTTGACATACGCGGTTGAACGAAAACCGCTGGGCACAGGAACGTGTAGATTGTACCGTCGGCGTAGAACGCGTGGATGGGCGTGGAGCGAGGGCCGCCCACAAGACACCTATGCCAAGGATCGTAGCCCAAGTTCAGATAACCGTAGAGTTTTGCAGAATCCTCGGTCACGCAGGAGAGACGAGGGGAAGAGAATGTATCTGGACGAGGTCTCAGATTTGCCTTGCCTCTGGAATTATAGATGTGATCTAAAATTGACACGACAGCCTTCTGAGCCTCGTCCTCCTTGAACATAGCCTGATATCCAAAATCGCTGTCCGTTCCCTCTAGCCGAGCATCGGCAAGGGCGGATTTTGCCAGCATTCTGGTTTGGGCGACTGTTTCGTAAATATCGAAAGTTCTGTCACCGCAGTTCTCCACAATGAAGTGATTGATGTTGGTCAGGTTGGCCACTTCGCCGGGGCCTGCATTGAGTGATTGGTTTAGACCAACCACTGGCTATTGTCAGCGTGGTCTTCTGGACAACGGAACCGAGAATGTTACTTGACGGCGTATGCAGAGAATTGATAGGTGCAATTATCGCCCCTGCTGTGAGTATCGCAGCCATGAACATCATGTTGCATGAAGGAGCGAGACGTTCTCGGGAAGACTGTGAGGATAGGCAAAGTGCATAGCAAGCTCGAACGCTTAAGAGTCTAACATTGATGTATGAATCAGAATTTGGGATATGCCAAAGTAACGTGGAAAGAAGTGGGGGATGAATGTGGGGAGGCAATAACACAGGTCCCAAAGACTTGAAACACATTGTGCCTATCGCATGCTAACCAACACGAGGCCGTCAAGTCGTTATGAGCCGCGTGAAGCGCATCATCCTGTCTTCATTCGCATTCCGCTGCCGCCCAACGGTAGCTTGAAGTGATACTTAGGTACAGATTCCTAAGGTAATCTAGCAAGATACATCCCGAGAGATCCATCCCATGCATTTTGAATTCTGAACTTGCCGCCATAATTAGATGGCAGCCAGCTACCAATGAATGTAATAAATCATCTATCCAAGAAACGTTCATGGCAGGACAACTGTTTTCCTCCCCCGGGTCTGTAAGCCCTTGATTTCCGATGGTGCGAATGGCCAGTGGTACGAAACATCCTGGACCCCTGGACCCCTGGACCCTGTCCCCCAAGCTGTCCTGGTCAACTGACCGTTTCTTTGCACCGACCTTACGAGTATGAACGACATGGCTGTTCTTCGCACACCTACCTTATTCAACTCTCCTACATTCTTTGACTAGTCACTCCTCTCCCTCCTGGGCCTCAGCGTCCGTCTGACTGACCTCGACCCCGCCATGGCCTCGATTGGCCTCGATCGCCCCACCATGGCCGACGTGCCTTCGATCCATAACAACGAGAAGGACGAGACACACGGTATGGACGCACCACCCGTCGCGCACGGTGTCGACGAGGAAGTCAGAACATCTTCGCCCAGCTCGGATGACTCCAATAAGCCCCTATTCGATAGCACGCACCGCAAGCTGAAGCCAAGGCATATACAGCTGATTGGAATTGGAGGGTATGTGAAGAAGAAAACGCTACTTTCGTGGAAGACGGATGCTGAGGATTGCTCCTTTTGCACAGGACAATTGGAACAGCGCTCTATGTGCAGATAGGTGCGTCGAGCTCACACCAATGCAATCCGAAGGTTGCCGACTGCGAGAACAGGTCACGGCCTCGTTCAGGGTGGTCCAGGGTCACTCTTCATCGCATTCGCCTTCTGGTAAGTCCTCCATCCCTGTCGACTCGAAAAAGATTGTTAGGAACATCCCAGAGGACACACTTCACAGACGTTGGATGGAAGAGGGAGCGTACCTTCTTGGACCCCTGTGTTTAAAACAGGAAGACTCCGTATCTTATCAACCTGTGATCTAGGTGTACATTCATATTATGTGTCACGATTTGTACGAAACCCAATTTCTCTTCTGTTCGTCGTGAATATGTGAGGGTGCCCGTTGGACTTAGACGATGAGATCGCTCCCACCGATTCTTCGGTAGCTTGACTATCGGAAGAAATCAGAAAGGACGTCTGTGAACTTGAATCCGTAAAACATGGCCCTATGACCGGCGAGACCTGAAGATACAGCGCAATATTGGAATTCGCAAAAGCAGCGTGTTCCTCAATATCACATGAAATGCTGACAAAATGACTGTTTAGCTATGGCTGAAATGGTCACTTACCTTCCCATATCCTCCCCCTTCATCCGCTTTGCTGGCCGATACGTCGACGAAGCCTTCGGTGTCGCTGCAGGATACAATTTCTTCGTCTTCGAAGCCATGCTCGTCCCGTTTGAAGTCGTCGCTTGTAATCTCATCATCCATTATTGGAGTGACGCCGTCCCAACAGGCGGGATCATTGCCATCATCATCGTCCTATATGGGTACATGCTCCTTTTGACATAGGGAAATCGAATCGCTAATAGCTCGAGATAAGATTTATCAATGTTTTTGCGGTGAAATGGTACGGCGAATCTGAGTTCTGGCTTGCCCTAGGCAAAGTAACACTCATTGTCGGCCTCATTGCCTACACCTTCATCACCATGCTTGGTGGCAATCCAAACCACGACCGTTTCGGCTTTCGCTACTGGAAGAATCCTGGATCGTTCGCAGAGCTTTATAAGACAGGCTCACTTGGCCGCTTTCTTGGATTTCTGCAATGCCTCATCCAAGCAAGTTTCACTGTCGCCGGTCCCGATTATGTCTCCATGGCGGCAGGCGAGGCCGAAAATCCACGGGTAGTGATGCCGAGGGCGTACAACAAGGTCTTTGGACGATTGATGGCCTTTTTTGTGCTCGGTAGCCTGGCTGTAGGAATCAATGTACCGTACACTGATCCAGAGCTTGTAGATGCATTTACAAGTTCGGAACCTGGAGCAGCAGCAAGTCCGTACGTGGTCGCTATGAATCGCCTTGGTATCAAAGTGCTGCCAGATATTGTCAATGCGCTCGTTCTGTCGGCAGCGTTCAGTGCAGGCAACAGCTATGTGTACTGTGCGAGTCGTAGTCTCTTTGGATTGGCACTGGATGGCAAGGCTCCAAAGATATTCACTAGGTGTACGAGGAGTGGCGTTCCGGTATATTGTGTGTTATTGGTGCTGGCGCTGAGCTTGCTGAGCTTCCTGCAGGTCAGCGTACGTTATAATTTCCGAGGCTACTCTTCCCCCATTCATGCAGTCTTATGAGTCGTCAAGCATGTCCAGAGAGTTCTGTGCTCCTAAGACATGTCTCGCGATTCAAAAAACCTCCCGAAAGAGTAATGCTGACTCCACAATCACCAAGTCTGGACCGGCAGTGGTGCTGCAATGGTTCGTCAATTTGGTATGTTGTATGGGTTATGCCTAAGTATTGCTCCAGGCTGAGATATATCAGGTCACCGCATCTCAACTGATCAATTTCTCGGTTATGTCCTTCACCTTCATCCGCTTCAAGAAGGCTTGCGATGCTCAAGGCCTATCAAGAGATTCTCTGCCCTATAAAGGCCGGTTCCAGCCTTACCTCGCATGGTACGCGCTCTCCGGTTGTTTCGTCATGACCTTTGTTGGAGGCTATACCGTATTTCTGCCCGGACAGTGGAGCATTCCAACATTCCTCTTTTCGTATACAATGATTGGTGTCTTCCCGATCCTCTTCATTTTCTGGAAATTTTATAAGAAGACGCGATGGCTAGAGCCCAATGCTGTTGACCTGTTGAAGGACGTTGATATGATAGAAGAATACACGAGAGACTATGTGCCGAGGCCTTCAAAGTCAGCAGACAAAATTTGTGGCGAAGTGAATCGATACTGACAGAGACTTAGGAACAAATTCTTTGTCCTCCTTGATAAATTTTACAATTAAGACGGCGGAAGACAGTCAGAGACTTTGATAGATGCAACGCTGCGAGACTTGATACTCCAATTGTAGAAGGATTCAGAAGATTCTAAGTCAATGCACATGACGAGAACGTTCCATTCGATGGATGTAAGCAAATGCATTCAGTAGATGATGGTTCGACAACGTACGAAGTGTAGTCACGTATGATATCAATGGCCCACAAAAACCAACACCAAATTTGGCCAAAATGGCACCTAGCGGAGGTCCCTCCGCCCCGCCAAAGAACCTCCATTTCCGAACTCCTTCAGCACCCCCCTCCCCCCCTCCTCCCTTCAGCAACAACATGGCATCAACCACTCAATCCCAACCTCAAACCAGTACGCCCCCACCGCACTCTCCAACACGTTCCTCCAAATAGACCCCTCCACCACATCCCACATGTATCCCAGCTGATAACAACAAACAGTCGACCTCTCCTCCCTCCCCACGGCCCAACTCAACAACGTGAAAAACCAGCTCACGCAAGAACTGCAGCATTTGACAACATCATTTAGTCAGCTCAAGGCCGCGCAGGGGAAGTTCAGGGATTGTGGCGTCAGTGTTCGGGATGGGTTGGGGAGAGACGAGGGTAGGTTGGGGTTTTTTTTGTTGTGAGGGACGGGGAGGGGGAAGGGGAAAGGGGATCGGGCGGGATCGTCGGTAGTAGGTAATTGGTACAGATTTATGGAGAGGAGGGCAGTCAGATGGGGAGGTCCGAGATGAGGATAGTGGGAGGGAAGGAAAGAGTGCAGAGGGATGGGAGGCACGAATGCTGATGAGCTGGTCCACCACAGGCACACCCATCCTCGTCCCTCTGACACCCTCACTCTACGTCCCAGGCAAATTGGCATCTACAGATGCGGTCCTAGTGGATATCGGAACGGGCTTCTACGTTGAGAAGGTTTGTCGCCTGACCACACAGGTGTTGGGAGGAGTATCCGAACTGATCTCATTACATCCAGACACCACCAGCTGCGCGCGAGTTCTATTCACGGAAAGTCGAGGAGCTGGGGAGGAACCTGCAGGATCTTGAGAGGATCGTGCAGGGGAAGCAGGGGAATTTGGGTGTTGTCGAAGATGGTGAGTGCACGCTCGTTGCTTTCATATTTTTGGGTGAAGGGAGGAGGAAATGGTTGCAAAGTGGCTGACTGAGTGTACTTGTAGTTTTACGACAGAAAGTAATTAGCGAAAGCAGCAACAGTGGAGACGACGGTGGGACGTGAAGATGCTGCATGTCAAGTGATATTTGATGTGCTAATCTAAAGCCAACGCCTGGGCCAAATCCGGACTTACCATCTCCTCCGGGATTTGATGTGAATCGTCATGTCTATTTACCAGCCGCCGACCTACCCTCTGAGATGGGGCAGCTCTTTCTTGATGCAGTCAATGAATTTGGTGACGACTTCCACATTCTTCAAGAAATCTATCACCCGAGGATCCGCTCCTCCCACTCCTTCCATATCGACAGTGCCAGGTCTCGACGGAAAGAAAGTCTCGAGGTTTGGGTCCCATCTAGCTGCTTCACCAATGCTTAAGGTGGAATTGAGCCTGAGAATGGAGTCCCAGTTTGTGTTATATAGTGTAGCGCCCCAATTCGTCTCCGCCGGGACGTTTTCGTTCTTTGGATCACCATAGTTGTCGTACCGGGCAAGCTCGAACTCCCACTCAGGTTGATGGGCTAGTCGATATCTCATAGCTGTCTTTTGCTGGAATGTCGAGGGCTGCATAATGCCTGAGAGATCTTTCTTCCATGTGAACACTTTTTGGCCAGTGAGCTCAGTCCTGGCCTTTGGAATCTTCGATAGCTTGACACTCTCCGCGAATTCTATCATTTGAGGATTGATTCGACTGGAGTCGATACTGTTTTCGGAAGAGACGTTAAGCTTCCAAGAAACCCCACTGTCAACCTGTCAGTAAGGCGTTTGGGGGCGAAATCTGGATAACATACCTATCAAGTCTAACCATGAATGCTTCCAAAGGAACCGCAATGCCTCGACGATCCGTCCTTATCCACAGCTCTTGGACTTTTTCGTAGATGGTTGGAGCCGCGGAAGTACTGCTCATTTCGAGCGTGAAGTTCATTGATGGGCTATTCGGGTTCCTGAATTCGAAGCAAGCGCTGAAGGACGGCACAACCTCTTCAAGAGAAGTGCTGGAGCTGTCCATCGGTAGGAAAAGATCGGTGGCCTTTTGGACTTGGGCTATGATCGTCGTTGCGTCTTTCTTAATTTGTAGACTAGATATCAAGATAAATAAAGCACTGGAATATATTCAGAGGTTGACTTACTCTCTAATCATTACGCCCTTCGTCTCTGACATAGTCGTATTATTCATGAAATCTTCAAAGGGAATGGAATCTGCCCCTTCCTTCCAACGGAATACTTTCAATGCGAATGTCCCAAATTGAATGCGCATTCGGACCAGACCACGGTAGTGAGGTAGATATCCAATGCATTTCCGTAGTGATAGCTCCATGCGGCGATTGTTCTTCATCGTTAATTCATTACTCTCATTAAGCCATTCGTTGCGAGCCTCCCGGTCCAGTGTACTCCCCGTCAACACAGGAATCATGCTCATGGCTAACTTCGGATCGCTGAGGGAGGCAGGAAGTACCTTGACATCTTTCCTGATCGCTGATGGATTTGGTGGCTCTACCAGAATTATTATATCAGGTTGGGCGATCTTTGCAACGTACTCTCTCTTCGTCCCTTCAATACGATCCATAGTCCTTTTCACAGACTCTTCTTTGTCGCTGAAGATCCTGAAGGATGAAAGTTTGTTATCGAAGACGATGTGGCATTGGTATTGGAAGCGAATGGGATCGAATGCCTCCAAGCTCGAACCTAGAATATCTTCCGGCCGTACCTCGTCGATTGGCCATAGAAAAGTACCTGTATATGCGAAGATCCGGTCTTCTGCTGGCACTTGTTGGAACTCTAGAATCTTTGTCTCCTTCTGCATCTTCTTATTCGATCGGTGATACTGATCACCTATACTTGATGTCTCCCTGGCGAATTTTTCCTTGGCTGACTTTTGCGGAAAGCCAATGAAGCGATTGACAAGCCCTTGAAGCTCGGCTTTGGTGGCCTGAATTTGACGAGCGTCTCCCCACAGAAGAAGCTCACGATCCTTCGCGTGCTGAGGTGGGCGGATGAACGATCGCAGACGAACACCGATCTCGTCGAACATATCGTACATTCTCTTTTGATTCGGCTCAATTTCAGAGCAATCTTTGGGTAGCATGAATGTTCCTGTAGGGTCTAGTCTCTTCCGGAAGGCGGCCCTAGCTAGGTTATCTCTGTTGTAGTTGAAATTGACCCGTCGATGTGCTCGACGCTGACCTGAGGGCTTGCGGTGAGGGTAGGGTTTGAGTTGAGCTGGCGGTCGCCCATGAGAACGTGCATTGGATTGGGAGCCTTTGTTGGTCACAGGTTGAAACACATCGTCTGCCATGGTCCGGGAGCCATCTCCGAAAACTTGCTGGCTTTCATCATAATCTGAATCGTAGTAATCGTCATCGTCAGAGCTCTCAGATGAGAAGTCAGCTTGCAGTCGTCTCTTCGGATCCCACTCCCTCGCATTTTTGATCTCATACGGGATGTCTTCCTTCTGCTTCGGAGCTGATTTTGAGTGAGCCTGGATTTTGGACGGGACACGGCCATTGGGAGCTGACGACAGCACAGACTGAGAATTTGATAAGCTCGGAAAGGTAGGGGCTGGCCGTGTGGGATATTGAGGGTTCTGTGAATCACTATCCTTGGGAACTATCTGGGATGCAGGCTGGTATCTCGATAGACCTCGGCCGTTTGAAGCTGTCTGTGATGGAAGCTGAGCTTTTGGCGAAGCTCTGCCACTGGGGCCTGCTTGTAACAGAGCCTGATTCTTCTGCGTGTGACGGTCCACCACATGCCAGGGCTCGTCGGAGGGTTCGGTTGGTGACATATTGTGTGAAGTTGCTCAGTGTTGATGAAAACCGGAGAACCAGGTCCCAAGATGGTGAAATCCAACAGTATAGTGATGTGGTCAAATCTGACGAAGTCTCTGCAAAAGGCCTCTTGGCAATCCTTTGCTTGGAGGTACTTGAGTTCAGGTAATAGAAGATACACTTCTGGAGTTGCTTGGACCAGACAAACAACCGGAAATGTTAGGCTTGTATTGAGGTGATTGATGTTAAAAGGTACACTTCACAGTAAATAACAGAGGTCGAAGCGGCCAGGTAGGTGTCACGCTGTTGGATGAGTGGCTTCCGAGATCGGATCAGCTCCAATAGGAAGCACCAATGCTACTGCGGATGTTGGAGTGAAGTTGGCACTTGCTTGCTCGCTCAGATCTCAGCTTGGGTGACAAAGATTGAGACTGACAAGTTAGCGTCACAGCACTGAAGAAATGAGTTTGGAAAACAAACCGACTCGTACAGTGAAGCGCGGATGTCACTGCAGGTTTTGGCGTAAAGTGAGCTTTCATTTCTCCGTTCAAGATTTAAGCTTGAATGATATTGATGAGGGTAACAAACAGCGATCACAGATTAGAACGGGAAACTTTTCGAGCACAGGCCAGCTCGACCAGTGAAGCCTTATAGTTGCTGCGGATAATGATGTGAACTCCGCTCTCACTTATGCATTAATTGCTCTCATTGGAACCTCGAACCCAAAACCTAGGAGTGTGAGCAGGTCTGGAAAGGTTGCGTGGGAAATGTACGGATGGTGGTGGCAGAGGAGTAAAGTTGCCGGGTTATTTGTGTAAAATGTAGTGGTGAAAGCGGATGTTGTAGCCACCAAGGGAATGAATGTCGACGGTGATTTCAGATGCTGAGGGTGAATGCTGAGGGTGAATGCTGAGGGTGAATGCTGAGGGTGAATGCTGAGCAAACCGCTTTCCACAGGGTCTCAGACCAATTGGCTGGCAATTTTGAGAGTGTGACGTGTACTGCTGGCAATTTGAGCGGATACTTGCATTCTTCTGTTCCGTTAAAAAATCAAGTACGCTGTAAGAAATTTAATTCTAGCCAGATGGATGTGACTGGGGCTATTAGTAACCGGCATCGTAACATCCCGAGATGGTCATAGATTCCATATGGTACTGGTGGATGCAATCCGCGAGCTCCTTCACGATTTGGCAGCGCAGGGGGCTAATATCTCTGATCATAATGGTGCAACAGTCATGAAGCTGCCATGTATATATCGCATAATGATGTGTCGTGATTACCGAGCGGGGACCTCACAGCAGCAGAACATTGCAGCAGGTTCGATGAGTAGATGGACTCCGGTTGCAACTACCCAGCTACACGGCAATCCCGGAGGACAAACCTCCTAAGGACTTGTACAATTTGCGAAAGGGCAGAAATCTTTTTATCAGACATTGGCCATGTGATGCTGTCCGAGCCACCATCAGCATTGCTACTTCTTTTTCCTCCTTGTGAATGTTCTCCTAATCAGATTGGTGGACGGCACAATGGCAACCCTGGCAAACCAGGGTGTTGCCCAGACACTAAGGATCAATCTGAGTGGCAACAACGCCTTTGTAATTGCATATGCTGTGGCGAACCTTTGATTTGGTCAGCCATAGAAACCCCAGACCGGTTCGTACAATGTAATTTGCAATGGTAAGGCCGACATACTCAACAACAATCCTGGTCCCTCCTTCGCCCCGTCCCCACCACCTATACCTCCTAGCTTTGCCCTCTTCACCCAGCCACCCCTTCTTCCTGAAATAGTTCCCAAATTTCTCGACCCCATCACTGACCCACTTCCCTTCGCCGACGAATGGGGGCATCCATCTTGTGTAGTGAAACGTTGCGGCCAGTCCAAAGAGCGGGATGACGGCAGTCAACTCATGGAGGAGCAGAAATGCAGATATGTGAGTCAGGGGTGCATTGATCAATGGCGTAGTGTAGCCCTGCAAAAACTTAGGCAAGCGGGAAGTGATGCGAACGATGCGAGAGCGGGTCTTTTGGGAGGCTTCGGGCTTGATATCATCCGGCTTGGTGGCAAAAGCTGAACGCCCTTTGGCTCTCAAGGCAAGTGCAGGACGGGACCGTGCAGCCCATACGGCTGATAGCCATTGTCCCCGAGTCATAGCATTGTAGAGATTCTTTTTTCTCTCTTAGAGGCTCTCGTGCCGTGCGCTGGCCGGGTAAGCTGTCAAAAAAGTGAAAATTTCAGGAGTTGAAAGGTTCTCGATTCCACGTTGAATATGAACCCGGAACAATGTAATGTGTTGGTGTTGGGTCTTGGCAGAATCACGAAAATGAAAGTGCTTGCATTAGCGTGCCGCGTCGGCGCGTTACCCCAAGCCCTTAGTGGTCGAACACATGTATTGCTTCGCTGCAATACTGGAATAGAGACTCTTGATCTTTTGAGAAGACGTACGGATACGCAAACATGCCTCACAGAACGTCCTCTCCCACCAGCACCACCAAGTCAAAAGCCGAGCGCGCAAGACAATACCTTTCCGTTGGCGGCGTCGCGCGAGAAGATTCGGACGATGAGTTGGGACTCGAGGACCTTCCATGGGAATGGATCTACTCGAAGGAGCCAGCAAAGAGAGCCGGCGATGAGCGAGACGTTGTGGGAGCCCGCATGGGAGACTTCCAGTGCATGGTCGGCGACTGCGTCTTGCTAAAGGCAGAGGGCACGAACGAAGCATGGATTGGCATGATCTGCACGTTTGAGGAGGACGATGATGGCGGAAAAGCGGCAGATTTTATGTGGTTTTCTACCGAGAGGGAGATTAGGAACAAGGAAAAGAAGAGGACAGATGCGCTGCCAGTATGTTCGGAATTTTTTCAAGCTGTATTCGAGGCTAAGTGTGTGGCAGTACGAAGTCTACATTACTCCTTCGTGGGACATAAACCCTTTGACCTCAATCAACGGTAGAGCTTCCATTGTCTCAGCCGAGAAGTTCAAATCCAAGTATCCGTCTGGGAGGGTTCCACGATCGTCAAAAGATTATGGCAAGATCTTCATCTGCCGGAGAGGCTGCAATACTCGGACAGCTACCTACACCGATGAATTCGATTGGGAACATATATACAGTTCTGCCGACGATATACTGCCATTGATCGAGCGGGTTCAAAACCAGACCAAGGCAACAAGGAAGAGGAAAAGGGGCGATGTTGCTAACGAAGACCCTGCGGATGATTGGGATCCCAGCAACGAGCCAGATAAGCCCAAAACTCCGAGTAAGAAGCGCAAGTTCAGCCAAGCCTCAACTCCGACCTCGAAAGCAAAGCGTACTCCTCAAAAGTTCATCACCCCAACGCACAAGCGCATAGTGATCAAGAAAGCCTTGACATTTACACCTTTGTCCACCCGCATCCTGTCCCCGCACCACACATCTTCTCCCTTTCAGCTCGCCCGCACAAATCTCCATGTCTCATCCGTCCCTCTTACGCTCCCCTGCCGGACCGCTGAGTTCGACACCGTTTACACTCACCTCGAAGCAGCCATCTCTGCGGGCTCTGGCGCTTGTATTTACATTTCTGGCACGCCTGGCACAGGCAAGACGGCTACAGTACGCGAAGTCGTCAGTCAGTTGAATGCCAGTGTGCAGGCGGAGGAGCTGGATGATTTTATCTTTGTCGAGATTAATGGTATGAAAGTCACGGATCCACATCAGAGCTACTCGCTATTATGGGAGGCCTTGAAGGGGGAACGGGTGAGCGCATCGCATGCTCTGGGATTGCTGGAACGAGAGTTTGACCATCCGAGTCCGAGGAGAGTGCCGTGTGTGGTACTGATGGATGAGCTGGACCAGCTTGTAACGAAGAATCAGAGCGTCATGTACAACTTCTTCAATTGGCCTGGCCTGCGTCACAGTCGACTGATCGTGCTGGCCGTGGCCAATACCATGGACTTGCCAGAGCGGACACTGAGCAACAAGATCAGCAGTCGGCTTGGCTTGACTCGAATACTCTTCCCAGGGTATACACATGAACAATTGCAAGAGATCATCCGCTCCCGCCTCTCCCACGTCCCAGATAATATCGTCGATCCAGACGCCATCCAATTCGCCAGTCGAAAAGTTGCAGCGGTGAGCGGCGACGCAAGACGTGCTCTAGATATCTGTCGGCGAGCTGTTGAAATCGCTGAAGCTGAGAACATTGCTGCTGAGGACCCCCTGCTGGCTACACCCAGCAAGTTGGCAAGGAGAAAGGAGAAGAATAATACTACTTTTGCGCATGAGAAGTCTAAGGGGGGCAAAGTCACCATTGCAACAGTCAAGCAAGCGATCAATGAGGCGACATCCAGTCCTCTACAACAGTATCTGAAAGCCTTACCACTAGCCGCGAAATTGTTTCTTGCAGCCCTTTCAGCACGCACAAGAAGAAGCGGAGTCAGTGAATGTATACTAGGCGATGTTGTAGAGGAGGCGAAAAGGCTAGGAGTGATGGCAGCGGACAACCCGAATGTTCATGAATTTCTGTTGACGGATAGTGCTGCGAGCGCAGGCCAAGAGGACGGCTTGAGTCTAGGGCTCAAGAAAGGGGCAAAAGCAGGCGCCGTGCCCAGAGTGTTAGGCATGGGTTTCGCCGCAGCGGAGTTGGCAGATGCGGGCGTGATTGGGTTGGAGGGTGGAAGAAGCGGTGACAGGGTTGGGAAGGTCAGGCTGGGAGTAGGCGATGAGGAGGTCAAGCTTGCGTTGAAAGACGATGTGGAGGTGAGAGGATTGGGGTTTGGATAGAACTGGGTTTGGTATACTGCTTTTGACGCCCTGAAGCGTTTTTTCGATGATACCCCCTGAATCCTGAACACCTGCGCTATGATATGATGATATCTAGAAGCAGTTGTTTAATCAAATGCTTCAAGCCAATTGGATCACAGTTCTAGAACTTTTGACGGCCAAGGGTCGGCTTCCACTCAAGCGGGTGCGTCTCAGGTGTCGCATCAGCATTCTGCCTCCAGACCTTGATCGTCTTATCTGCCTCTCCACATATCAGCCGCAAACCCGTCTTGTCAAACGTCGAAGCGAAGATGCCAGACTCCGCATCCAAGGATCCCGGCTGGGCGGTAGTATCCAACGACTGATAGCGATGGCCCGTCTTCCAGTCCCAGAACGAGATTGATCCATTGTCACCGCCAGAGAAGAGCACATTGTCTTCGTTCACGCTCAAAGTGTTGATGATAGCGTTCTGTCCGTCGAAATTCTGCATGAACGCGCCTTCGGGGCATTTCCACTGCTTGATGCTGCCCGCGCTGCCACTAGCGAACGTCCATTCTGTGGGGTGGAGAGCAAGAGCTCGGACGCCTTTTTTGTGGTGGGTCAAAACGCCCATAGTCTTTCCAGCTGTCAAGTCCCAGAGTCGAACAGTCGTGTCGAGCGATGAAGTGATGACTTGAGGCTCAGCTGCTTCGCATTTGAGATCCGAGACTGTCTGCCTATGGCCGCTGAGTACGTGGACGTTGCTTCTTGTCCTCATATCCCAGACTCTTGCAACACCATCTCGACCTCCTGTGACTAGCACGTCCAGGGTAGGATGTAGTGCTAAGGTGTAGACGCCGCTCAGATGCCCGTGGTAATGCCGTATGACCTTATTCGTCTCTAGATCCCAGCATTTGACCATCTTGTCCTCCCCACATGAAAACAGGTACGGATGTCTAGGTGAAACTGCCAGTCCTCGTACAGTCGATATATGCCCCGTGAGTGTCAACCTCAGCGACCCAGACGCCAGGTCCCAGATCTTGATCGTTCGATCCCCAGCTCCACTCGCGAACCACTGATTGTTCGGCTCGACAGCCAGAGCCCGTACCCAGCCCAGATGACCTGATATGACGCGCATAAGTTCCCATGGCGCATGCCAGTCGGGCTTCGGTTGCTGTATGTTCTCCCTCCGTATCAAGCTCGATGAAGAGCGCCCCGTGGTAGTTCCATTGATATTCGGAGTAGCCCCAGACCCAGGAGCACGCAATGTCAAAGCTGTAGATGACCCTCCGTTCGCTTCGGATTTGAGAGGCATTCCCTCAATCATCTTGGCCGTTTGGGAATCAGATTCTTCTTGCTTGACTTTTTTGCGCCGTGCTCCCGCAGCAGCAGTCTTCTGTTTCGCTGCAAGAGCTGGAGGAAGCTCTCGAACATCTTCATATTCGCTTCGTATCCGTGAAGCTAGGCCAGCTCGTTCTGCGAGTTGGAAAGGATTCTCCTGGGGCCGTTCGGCAAAATATGGCGCTGGTGTGGTGTAATCAGATCCAAAGAGCTCTCTTGTTCTCTTAGCGGAACTCTTTGCAAGTGAGTCTACGGGCGCGGAGACGGCAGTCATTTTGTAGATTGCAATGGGATGGCGTCTTGTGCGGATGTTGTGAACTGTGGAGAGAAGAATAATCCTAGTCAAAATACAAACCGTTATTGAGATTATACAGCGCTAAGCTTCTTTGGTCAATGTATCACCAAGCAGCAAGCTAAGCGAGCTAGGGTTGATCCTTTCAACATGCAACCACAAAGAACCCCCTTCAATCTGGACTCTTAATCTGTATCTTCGCTAGGATTTACCACACTCACTTCTTACTATGGATCCGGAACAACACTCGAAATTTGCGATTCATGAGGCCGCTCGCGAGGGTAGAAGTATGCCATAGTTTTCTGCTCTGACATCGGACCCCGGCTTACAAGACAATAGCTGCAGCTGTAGAGTCTCTTATCAACGTAAAATATCACTCTCCAATACTAATCCTCGAAGCTAACCGCTCCAGGCCAATCCTCGGCTTGCAACAAGGCGAGATGATGACGAACGGCTTCCTATACATTGGGCCGTTTCCTACAATCACATGCCTGTAGTTGAGCTGCTAGTGTCGAGACAAGACTTTGATCCCGATGTTCAAGTACTCTCTTACTCGTGAGAGAGCGGTCTATCATTTTTACTGCTGACATGCGTGGCAGGATGCTTCAGGCTGGACGCCGTTGATGATCGCTGCGAGTTTGCGAGAAGGGGAATCCTTGGTCGATATGCTGCTGAGCAAGGAAGCTGACGTGAACGCGAAGAGTAGGCTTTCAATATGTCTCTAATTAAGCAAAAGGTTCAGAGAATGATGGTTGCAGTATTCCCATGCTGACTCTATGTTTCTACATATTCAGACTACAGCGGACAGGTCAATCTCTTCCCTAGACCTATCTCATTGCATCACCTAGACCGAAAGCTGATCCAGCCTGTCTTCAGACAGCATTACATTTTACAGCCTCAAAAAACAACCTCGAAATAGCGCGGAGACTCATATCCCACGGAGCCACAGCTCGCGTGAAAGACAAGAGAGGGCAGTTGCCTCTTCACCGAGCTGCTGCTATTGGTTCGGTGCCTATGGTGAACCTGATGCTCGAAAATAAGAGTCCCTTGAACGCTACTGATATCTCGGGCCTTACTGCTTTGCATCATGGTAAGTTCGCTGCACTCTTTTTGGGTCAGCGGATGATGAATTGGAGGCTGATGACTCAAAAGCGATCTCGGAAGGGCATGGAGACACTGCGCTGGTATTGCTAAAATCCGGCGCTGAGACGGACAAGAGAGATGTAGACGGGAATCTGGCGATCGATTTGGCACCAGACAAGAAGGTGAAACATAAGATCCGACACTTGCATCTCAACATGACTAAGTACTTATACTAGATACGGCAGTTCGTATTGCAAAGTGCGGAGAGAGAAGGCGTGGACATTGAAGAATCGCAGTAGTTATCCGTACCCTGAATGGGGTATCCGCTAGAACAACCCACCCGAACGCCTCAGGATATTGTACTCCTGAGTACAGCGACCCGCTTCCCAGAGCATATCACTGCATAGTGTTTTCAATCAATTCCCGATACATGCCTTTCAAATCCTGCACATCAGCCTTCAGCTCCTCCACCCGCTCGCTCTTCTCCCCAAGCATCTCAAGCGTGGTAAGATACCTCTCCTCCACCCCCTTCATCTCATTCTCTAATTCTTTGACTCTGCTCTCCCACCCTCTCTTCTCGTCCACCTCCTTCATGAGCCCAACAATCTGATCCCTTGCTTCATCTCTTTGACCAGACAAGCGACTGAGCTCATCTTTGTGACTAGCTTTCTCGCTTTCAAGACGCCGAACCGCAGCGGACATGCGCTCGACTAATTGGACAGAGGGGCCGGCACCGGCGGTGGATGCAGAGATTGCGTCATTGATGGTTCGTTCGGGGGTGGCGGGGGTTTGAACATCGAAGAAGTCATCGTTGTCATATCCAGAGGGCGTTCCAGGCACACCGTTATTGACAGATAGCTGGGGCACAGTGCTCAAAGAGTCATGACGAGATACAGGCCGGTGGTGCTCGAGATTTGAAGTTTGCAGATTGTGCAGAGGCTGCGAGGATGAGCGTCTGCTGAGCGGCCGTTCACTGGATGGGTGGCTGGTAGCCCCAGTGATTGCGAGACCTTGGATACGGCGGGCGTGTGGGCTGCGGTCCGCGTTGGACGATTTACGTGTGCGATTGTGGATAGTTGGGGACTCGATTCGGAACTGCTGGTAAAGTGTGTCTGGAGTGTTGGACCGCACATTTTCTTCTTTCATTCGAGCCTTTTCTTCTTCGATTCGTTGCGCTTGGCGTGCTTCCCATGCTTCACGTTCGGCTTTGAGGTCCTCTCTTGTTGCTGTGACTTCGGCCTCAGATTTGGCCAATCGCTCGTTGAGAGTAGCGAGTTGGATGCTGCGGGAAGAGAGCTCGTGGTCCATATCCTCTGTTTTAGCATTGACCCTTTCGAGCTCCTCTTCGATTCGTCTAGACTTCATGCTCTGCTGTACGTTAGCGATCGGTCCATAGAATGGGTCACAAAAGAAGACCATACTGTTTCCCGAGCCTTTCGTCGTATATCGGCTTCCCGTTTGGCAATGTCGTCCCTCTCCTTCTCCAAGATAGTAGCCCGAGACAACAGCGATCCCTCGATACCCTGCCAATTTTCACTAGCAATGGCATACTGGTTTTGCAAGGTCTCCAACTGGCGAAGAAGCTTGGCCTGCACATCCCCTGTTTGGCCGGCTGAAGCCTCTTCAGCTCGGGCGCGGTAGGCTTCTAGTCTGCTCTCTAAAATATTCTGCTCGCCTTGTCGTTCTATCTCGGCGACCCCGGCCCGCTCCTTTTCTCGTTCGGCTTTCTCCTTGAGCTCCCGCAGCTTATGTTGGTGTTGTTTCTCAGCTAGCTCTTTTTCGGCTTTGATGCTTAAAAGCTCATCTGTCAGGTCTGCCGCATGTCTCTTTTCTGCCGCTAGCGCTTCAGCGTTGGCTTTGACTTCCGCTTCTTTGGCGGCGGAGGTTGCCTGCGAGAGCTCGATCTGAAGATCCTGCATGAGCGAGTCTTTGGCATCTCGGTCTGCCCTGACATTTTCCAGATCTTTCTCAATTCGTCCGAGGGACTTAAGCCTTTCCAGTGCCCGCTTTTCGGCGCTCTCAGCCCGCTTCGCTCTCTCCTGAGCCTCCCGAGCCGACTTCTCATATTTTTCGTTCGTCCGCTTGAAGTCAGCTACGACCTTGTCGTCCTCGGTCGACTTCACTCGCAGCTTTTTGATGATACTTATATGTTTTAGCTCGGTCTGAGAGAGCTTTTGACCCTCTTCAATCAACAATGCAATTTTCTCGTCCTTTGCAGCCATCTTGTGCTCAATGCTACCCGATTGAGCCTCCGCTGAAGCATTCTTGGCGACTTCGGCAGCCTCTTTAGTTAAATATTGTAGCTTAGATTGTAGAGCATCTATCCGCTCTAGGTATATATGCGTCTCCTCTTGGCGCCGTAGCTCCGCTGCTTCATAATCCGATCGCATCTGCTCGATTATCTTTTCGTATTCTGCTGGCATTTTCAGGCTTGAGTCGATAAGGATGCCATTCAACTTAGGAGAGTCATTTGCATTGGGTGTCGTAGCCCTTGTCAACTCCAGAGACTGCCGCGCTGAAATGGAGCCACACGAGTCGGTTGAAGGGCGTGGGATATCGGACTCGTCTTTGGTGTCCTCTACCGTAGCCACGGGCGACTGAGCTGTAGGCGGGGTCGCTGTAGAAGATGCTTCAGAGCGCTGATCGTCAAGCTCCTGATCTTCGCTCGTCCTATTGACCGTTACTGTATCACCTGATGCCATCTCTTGCTCGCTTTGCCCTTGCTCATTTTTGCCATCTTGCTCGCGCTTAGACTCCCTCTGATGATCGGAACTTGTCCTTGGACTGGCCGCAACGTTTGCTGGACTGGCTGTCCGTGAAGGTACACCCGAGGGTGTCACTGAAGTATCACCCTTTTTGGCAAGATTGCGGTTGGCCATTGCCTTTGCCAATTTCTCATTGAGACGCTCTTGAGCTCGATTGGCTGACGCTGTCCTTGAAGGTGTCGGCATTGCGGCTAGGGGAACTGCCATGCCATCCTTCTTCCCTGGTTGCTCTTGTGTACCTCCATCAATTTTTGCCAGTGGGGCTTTTGTCTCTTCGTCTGCCAAAATGGTGTCCAGCCTCGACTCGACTCCAGCTAGGAAGGAGCCCCATCTTGAAGTCGATTTTTGCGCTGTAGGAGGCTGTGATGCCATCTCAAGCGCGAATTCTCGATTGCTCCAAAGCCTGGCAATTCAAGAACATACTGTATCAGTATCAGAGGTCTGCGGGTGCACTGATGGACTTCGGAGACCCTCGCATGCACCTAAACTATGACATGCTTTGCCGAGTACGAAGAGTGCATTTTTCTGGAGTGTAAGCGTATCAAATTAAATGTTCCTCGCAACTTTCGGACGTTGCTGATCGAGAATAATTGATTCTTGCTGTTAGATAAGATTACCGTCAGCAGATAATACTGTAGGTGCCACAATGTCTGGATCAAAGGTTATTCCTCACTCTTTTCAGAAGTGTACACTGTACAAGTAGACGATGTCGGAGCCTCTCCGGCGAACGTCAGCTCTTGCCGACCCGCTGCCGGGCCATCCCTGAGGCGATCCCTATAATTAGGGCACCTAAAGTACGAGTCTACCTTTCAATAATTCCCACATTTATCAGCATCGCAACAATTCTCTGAGGTTCTGGGTCTGGATCTATTGTCCTGGAAGTATTCATACACTATGGCGATCGCGGTAAGGTGATCTATCTGTAAATAGAGTATGCAGCTCTGATATTTATTCAAGGCAGTGGGCCAGATATGTTCGACAGCGAGCATGTCCAACAACCTCGCCCAATGTCAGATGTTGGTCAGAAAAGCTGTTGCAGCTGGCGCAAAGGTCCGTCTTCATGAATCCTGCGATCTCACCCATTCACTCAGCGTCTTAGCTCCCTAGGCACTTTTCCTGCCCGAAGCAAGCGACTACATAGCGTCCTCGCCCGCAGAGACAGTGTCTTTAGCTCGTTCTACAGAGGACAGCTCTTTCGTGAAAGGTCTACAACATGAGGCTCTCCAAGCAA
Source organism: Letharia lupina (assembly GCF_014066315.1). Taxonomy (NCBI): domain Eukaryota; kingdom Fungi; phylum Ascomycota; class Lecanoromycetes; order Lecanorales; family Parmeliaceae; genus Letharia; species Letharia lupina. The sequence continues at coordinate 1,454,666 of NW_023502984.1, forward strand.
GGTTGCCGATTAATGTTGGCATTCATGAGCCAGCGACCGGAGGGAAAAGAGTGAAGAACACGCTCATCTGGATCGATGAGGGAGGAGTTATTACTCAGCGCTACCAAAAACTCCATCTTTTCGATGTCGAAATCAAAGACGGTCCTTCAATAATCGAAAGCAAAAGTGTTGAGCCCGGCTCCTCTATCCTGCCTCCTTTCCCGACCAGTCTCGGTTCGATGGGCTTGATGATATGCTTTGACCTGCGATTTCCCGCACTGTCTGTCCGAATCCGTGATCTCGGCGCTCAAATTATCACATATCCGTCCGCCTTCACAGTGCCGACAGGCAAGGTACACTGGGAAACGCTCCTTCGGGCCAGAGCCATTGAGACGCAATCGTACGTCATTGCTGCTGCACAAGTCGGGCCGCATAATGAGAAAAGAGTGAGCTATGGGCACAGTATGATAATCGATCCCTGGGGTAAGATTGTCGCCGAGGCGGGTGGTGTGGAGGAATGGAAGGGCGAGCCGGAGATCAGCGTGGGTGAGGTCGACTTGGGAGATTTGGAAAAGGTGAGGAGGGAGATGCCTCTGCATCTTAGGAGGGATGTTGTCGACGTTGTGGAGACTAATTGAAAGAGTAAGATGGACGCGTAAAACAAGTAGAGGTCCCAAGCTATCTAAATTTCTAAATCTAAGAAACATCGGACTACAGACCGCCAGAAAGCTGGGGAAGGGAGATATCTCAAATCAAACAAGAAACATGCAAGAGGCCACCAATACACCATAAGATTCGTGAGCCTCGTAAATCAAGCGTCGTCATCGTTGCCCCAGCTAGCCGGGCTCTTGCTTCATGTAAACATCCAGGACCGTGACTTAGAACGCGACCTGGACCTTCCGGGCGACTTCTTCCTTACCAGTAGCAGATTGTCCTTTTCCCTCCTGAGCTCTACAGTGGAGTCAGTGATCAATTTTCTCTCGCGCAGTTTCTTTGTGTGGTCAAAGAGGATTGTTTGATCGCCTTCTGGAATCCACTGCTTGATGACGATGTAGTTCGAGTCACGCTGATAAAGTGGTGTCAGCGATACAGACATTCAATACGGCAACGGAATAGAAACCCACCTCGTCCCACTCCCAAGGCAGATTGTATTCATCCAATGTTTCCGGACTCACATGCTTCCGATGCACCTTGATGTACGTCGGCCGCGTCAAGTCCTTGATCTTGATCTCCTTGCCATGACCATGTCCCTTTCCCTTCTCCCCCTTCTTCAGTATCTTCTCGATACTCTCCTCGTCATACCCTGCCTGGCCAAATGTCTTCTTTACCCTCTCCTTGAATTCTTCGTCTGCCTCTTTCTTCGCCTTCTCTTTCTTGACTTCTTCCTCCGCCTGCTTCTTGTTGTACTCTTCGATCGCTTTTACTTTAAACTCGTCCTCTTCCTTCTTCTTCTTGGCCTTCTTGGCTTCTTTCAGGATCATTTCCTCCTCGTATTTCTCGCGCGCTATTTCCTCCTTCTCCTTCTCCTCAAGCTCCTCCAACTTCTTCATCTTCTTTTCCAACTCATAGTCGTAATATGGGCTGGGGCTCCTACTACCATGACTCCTACTGGGCCGCCTTCTCCGATGAGGGCTAGACGCTCGTTCGCGATACTCGTCTTCTGAATCATCGTAGTGATGGTCACGTCCATAGGAGCTTCTCCGGTGGTGGCTATGGCCGTGCGGGCTGCGGCTGACAGAGCGGTCTTCATACGGCGCGTTATTGATGACGATCTGCGCGGGACGCCGCGCCGCTGCTGAGTGGGAGCGGTGAAGGCCTCCACCTATGGCTGCGCCGGCGGGGACGAGGAGCCCGTTGCCGTCTTGGTAATAGACTGTTTGGCCCAGCCGGCCCCTGTTGCGGCCAGGGCGAGTATTCATAACGACGGGAAATCCATCGGCCCCAGGCCACTCCCCATGCTCCATTGCTGCTGCTGTACGTTCGGTGGAATGTTCGGTGGAATGTTCGGTGGAATGTTCGGTCGAAGTTCAGATGGAAGCGGAGTTGAGCGTAAAAGCAAAGGCCCAATTTCTACCTGGGCGTTATGAGGAAGAGTATCGGCTAGAAAGACATTGAAGACATTGGCGGCGAGGTCATACCTTTTATGTTTTCACGCTCGTGCGAGGAGGGGTTGAAATCCTTCGGTGGGGGCTATTTACAACTAGGTACCTTTAAAGCCGAGATTACGTGAACTGGGGGCCTGGATGATTTGGATGTAACCCTAAAGGCCCCTAATGCACGGGCTCACAGCTCGGCAGGGGTGAAAAAAAGTTCGGCAGGGGTGAGTAAATGCTAAGTATATGCACCTCGTCCGGGGTGAAAGGGATACACTCAGCATATGCCAGCACCTCATCGGGGGTGAAGAAAATTAAATACAGTCCAGCGATTTTTACGTGTGCGAGATACGGGAATCCTGTTGAAATTTGGCCCCCACGCATCCCAGCCATCGTGTTTCTCAGTCACCTGATTTTGTACTGTACTTAGGATCTAGCCCCGAAGAGGTTTTGAAGAATTAATCTGTCCGTTCTACATATCATATATCTGAAATTTTAATAAATTCCTATATATAGAATATGCGGTGCTGATGCTTAGTATATGTAGATTTAAAAAAGTCTATAGCATATACATAGTATATGCCTTTATCCCCCTCTAAAGTGCCGATATTATTTTCGACCCGGCCCGAGTTCATCGGGGGTGAAACGGATACGTTCAGCATATGCTATGAGTTCATCCGGGGTGAAGCGAGCTTCACCCCTGCCGAACTTTTTTTCACCCCTACCGAGCTGTAACCCGCTAATGGGGACCTCTACGTTACCGTACCTCAGAAAGATCGATAGGGCAGGCGGGAGCTCCCCTATAAGGCTGGAGAGCCTCCGTGGCGATTTGCGAGACGCCTCGCCGCGTAGAAGAAGGCTGTGAAAACCCGCGAAGCCGCAGTGACTCCCCCAACAGCATGAATTCGCAGGCAGCAGGAGAGCCATCAGCTCGCTGGCGTCATCGGATTGTTCAGGTATGTCATTGCGTTGAGGCCTGGCCTTTATGACTGTCAGCGTGGCGAGCACTGTTCGGAACCTTCTTCCTCAAAATTTGTTCCTTTTCGTTGCACAGAAAGCAAATCAGAGGACGAGGTTTCTGGACAAAACGTCCGGGCCGATTTGCGCTATTGATTGGCGGAGATTGCATTTACAGACTGACTCATTGTGCGACTGTCCATATTACATACCATATCATAGAAATTATCAGCTGGCTAAGCGGTGAAGCGATGGAACCATAAGCAGTAATCCCAGACGGTAGAGTGCACGTCATGTGCGAGTAAATGTCACTCAATGGGATTGGAACTTTACTAATTCTTTTGGTTGTTGTTTTTTCTCTCGTACCTATGCATTTGCCCAGTGAGCAATTACAGAGTACCCAGATTAATGATCCGGAAGACCTTCCTATACTCAGTGTGGTATGCCTACCATGGTGATTTTGATCATGCAGCCTATCCGACGTAGCACTGTACTCACTTTCCTCAAGTCTACGAGGAGTCTTCCGTTTGCTGGATTGATTCCCTCTGCGACCCTTTACTCCTTAATGGGTCACCCCGTATCCCACATCCTCTCAACCCTCCTCTCTCTTCCCATTGCATGCATGGCTGGGTTTTTGCGTTGTATGTCTGCATCCATTTCTGAAGGTTTTGGAATATCGGTGGACAATGAGCCTAGATGCCGCATCTTACATTTCTCAGCTTTCCATGAAGCCTACAGATTAATATTATATCAACGAGTATCAGGACCAAGGACGTCAAGCGCAGCGTGCCGTTCGAAATCTACCAGGTCTGAGCGTGGGATCCGCGGAGGAAGAGCGGCGATAGGAGGTACTGCTGGCAAAGGCTCGCAGGTCTTTTCCTTGGTGCTTCGAATACGTGCCTGCCTATACACCAAAAGCTTTAAGATATGTTTTCTCATTGTCGAGCTATGATTGAAGCCTCATAGAAAGTAAACATGGCCAGGCAAGCTGTCAGGAAAACTTACCGTCTAGGTACTAGAGGGCGGCGACCATTTTGCTTTTGCGCCGAATGAGAGTAGAGTAACGAGAAGCGGTTATTCACTAATGAAGCTGCATGAAGCTTGGGCCTAATTCGATGTAACTCCTGGCATTGGGCGGACGGTGGGTGTTGATAATAATAACTGGCGGCCTTCTGTGGCGCATGTCAACACACCACAAAGTACGGTGGGTGGTTTTTGAAGGTCTTGGCATTTCGGCAACTTGCCGTGCGCACCTCTTCCGCCATCTTTCAACCAAAATTCCGCCCCTCTGAATCGGGACGTATGCGCCTCTCGTTACACCATGAACGGTCAAGAGAATCATCAGACCACGGATGGCCCCTATTACAATGTCACCAAGACATCCCAGGCAGGAGACAAGAGGAAAAGTGAAGATGACGGCCCTCCCGAATCTGACAAGAAGACAAAGCGAAACCGATATATCTCCATTGCTTGGTGAGGCGCCCATCCAACGAACAAACGCGGAGTCCCTAATTAACCATTTCATGTCACAGTAATGAATGCAAGCGCCGCAAAATCAAGTGTAATGGACAGAATCCTTGCCAGCGATGTGGCAACTTGTCTCTGGAGTGTGTCTATGCTCCCAACTGTGCGTGCTCTGCCGGCTTTAAGGACTCACCGTAAGCATCTTCAGTGAGCTTAGACATCCATGCTCACCCGTTGTACAGGGAGTATCGTGCCATGAGTGCCCATATCCAGTCACTGCAGGAACAGGTCAACATCCTCTATGCTAACCTCGAAGCTCTGCGCAATGGGCAGGGGTATATTACCCAGCCAAACCATGCCCAGGAACCGTTCCCCTTACATCCTGCTCTTGCTCACTCGGACTCCTCGGGGCCATATCGGAACGCTTCATCGCCCTCACAGGCTCACGGAAGCCAGCCTCGTTTCCAGGGCCCCACAAGCTCTGCTTTCAGCTTCGATGTTGCTCGCTCGAGCTTACAAACAATGGGAATAACCGCACCAGAAATGCAGGAAGACGGAGGATATAATGACGATGAGATGACTCCCAGAGGTTCACCGCGCCAGCTCCAAGCACCAATAGCCTCAATGACGGTGCATCCCAACAAAGACCCATTATGGAAGATAGGCAAAGAAGAAGCGATCAGGCTTTGCCATGTCTACGAGGAAGAGATGGGTATCATGTATCCTATAATCGATATGGAGAAAATTATTACACAAGCGAACATATTGTTCACTTTCACAGAGGCAGCAGCGCGAACAGGCCTTATGAACGGAGCCATGTCCGGCCCTGATCGGCTCGCGAACAACGACGTCAATATTCTCAAGATGGTGCTGGCTATTGCATTGATTGTGGAAGGAGGGGGTCAGAGTGACCTGGGAACGATGCTGTACGAGAGTTGTCGAGAAGCTTTCGAAGGACGATTATCAGGCCCGGTCGAGATCAAGGGCCTGATTCTCTTAGTACTTGTGGTATGAATACCAATGAGCTCATATTCAAGTTTATGCTGACTCCAGATGAAGGCAGAGTATCATTTTCAACAGGATGAGGAAGTCCAGGCTTACCGAATCATTGGACTAGCATCCCGTCTATGTCTAGAGATAGGTCTGCATGGTCGTCAAACCATCGCGAAGATCTTTCCCAATGGTGAAGACCGATCGTGGGCTACCAAACTTTTTTGGTCAATCTATGTTTTAGATCGGCGGTGGAGCTTTGGTACAGGGATGCCTTTCGCTCTGCAGGACGCGGACATTGACCCTCACTTGCCGCAGCCGGTAAGATCAGATGGTTCTTCAGTTGACGCTATGACGCTAACAGACCAGGACGACTCGACCCCCTATTTGACCGCTATGATCGCGTACAGTCGTATCTCATCCCAAGTCTGGCGGTCCACCACCAAATTTGAAGGCCCCGGCAGTGAGATCAACAAAGACGGCATTGGCTATCTCGATTTTCAGATCCTGCAATGGCACAATAACATCCCCGAGAGCCTCAGGTTCCGTCAAGTGGACAATGCCATGGATACCAACCCTACCAGTCGGGGACAACGTCGTCTGCAAGTGATCCTCATATTGCGGACAAATCAGATGCGGGTGTTAATCTACAGACCTGTTCTACACTCGGCTACGAACATTATGGAAAATAGGGGCTACGCTCAAACCGTAGTGGACGTGGCTAAGGACACGATTAGGGTGCTGACTCGCCTGAACGAGACTACTGACATCTACCGCACGCAACAAGTCTGCTTCAACTACTTCCTCATCTCAGCACTAGCTGTACTTTTCCTCGCGGTCGCGCATGCGCCTGTGGAGTTCAGTCGTCAAGTCAGAGATGAATTCTACATGGCCCTGGATCTCATCAAAGGGTTTAGTGCGAAATCATATATCTCGAAGCGCCTTTGGAAAATGATCAAGGGGTTGAAGGAGGTTGGACCGAAGCTTGGAGTCATCTCGCGCCAAGCACTGACCGATCCGGACGACGCTCACTCCTCGGCGGCAGTGGCCATGGCTGGTCTAGCTGGCCATCAAGTTGATCGGGTGGCCGCGTTCACTTCAACTCAGCAACCGAGTTCGCTGGGCAGCAGTCCCTTGGACGGCCAGCAGATGAAGGATGAATTGACCAATCTGTTTGAAGCAGCAGGTGGTTACGGCAATAATCTCTTTGCAAGTAATCAGGCCTTGGATGGAGTGAATGGCTTCGTAGGATCTCAGGGAGAGATGGTTCCTGCAACAGGGGGCATCAGTGGAGTCTATGGTAATGAAGGGGAATTTTCGAGGATTATGGAATACCTCTTTTAATTGCTAGGCTTGCATATACCCAATCGGTAGGGACACGAATACTGGTTCTGGTCCATGGTTCTTGCGTTGGCTATGAAAGACCAGAATCCTTCTCAATATCTTACATTACTTGGCTAAGAGTGGTAGTCCTGTACTTGAGTGAGGTACCTAAGGTAAGTACTGTACTTTAGTAATCTCGGTAGTACAACTTTACTTTACTTACGGTAAGCCCCAGTGGGAAAGAGGCTTGGCAAGGTTAGAGATAGGCGCCTTAGCCGCAGTGCACAGCCCATTGAAACCCCACTAATTTGATATCAATTTGCTGGTCACTGGTCAGCTGTAATGAGCCACGGAGATCACCTATGAATGCGCAAAAAACACCATCCACCGACTATCGGATGTTTTGGTGATCTTCACAGCTTGACTGATCCGATTTAGTGGGTGTCGTATACCACTAGCCACACTTTCACCATTCCTCAAGTGACCTTGGGTGCAGCACTCGAGGCAGTCGCGAGAGCCAGAGCAGCGAGTCTGCAAAAGGATCTGACCTGCTATGCGCCTATGATGCATCTTGACACCAAAGCTATCTCTATCATACTCCATCCACCATTACCGTCCCCACTTCGGACATTTCGGACATTCACTACTTCGTTGATACTTTCACCACCGATCCCGCACTTGGAAGCCTTGTGATTATCGTTCTAATTTTCGTGGCATAGACCTTGTCACCATTGAACGACCCCTACATTTAAATCATCTGGCCCCCGGAGTAGGGCGTATTTTTTTTGGGATAATCCACAGCATTCCCCCAAAAACAGGATCAACCACCACGGTGTCTGCCAACGGGGATTCGTCGTTGGCGCCTCAGCTTGCGGATTTGAGCCTTGCTTCGCCTGTAGCATCTGGATCTACGCTCTCTGTCACCCACTCAACAACCTCCGTCATGTCTACCTCCTCAGGTACCCCCGAATCTTGGATCTCTTCCTTCTGCGGCCTCCTCGGCCACGAATACTTTGCCGAAGTTTCAGAAGATTTTATTGAAGACGACTTCAATCTCACCGGCCTTCAAAATCAAGTTCCCATGTACAAAGAAGCGTTAGAAATGATACTAGACGTGGAACCAGAAGAAGACGAGGAGGAAGAAGAGGAAGAAGAAGACGAGGAAGATGATGACGAGGACGAGGACAATGACGTTGAGATGCGAGATGAAAACGGTAACAGTGTGCCTTACAGGAGAGGTGCTGAACGCCGGCATATGAAAGTTGCCAACGACATTACCGAAATAGAAAGCAGCGCAGAGCTCCTCTATGGTCTTATTCACCAACGTTACATAACATCTAGGCCGGGCATACAACAGATGGCAGACAAATACGAGCTTCAGCACTTTGGATCCTGCCCACGCGTCTTTTGCAATCAAGCCCGCGTCCTTCCCGTCGGCTGCAATGACATACCAGGCCAAGAAACTGTGAAGCTCTTCTGCCCCTCTTGCCTGGACGTCTACACGCCCCCAAACAGCCGGTTTCAATCTGTCGACGGTGCCTTCTTCGGAACCACATTCGGTTGTCTCTTCTTTATGACTTTCCCCGAGTTTGACGTCTCCGCCAAAGGCGATCCACTGAACCTCGCCGCTACACATCCCGCCTATGCACCTCCTTCACCCACTTCGCAAGCAGCCACAAATTCTGCCGCAGCAGAAACAACAAAACACTCGCGTTCTTCCTCGTTGACTTCTACTCCTGTCACAGCCACTTTAAATCCTACAACACTCTCATCCATCACACCAGAACCTTTACCAGTACAGCCGAGCCATTTGAATGGAATCGCTACGTCTAACCTCGCGCCTGGCTTAGGTCCTGGAAGGATACACGAACCGCGCATCTACGGCTTCCGAGTCAGTGAAAGGTCGAAGACCGGTCCAAGGATGAAGTGGCTAAGAATGAGGCCAGCGGACATGAATGAACTAGACGAGTCGAGAAAATGGCATGAGCTTTATGGTGGTACGGAGGACGATGTACAGATTGGAGGAGGCGGAGAGAACGGGGGAGCACAAGTGGAGGTCCCGAGTGGGAGGAGGAAGAAGGCGGCGAGGAGTCGAAAGAGAGGGGTTGGCGTGACAGATCCAGGGGCCGTAAATGGGGGTGGAGTGGAGGCGATCTGACACTTGCAGTGATTGGAACATTGCAAAGGAGTGTTCTGGCGTATGGGGTTACAAGGGACTTTTGTTGGCATTCAAGAAGGGTACTTGAGCAGAAGAAGAGGCTACGCTTAGGTCTCTGTATCAATGATTGAGATTGCAAATGTTGCTCTCGCAGCGTGTCTACCATGTGTAAATGCTTCCGTCCGAATGCTCAGCCAGGTATCTCGGACCGCGTCATATCTCGAACACCGTAGCGTTGTTCTACGCCACCTGGTGGGAAACGGTTGCGGGGAGTAGCCGGCGCTCAGGCATGTGCTCCAGGGGCTCGGAAACAAGGACAGTAACTGCTGGCATGTCCAGAAGGCAAAGGGCCCGAGAGAGCCGTATGTGAGAGGACTAATACCTACCTGGGGGAAAGAAGGGAAGTTCAATATGCAGTCACGTTGACAAAGGAGAACAGCAACCAAAGTCATCTGTCCCGATTGGTTTCCATCGTAAGTGTATCTCGTTCTTCCTAGCCTATTGCATGCACACATGCTGGTTCCTCAGGTAGCATGTCCATTGATGCTACGAAAGGCATATAGAGCCTCAAAACGCCTGGTCTTTGATCGCTTAGAGAAAAACGCCTTTCCTGCAAAGAAGCCAGTAACACCGATTACGGGTATACCCAGTCGTTAATACATGAAAGACATAGGGAATAGGTTGTGGTGGTAGATGCTGTGGTTAGGGTGAGTGACGGAGTATGTCGAGGCGTAGATTTGGCGAGATGAGGTGATGATTTGGTGCAAACGGTATGGTGTAACTGCATGGTGTAGTGGTATGGTGTGTGTGATTGTGGAGACTTGTGAATCGAGAGAAAAAGTGGAATACTTTGACCGAAGGGGCGTTATCGGACAAGCGAGGTGAATTGTGTTCCCGTGGGATTCTTTCAAGACCTTTCCAGCGTCATCCCGTTGGCTGCGCTGGTTCTCCACAAAGATGTAGATGAGGTGGGATGTAGCAGGTCCCAGTCCTTCGGTGCTACCGATTGTAGGCGCCTACACCAACCATACCGGAGCTAAAGCTGCCACTTCGATCGCCAAAACCTGTAGGATTATTCCCATAGCCCTTGATAAGAGTAAGTAGATAGATCAGGGAATATAAATAGCATCGAGATCATCGGAGGATCTTACCTTCTTCCGCTTCTTGGCGGCGCGGCCACTCTTCCGGCTAAATTGAGTATCGCCAGATGAGTAGCCTCCTCCAGTGTCAGCGTCATCGTCCTCAATTCCTTCGGCGTAACCTGTGTAGCCTTCGAAGCTGGCGTCGCCATATGATCGCTTTTTATTGGTGCGCTGTGGTCGAACGGTTTCAGCGTTCGCAGTGTTACCGTTAACCTGGCCGTTCGCTTTGGCCAAAGGTTTATTGGGAATTTTCGACGCTTTGGTCGCCTCGACCGGTTTTGGGTTGTCATTCCCCAGAAGATTCTCCCACTCATTGTTGTTTGGCAATGGCCCTGGCTGCATCTGCATAGCCTTGTCCAGCTTGGCCAGTATTCCACTAGGAAGACCCTTGTGAATGTCTTTGCCGCCGACTTTCTGGTTCTGCCACTCCTCCTCCGGCCATAGCGTCATCTCCCTCAGCCCCATCAGTTTTCCTTCCTGGTGCTTGACCGATCGATTTCTGCCAGCTAGTCCAAGTGTCTTGAGTTGACCTTCATAAGACTTCCTCATCTTGTTGATCTTCTCGCCTGTGACTGGGTCGGATCTTGCGACTGTAGCTGCGAGCGGCTGAAGGCCGAACAACGAAATGAGATTTTGCGTGAGTGGCAGGGTTTGTGGTATTGGTGCTACCACGAGACTCATGTGTCAACCCATGCTCTACAAGAGAAGGGTCAGGCAGAGTCAGTGTGGGGTCTTACGCTTTTGCTTTGACGACTGCTGGGTCTCGTCATCCTTCTCTGTTGAGTTCTCGGGAACGGGCGTGGTTTCCGCTCCTGCTGCGGCTTGGCCCTTTTCTGGAGCTTCTGGATCGGCGACATTCGACGAAGCTTCCTGAACATTGTCTAGGGTAGTATCCATAATGTCTTGGTCTTGAATGCGATCCGCGATGCGCTGGCCGGCATCATCGACGTCCATGGCGATGGCAGATATCTTCTTCCCATGATTTGATGTGAGGAGTGGGTGAGTGAGGATAGAGGTTTGCGAGGTATTGAGCTGGTTCATAGGCTGCTTACGCTATTCATGGACGGAGTAGGTATTGAAAGAAGAACAAAGAGACGACTCAGACGAGAGGAAGTGAGAGCAGTGCGGGAGTACCTTAGCGTAGGGCGGTGATCGGTGGTGGCTGACGCCGAAAATGTCTTGGCATTCATTTGGCGGAAGTGAATTGAATACAGTAAAGTATTAAGTAAAGTAAGGTAAGGTACTTTAAGGTAAAGGGCTATTACACGGGACTGCGGGGCTTGGCAGAAATTATGTCTCGCAGATGAATGAACGAGGATACCTCAATAATACTCTACCGTACCTTACTCTACTGATACACATAAACACTAATACCTTCCCACTAAAGAATCATTGCTCAATGGCAATGCAACTGATTATGTCAATAGTAGCGATTCGAGCGTCCTCGGTGCCTGAGATGGGGAGCATGCGAAAGTAAGAGGTGAACAATCGTCCCAAAAATGTGTGTCATTGCCGCCTTTGGGACTCCAGCCAATCAGGATTGAAGATGGTGCACGTTCAGAAGGCACGCGACTCTTGATCGACTCTAAACATGGGGGGGTTTCTGCTCTTTTATCAAGGAAGAGGGGCACACCTCTTCTTCTTCTACTTCTTCTACTTCTTCTTCTTCTTCTTTTTATTATTATACGACCACTCATCTCTTAATTTGACACCAGCATCCTCTTCTTCTTCTTCTTCCCCTTCTGCGCTATCTACACACTTCATTTGCCTCAATGCGAGGTCTCTATCCCAATTCATTGACTATCCTCTGTATCCTCCGCACGTGACAATCTACTCTCTTTGACTGTTGATGCAAAGCCGACGACCAATCATGCCTCGCACAAGTCTGCCCCCAACGCCCGCTGCCTCAACTGAAATCCAGGGCAAAGATGGCTCTCCAATTTCTGCAACAGAAAAGTCCTTCAACCTACCTCCTCCGGCTATCGAGTCTCAACGAAACAATGGCACTTCCACTGCTCAGAAACAGACTCAGTCGGCCCTGAGCCCGTGCTTCTCTTTACCTCCACCTCCTACCAGGTCTCGCACCATCATTCAAATGAAGCCAAAGCCGCAGTGCTCAGAAGATTCAGTAAGATCCCCTATGCAGCAAGGTTTGAAAGGTTCAAATAAGAAGACCTCGACATCCTCAAGTGCCACTGCGACGGCAGGAAAGAAGCAGCCTAGCTCGACCAGTGTTGCCGGCAAGAAGATTGCCAGGAAGACAGCGCACAGTGTGATCGAAAGGAGACGGAGGTCGAAGATGAACGAAGAGTTTGGGACCTTGAAGGCTATGATACCCGCTTGCACGGACCAAGAAATGCACAAGCTCGCTATTTTGCAAGTGCGTAAGACCGTTGTTGTGAGGAGCTATCCCTTTCTGCTGACAGTGTGAATAGGCAAGCATCGACTACCTTCGCTATCTAGAAAAATGCATCGCAGACCTCAAAGCCGCCAACAATTCTCTGTCGACTCCACTTACACAGCCTCAAGCGCCTCCGCCTCGTTTCGATGCTGTCACGCCTAAAGAGAACGATGAGGACGATGACGAAGATCAAGATGATGAAGATGTTACCATGGGTGATTCAGGATCCAATTGCATTTCTCCGTCAATCATGGCGATTGCAAGTAAAGCATACGCCTACACGAGTCCTCAGTCAATTAGCGCATCCCCTGCGATAGAAGCACAATCCAATCACCACCACTCGTCCTATGCCTCCTCAGTTTCCACGCTTCCGTCACCTGCTTTCGAACCACAACACGGCCACCGAGGTCCTCAATCTCAATTCTCTCTGTCTGCCTCGACGTCTCCAACTATCATGCCAAGCAGAGAGCAAGACCAAGAGGCTACAGCTGCATTGTTGATGCTGAACAAGGACCGTAGGTATCCTAAAGGAGGACGGGCAATGTCGGTTCGAGACCTGCTAAGTCATTAAGGGTTGCAAGTGAGAAATAGCTGGTGTCTGCCTACCTGTGAGCTTGGCATGAGAGACAGCGGCATCAGAGGGGTGAATGCATATGTGCTTCCGTTCTGATGGGACTTAATAGCGGGCTCTTGCATATTTTGCACAATTGCTTGCTTGCATGAAAATAATAGATGATCAGTATGATAGAACGGTCTCTTAATGTTCTCAGTGAGACGCGCTGCGTGGAAATTTGATGGTTCTGACGGTATCCTCAGTCAAATACTGCACCGCTAAAGAGAAGACTTTTTGAGTGCCAGAGCGTATCTGCTCGCCTTGATACCCACACTATGCCAAGATTGAAAGGTGCCAGCTCCCTTGGCTGCCCGAATTTCTCACAGCTTGCCTGCAATCCTGTCGTCCCCATTGGGTTATAACAAATGCTGCATATGAAAAATTGAAGACAAAGACATGCCCTTTGGATATATGTTTTGGCAAGAATGAAACCGGTAGGCAGCGTGCTCGTCGATCTGCCCCGCCAGTGTCAGTGTGTCAGTGTTGTTGACCCTCTAGACCTAAGACATATACCAAAGATCGGTCAAATCGCCCATCAGGAACTCGCCTCAGATCCAATTGGCTTCTGAAAGTCGGGCAAGAGACTTTTATTGCTATCCAGATCTGATGCCACAATCAATCCTTTCAAAACAACTGACGTCCACAACCCCAACCATCCTTTGTCACGGTCCTCAGTACGTTTCCCTCTTTCAGCAAGCGTCTCCCCACTAACACCTTCAAAAGCAATGGTTCGTGACCAGGATATGGGTTGGGACCTTCGTTACTACGATAGCTATCGGCCAGCTGCAGAAGGTGAGACTTCCTCAGAAGACCGATCATCAACCATTGCTACGGAATCAAAGGCGGTTCGACATCATTCTAATAAGATCTGGCACCGGGCCGAATATTCTAGCAACACGACACCACGAGCTGACGCGTCGTTGGCCCTGAAGTTTTCACGCGGCCAATCTGATGATCACAGTGCCGCTGCTGCTTCTGTCCCCAACGAAAAATCACCATCCACTGGCCACGATCCGAAACAGCTAATCCAAATGCCCACGAAAGAACGCAAAGACACGAGCATGCCTGACACAGCACCGTCGCGACGCTCATCTCGGACTGTCGATCCTGACAGGAGGAACGCATCTGAGGCCCAAAGCCGTGGGTTCTACGGTTCTTCTCCCCCACCCTCAAATGTGTTACGCCTCGGTGGATACGAACTGAAACGCCCTCTCGATGATGAGGCTATTGACCGCTCTATCAAGCGCCATCGTGGTACAGAGGAGGAGGAGGAGGAGGAGGAGCCTATTAGAACATCAGACAATTACAGACCGCCTCCGAGGTATTGGTGCAAGAACTATATGTGTATGGAAGATCACGCATACTCAGACTGTGATAAGCCAATGATATGCTGGGGCTGCCGTTCAATCAAGTCAGTACATTTTGGAGTGGTCCTTTCCCATTATTGGACCTCAATGCAGCTCGTTAGACATGTTCTGAGAAACAGTAGAGAATTTGGTTTTCTTGTCTTATGAGTCGGCTCTGAATCTCGGAAGGGGCATGCTGACTCCAGAATATAGCCATTATTGGTCCCGCTGCCCCATGACCTGCACTCGCTGTGGGGAGGAGCGTCACACCGCAAAGCACTGTGAGAACTTTGAGCTCACCCAGAGTGGAAAGTCGCGGCCTCGCGCCTGCAATCCGCATCCGCTCACTGAGCCAGCTTCTTACCGTGCACGAAAAGAATCGTTAGAGCATGCGCATGGGAAAGATTCTCTACCAAAGAAGCCTGTGAATATTGTGTTGCCCAGCAGAGACAGACCAGAGGTTCGGCAGGCCTCTCGCAACGTCTTCGATCCTAGGTCCGGTCCCCGTCAGGGCTCACAGCCGCAGAAGTCTGCGCCTGTAGAGGAATGCGTGTCTGAAACCACAACTGACCGAGAGTTGCAACGTCTTCGGGATACCCCCATACCAGGCTCAAGTCTAAAGGGACGTACCAGTACAACAAGCACCTCCGAACAGCTCACGATTTTGACACAAGCGCGCGGAAAAACGTTCACTCCTCCATCGACTCAACCCAATATATCACCACGAGATCCACGACTAAAGCGAGGCTCGGCTTTGACACCTCTTGTATCGCCTCTCCAATCCCTGCGAACGTCGCTAGAGCCTGGCGAAGTTGTATCAGTCGAACCTAAGATGCTTGGAGAGCCACCTTCCAACCCGTCTCAACATAGGCCGCATGGAGTCGGTGCCGCTCCTTCGCAGGCTTCCATCCGGCAAGAAGAGCACCAACCACACTCTTCTAGCCAGAGAGAAGCGTATGTTCCACCAGCCTCCGGCGGGAAAAAAGAGGGCGTACCACAGGCTTCTGGCCAGAAAGACAACCACCATTCGCCGGCGCATACTCAAAACGAAAATCGCCCCTCACAGGCTCCCAACCAAATAGGCCACCGCTCTTCACAGGCTCCTACCCGCAACGAAGACCACCCTACACCGGTTTCCCGACCCGAAGGAGCACTCGGCAGATGACAGTCTCGAGACTATCGAAGCTCGTATGAAGGCATTCGAAGAGGAAGAGCGTGTCAGGCAGAAGCAGCACGAGGAGGAATTGGCCCAGAAAAAGCGCCGACAGAGGCAGGAGTTTGAGCACGAATTGGAGGAAAAAATCAACCAGAAGAAGCGGGATGCGGACCTGGCGAGGAGAGCAGCCGTTCAAAAGCAGGAAGAGGAGCATGAAGAACGACTGGCCGAGCTGCGCCGGCGCTGAAGCACGGGCTAGGTGCCTGTGTGGATAGCGCTTGGCCGACAAATGTTCCCCTGCCGTCGGACGCGGATGTCTCGACAGTCCCGCATTGGTACTGCCCGGTGCCGCTCGATATCTCCCCTGCACCACCTGTGGGGATCCCTACCCCACGCTTGTACTAAAATCCACCGGGCATCATCCTGCCCTCTGTCCCCGCGGTTTGGCCTGCTGTCTTTCCGACCGCACATCTGTTTAGGGGCCATCCTATCATCAAGTCTCTACCGAGGCTTACTGCCGTGCATATGTACTAAATCTGTCGAGTATCTTCTCGCGTCCATCAAGATTACAGCCGTTCCGACCCAAGACGACCGTGTTCCGGTTGGATCTGAAATGAGGAAATTGGATGAGTACCTCGGTTGGAGAAGCTGTGAGTGACAAGGCCCGTACGGGAAAAGCTCACACTAGAGAGGGATGGTTTCGGTTGGAGGTGTCCTTGTGTGACATTGCGATGGATACCAAATTGAGCAGATACAGCACTCAATGGGCGGATGGAATGTAATTGAGGCAATCAAACATACCTACATACCACACAATGATCCAACCATGATGCTGTGTACTCCTTGAAAACCATCCAAATGCTCATCTCCAAAGCTTTCCCCAAATGCTCCCCTCCCAGCTCACAAAATCGTACTCCGCTCAGGCAACATACGAACACCCTTCTCCACCCAAATTAATAATCTCAACAGTCCAAACTTGACCCTCTGCTTCATCGAGCTATCAAATGCGCTCAATCCACCTCTTACATCTTTCCGTATATGATATAGCCCCACAATACTCGCAAGAAGGGTGACGACCCGAAGTGTTTGCTTTAGCCGCTGCTTGATGAGTCCCTTGGTCGTGTATTGGATGTTCCAATCACTCCATTTCGGAAACATGCATCGGATACTGTAGTCCACCTGCGAAAATCTTTATTGGAGAATGTTAGCAGTTGCGAGATTGCTTGATGGCGCGAATGGGGAGCCTGAGAAGGATAGTGCTTACGGGTAAGCAGTAGCATTCCAGCCATTGGCTGTCTTGTACCAGCTATGACATCCACCGCTATGCCAGACGGTGCCCTTCAACTTCTCTTGCATCTCGGTCGTCCATGCTATTTCCTTTTCTTTCTTCACGTCGAAGGTTTTGACGTCTTTCCTCAATATATTCTTGATGAATTTCAACGTGTACTCCACCATGTTTTCGCTTGCGAGTATTACAGAGGAGTGTCCTGTTGCGGTGTTCGGCCCGAAAATGATGAAGAAATTGGGAAAGCCATCCATTGCGTTTCCCATGTAGGCCTGTGGACCCCCACGCTCATCCCATACCTCTTGCATGACGGCACCGCCTTTGCCGATTACCTTGAGTGGTGAAAGCCACGTAGTGAGTTCGAAGCCGTTGGCGAGGATTATGACGTCGGCTGGGAGGTGCTTTTCGTCTGTTGGTGCTTTGCTGGCCTTGTCTTCTGGATCAGGGTAGGTGCGGCCCGGTCCCAACGTGACCCCCTTTGGTTGCAGGCTGGTGATGGGCTGGGTCGTGAGGTCAATCTTGGGATCGTTGAGACTCTCAAGCCAGAAAGCGTCGAATATTCTCCTCTTGCAGCCGACGCCATAATTTGGGGTTAAAATCTCATGGTACTGCTCGGGTACGATAGACCTCATATGCTGAACCAGCTGCGCTTCGACCTTCTTGCGCGTCTTTGCTGCGGCGTTTTTACCGGTAAATATAAGAAAGAAGTCGAGTTCGCTAAGACAGAACAAAAAAGTTCTATAGGCCCTACCAAGTCCAGGAATACGAGGAAAGAGTCTTGGTGTCCACTTCTCCCAAGTCTCCTGCTTGATAAGACCCAAAAGGGGACCGGGACGAGGCATTACCCAAGGGGGGGACCTCATGATTTGAAGGACAGACTTTACGTTGTATGGCTCTTTCGACAATCGAGGCACGAATTCTACGCAGATTTCGGAGTCAGCACTGTTTATTCGAGCTAGGAAATGGAGTTGCAAGACAGGTCTCTGCTTTAGAAAGGTCTTCTTGCTCCTGAAACATGTCTTGCGACTCAACTTCATTACCAAAAAGGAAGAATCGGCTCCGAAATGTACGTACGCGCGGCACTACAGCCTGTGCCCACAACGATGACATCTTTACCGCGAAGGTCGACGTTATAGTCCCACCGAGCAGAGTGGAATACATCGCCTTGGAAAAGATCCCGGCCTGGGACATTGTCTGGCCATGCGTTCGGCTCGACGAGACCGCCGGCAGCGCTGCATATGATCTTGGCTTTGACCTTCTCTTCCTTAAGGTACACGCTTTCGCGTCCTTTCTCAGTCATCATCTTTTTTCGCTCTTTGGTAGACAGATCACCAGTACCAGGCATCATGTGAAGAAGAGTTGCTTCCCACAGCTCCTCGTCCTCGAGCCATCGCACCTCGGACACGTCTGTATTCAGTTGGATCTTGTCGACAATCTGGTATTTCTCACATACATCCTGGAGGTACCGAATAATCTCTTCCCCCGGAGGATGATAGGCAGACCACTTGTGGTTCGGCGAGAAGGAGAAGCTGTAGAATACGGCAGGACTGTGCCGGCTTCAGCAATTATCGAGTCCGGTAGAGGGAGACTAACACATCACAAGCAACTCCAGGATATCTGTTGATCCACCATGTTCCTCCCATACCAGCTTGTCTGTCAAATATGCGGAACTGATCGAAGCCCAGTTTCTCCTTCAAGCGACAAGCCATTGCTATGCCCGATTCCCCAGCGCCCACGATGATGACAGGATAGTAAGTGTAGGCATCTTTGTCGTATCCATTGACGACATGAACGGTATTAGAGAGATCTGGCATGACTATGAGTTCTGACTTAAGTGAATAATCTTATGATACAAGGAATGGGTTGAGGTGGTATGTGCAGTTTAGCAACGCCATGAAGAAGAGGACAGGGAAGGCCCGCGAGCCCGCCCCGCATTGGCCTGGTGGGCGCATCAGAAGCTGTCAATTTTGCCAAGAAATTATGTATCCCAGTACTCGTGTTTGATTGATGCAATGGGCATGTGAGCAAATGCTGCCGCTGGGGAAATGCTGCATCGGTAAAGATACGCCATGTACTTTAGCTAAGCACGTAGAGTAAGGAATTAGGATGTCTGTTCAAAATCGGCGACCTGCTGTCTCTGATTCTGGATCAAGGCAGTAGCGAAAAGAAAAGTGACGATCTTAGGGCAAGACCTGGCATGGATGGGCATGGGTGTGATAACGTACAGCATACGGAGACGGGCCTGATGAAGAAACGTTTGCAGCAACCACACTCGTTACTTGAATGTGTCTATTGACTTGTGGAAGTACTGTAGGTATTTCGCCTCTTCTCCGTTATCACAAGACGCTCAGGAGCGCCGAATCACTGCTATTTACCGAGAATCTCAAAGTGAAAGAGCCATTGGTCGCATCAACCGGGTCTAGCGTTACAGGAGGAAGGATAGCACACACAGCCCAGCAACAAGAAAGCAGATCAAAGGTCCACTGATGGTTGTGGCAATTGTGGCTGCCATGGATCTTACGCAACTGTCAACACGCTGTTAGTCACAAGCCAAGGTGACGAATAGAAGCAGTAGTCCAACTCACCGATTCTCGGCTGTGCAAGGAAACTTGGGTGGCCATACCACGCGCTTCGACAGACTACTCGACCCCGGTATGAGCTGATGACTGGATGACGCAACCGGACCGATTCCGAAGTCGTTGGACACGATGTGGTTGTCAGGTGTATTGGGATTAGGTAATTGTGGCAGGCGTTCGAAGGTATCATTATGACCATCGGCTTGCGAGCCGAGATTCCGTTGAAA
The DNA here is from genome assembly GCF_014066315.1 of Letharia lupina. Lineage (NCBI taxonomy): Eukaryota > Fungi > Ascomycota > Lecanoromycetes > Lecanorales > Parmeliaceae > Letharia > Letharia lupina. The sequence goes on from NW_023502984.1 coordinate 1,474,376, forward strand.
AACAGATTTCCTTGGCTTGGGCGGATCAGCAAGGTTATAGCGTTGCTGTATCAATATGGCTAAAAACATCTTCAGAGTCTCCGCGGACGGATATCTAGAGGCTCACTCACCGGCTGCTGCATTGGTATAGGCATCCGCTAGATGAGAAAAATACTTTTGTCAGTATATAGGCGTTACAAGGTATTAGCATGATGAGAAATGTAGGTTACCTATGTGAAGACAAGCCGCAGTGTTCTTTGACTCAGCTTCCATGGCAACATCATATGGACCGTATATGTCTGATTCGTTACCGTTGTTATCATGAACTACGAATGTGTGAGCTCGCCATCCATGCTTCTGCGTTTGTGCAAAGACTTACTTGGGTGGTTCACCGGGGTAGTCAAGTCCGCAAAATGCTAAGACAGAGCTTTTAGCATGTGGCAAGATGATTTCACGCTCCACCACACACCAATGATTCATGAAAATATACTTCGCCTTGGTTTTCATCGAAATCGTTTGCTGATGTCACAAGGAGACGTTCTGGTGGAAAAGCATCGGTGATGGAGAGGGTCTTATAAAGTGTTTGCAACTCATAGTAGGGCGGGCAGAAGACGACATAGTGATTATCCTGTGACCTGACGTTAGCGTCTTGAGTTCGTTCGCTATGACGCGCATCGGTATATACATAGTAGGTGCCATTGATATTGAATCTGCATATAAGATCAGTAATTGCTTCCAGAATGGGGAGAGAGCTTTCTCTCACGCGTAAGCGACAGCGCCTAGCTCGCCGCACAATCCTCCATTTTCTACGAATATCATAGGCTCGCTGCAGAAGACAAAGAGTCTCTGGTTCCGTGGCCAGGTCGATTGGTCGTGTACTCTCACTGCGCCATCAATATTGGCTAGAATGTTCACAGTCAGCATGCGATTGGGATACCGATATCCTGTCGAGGGTCACTAGCCATACCTCGAAGGGTTGCACCTAATTGACCTCTGCTGTCGTTGCCCATGTATAAGTCCATGGCGGGCTGGAAGCTACCATTGGGCTGCCAACTGGCCAACGATTGCGCGTATTGCAGGGCATCACGCCAAGCGATCTTCTCGATGAGTTTTTGGTAGGGTGTACAAAAGGTCTCGGCGAAGTACTTCTTAGTTCCACTTGCAGGGCTAACGCCGGTGGTACTTTGGTTTGCCGTTCGAGGTAGTATGGGGAATTTCGTTACTGGTGTGGCTGCCGACCATACGGATTGCGCTGAAGCAATGAGAGACAGAGAGGAAGCGAACCACACGGTGAGATTGGTGAAGAGCATGATAGCGATAAGTTTTCAACGGACTAGAGTATGCAGAGTAAACGAAGGGATGCTAGAGCAGCGTAAACGAATGTATGCTGATGTTGCAGCTTAATGAATGGACGCCGAAGAAGAATTCAGCTATTATGGATAACGAAGAAGAAGAGGAAGAGAGAAGAAATAGACAGATGTAATGGTCCGGATTCAGTGCCCTTTCCGCTTTCTGCATGCTGAACGAGACTGGAAGGGGCCGCCTTCCTAATGTCAGATGGAACTGCTTTCCAGTGTCAGAAAAGCGGCATGGTCAATGGCAGGAGCTGGTAGCATAATCAGATATGTTAAACAGCTTATTTGAATGATCAGTCGGAAGAGGATAAAGACGCTGCTGTCACATGTGTGTCCGAATGCCTACGGAAAAGTATTTATCAAGCTTGGTGAATAATTATAACAGCTCTATCGTCCCACAGTATGGAAGACTCTGAATGTAATAGCGACATGTTCCGCATCTTTGCCCATCCAGCAGCGCCATTCATCTCTTTACCGCGCAAACTTGGTCAAGAGAGCTAGGATAATGTCAACTCAGTACATTACTTAAAATCTGCAGAGCTGCCTCCAAGGCTCCAACTTTCTATGACAACATGCGCGCTTGGCTCGCTTAGACTTAGTCTCCGGAATCTTGCTCTTGCAATGAATGGTGCAGGTTGCATCACTTTTGCGCAGTCGGAGCATTGTTCCGATTGGTTGGCGAACTTTTGATTTTATTTTGTTACTTACTTTCTTTGATCGTGATTCATCTTGCTAATACTCAATTCTTTGCAAAAACGCCAACATGGCACCAAGGAAGACTGGTGAACCCTCCCACAGCTTCAATCTTCAAACGCCCACTAACCGTCGATTCCATTGTTCTAGCAATCCTCAGCGTGTACAATAAGCAGGGCCTACTGGACCTTGCTAAAGGCTTGATTAAACATGACATCCGTCTCCTGGCTTCGGGAGGCACAGCGAAGCGTGAGTCCTTTTCCTGAAACAATCACTGTCTTCCTCGGCACTTTGGCTGTGTCCGTAAGAAGACATGCCGCAGAAGTATTGGCTCTCTGGTTATCTCCTGGGCAATGCGTACAGCCCATCTCTTGTTATGGAACGGCACGACTAAATTTGAGCCTACAGTCATTCGCGAGGCAGGCTTCGAGGTAGAGTGAGCTGAAAGTCCTCTTCTGTAACATTTTCTACACGAAAGGCTGAGACGCTTTACTGGACAGAGATATTTCTGCAATCACCAATTCTCCAGAGATCCTGAAAGGGAGAGTCAAGACCCTGCATCCAAAAGTTCATGCGGGTATCCTGTCCACGAACTCAGAGAGTGACGAAAAGGACCTTGCCGAGCAAAGTATAGACAAAGTGGATTTTGTTGTCTGCAACTTGTATCCGTGTAAGCAACATCTTGGATCCAACTTTTTTATCTTAACGATCATCGAGCCCCAACGGACGATGTTACTATTGAGCCGTATCATATGAGTCAAATCTTGGCCCAAGGATATTCTGACTCGGAAGTACTATAGTCAAGGACACCATTGCAAAGATCAACGTCACAATAGAGGAAGCCGTGGAAGACATCGACATAGGAGGCGTTACGTTGCTCCGGGCCGCAGCAAAGAATCATGCTCGCGTCTGTGTGCTGTCAGATCCACAAGATTATGCCGAATTCTTGCAAGCGATGGACAAGGGCGAGGTCACTGAGAGAAGTCGCCAACTCTACGCTCTCAAAGCTTTTGAACAGACTGCAGACTTCGATACTACAATAGCAGATTTCTTTCGCAAGAAGTATGCCTCAGACGGCATCCAACAATTGTCCTTAAGATATGGAGCAAACCCGCATCAGAAATTTGCAGCAGCATTCAGCAAAGACGGTCCACTGCCTTTTAAAGTACTGAATGGAGCACCTGGATACATCAATCTGCTGGACTCGCTTAATGCTTGGCCTCTGGTGAAAGAGCTGAAGCAAGCCCTGGGTCTCCCAGCAGCAGCAAGCTTCAAGCATGTCTCGCCGGCCGGGGCAGCTGTTGGCGTTGCCTTGACGGAGAGAGAGAAAGAAGTCTGTATGGTCGCAGATATTGAAGGACTTTCGGATTCGGCTCTGGCTATGGCTTATGCACGCGCGAGAGGAGCTGACAGGATGTACGGCTCTTTTCCCATCTGTAACACTGTCCGAGCCGTAAATCATGTTTGAGAGCAAAGCATCCGTTTTAGGAGTATATGCTTCTCAAAGATATTTCATCTCTCTTTTCTGTGCCTTGATCTGAAGATGCTGACTCGTCGCCGTAGGTCAAGTTTTGGAGATATTGTTGCGCTCTCAGATTCTGTGGATGTCCCGACTGCAAAGGTACGTGTGACCAACTCAGGGACTAGCCTTAGCTTGCAACCCTGGTGTCTATAGTGAATGGCAATGCTGACCCAAAACCCCAATACAGATTATCTCGCGCGAAGTATCCGATGGGTGTGTGAAGTTTATCCCGTGTTCTACCAACAACATTAAAAACATATCGACCTCATGTCTTTGGGTGCTGCTTGATTCTAGAGAAGCGTCTCGTCCTCCATTTGGAGCTTGAAGATATGCGCTGACCTTCAATCTTTCTTTAGTGTGATTGCTCCTGGGTATTCTAAAGAAGCGTTCGACATACTGTCGAGAAAGAAGGGCGGAAAGTAAGTTTCGGAGCCTATGAACGGTTATGTCCACTCATTCTTGCGAAGGTACATGATCTTGCAGATGGACGAGGCGTACGAGCCTCCTACAACTGAAAGTCGGACCGTCTACGGACTACAGCTGCAGGTAGGCTTTTGCCCGGTCTTCTCCAGCCCTGATCGGTACCGAACATGAGTCGTGTTACAGTGGAATCGAGATCCTTCATTGCCCAAGAGTATTACTGACCTTGAGAGTATTAGCAACCTCGAAATGACGTCAAAATTAGCCCAAAGGATACCTTCAATGCCATCATCACTCCCAAAGACTGCCCGCCGCTCCCAGAGTCCGGTGAGTGATTTTGCAATGCCCTAAGGCCAATTACGAGACATCTCCCGCAAGCATTCGACCTCTACTTGTCCTCGAGATTCTAGATACTGACTCTAAATTTTTCTGTAGCTCTTCGAGATTTGACAATTGCGGTACGTAGTTCTCAAAGCCCATCTTGCCCAGTCCGCCGTTGAATCTGAGCCGCGAAACATATTTCCAGAGCGAGAACGTATTTCGGCTTCTAATGAGTCTCGAGACATGTCTTATGATTCAGCTGTAAATTTGCAGGACTGACGCTGATTCCATCTGTTCAACAGACCATTGCCGTCAAATACACGCAATCCAATTCAGTATGCTACGGTACGTACCCTTTGAGTTAGCGATGTCGAAAGTCATGACAGGACTCTCCACGTACCCCTCAAACTTGTTTCGCAACTCTTCATGGGTCTTGAGAGAGACGTGCTGAATTTCGAATATCCTGTAGCTCTTAATGGCCAGGTCATTGGACTAGGTAAGCCAGGTTGGCTCTGTCAAAACACATCGATGAAGCTTATCTTCCCTCGAAGGCGCTGGACAGCAATCACGCATTCATTGTACGAGGTTGGCGGGTGACAAGGCCGACAACTGGTGGATGAGGTTTCACGGTATCCACCCCTCTGCAGTTATTCCTTCCTTTTCAAGATATGTCTGGCGACTGCAAAGTCATTTCAACGGCTTTTTGGTTCAAACCCTGGCTTGAAGAAGACATGCTGACTCCGAAATTGGGTAGAAAGAACAAGTACTTTGCAATGGAAGAAAGGAATCAAGCGTGCCGACAAAAGCAAGTGAGTTTCTCCTGTTCGTTAGTTTCCTTCCTGCTACCCTCATTATAAGTTACGAGGCCTCCTTTAAGAACCTCGGCTTCTCAGAGCAGTTCCATACCTCGGTTCCAACCTCAGTTGATAGATATTGACTCGAGTATCTTGCAGTGCTATCGACATGCTCTGTAGCGGACGCTTGGGGCAATTATCGAAGTCAGACATTGAAACACAAGATTTCTTGCAGAACTTCGACACCAACAGGGCACCTGTGGCATTCACGAATGAAGAACGGGAAGAATGGTTGAGCCAATTGAGTGGAGTGGCCGTGTCATCAGATGCATTTGTAAGCTAGCCAAGGATAGCTTCTCCGAATTTTGGTTCTACATTGTCGCATGCTGATTTATATGTTTGTACCTAGTTCCCTTTTACGGATAACGTATACAGGGCGTCCAGAAGCGGAGTAAACTATGTTGCGTGTCCGACAGGCAGTGTGGCAGACCAGGATATATTCGCTGCTTGCGAAAAGCTGAATATCACGTTCGTCGAGCAGAGCGTGCGGCTTGTAAGTCAAATCATATGAAAGATTGCCAGATCATGGCTAACCTGGGGCCATAGTTCCATCATTGATTTAGGTCCCTACATGGTCACGAGGACCATCGAGCAGACTGGAAGAAGGTACGTTGAGTCAATAGGACTGGAAGGAGTATCTACGTCCGGAAATCCTAAAGGGTCTTCTGAGCGTCTACTTGTAGACCCTATTGATACCCCTATCTGTACCCGAGACCTGTCCGCGAAACATGGCCCAAGAAAGTGAATCATGGCTCTCTTGAGGCCGCAGTAATAATCCTTTCCCACCTGTATTGCTACTGCTATCGTGATATTGGTACTTGTACAACGAATCAAAGTAGTGAATCTAGGATCTAGGGAGCAGTCATGTACTCTCGGTACTCTACTTGTACTTCCCTCCAGCAACGGCACTGTGCGCCAAGCCGCACTAGCCAAATGCAACCCAGCTACCGTAAGGTACTTACCTCTACGCTCGTCACCATGATTGGTGCCACCGTCTTAGCCTGCATCAAGGGATAACTGGAACGCAGCTGAGCTTTAGTATCCTTCTGGGCAAGGGTTGCAGAGGCTCCTTCTATACGAATAGTGGCTCTCCAACCTCCTGATGATCCACAACCTTTCCATAGTACGAACCGCATTGCCCAGAATCAATCTTCGTCCTATCTACACTTTGACGGCAAGATGGCGTTCACTGCGCACTCTGGAAGATGGCAGCTTGCACACCTTCCGCGATAATGCCTTTATCCCGTCGAAGCCAGCTCTGCTACCCAAAGCACATTTCATTGCACTTCCAAGCATACAGAAGTGGTTCCGCACCACCCAAGATGGGACGGGAGGAGTGGCTCTCAACTACTCACATCTCAGCAAGTTCGGTGATGCCATCGTGCCTCTAGAGTTTACACGTCTGTCTACAGCATCTGCCGCGAACCAGTACGAAGACTCCTTCCAGCGGGCCGACGTGCCTTTGTACATATTCCTGGAATGGACCAAATCTGCATCCCGGGAGACTTCAGAGCGACTGTATCTCGCACAGGCTTCTTTTTCTAATCTACCAGAAGCTTTGAAAGTGGACTTGCCCACGCCTGAGATCGTGGCAAATTCTGGTATAGGCGATATTTATGATACGAATATCTGGATGGGTATTCCACCCACCTACACACCACTCCATCGTGATCCTAGTGAGTCACTTTTCGGAGTGGTTTCTCCTCAACCTCTACCCCGTTTTGAGTGGTAAGACATGTCTTGAGAGTGTGTTGCTCTGACTGACATGCTTCACGTCTCAAATCTCTACTTACAGAAGGAATGCTGACCCAGAAACAATCTTGAAGACCCAAACCTCTTTGTACAACTCGCCGGTCATAAGATTGTTCGAATCCTGCCCCCAGAGATCGGGGACAAGGTCTTCGAACAGGTCCAAAATGCTTTGGGCCGATCAGGATCCGCAGCCTTCAGAGGGGAAGATATGATGAAGGGGGAGGAAATGAGATTGCTCGAGGACCAAGTCTGGAATGACACTTCCGTTCTGGACGAGGCCGGCGAGGGTGGATATGAAGCACATGTTGGGAGAGGCGACGGTCTATTCATCCCGAAAGGATGGTGGCATAGTGTCAAGGGCGTAGACGACGGTATCACGGGATCTGTGAACTGGTGGTTCCGGTGAAATGGCATATGCTGTGGCACTGAATTGATAGCGTGCTTTCGTTCTGCCCCCAGCAACTTTGATGCCGCTCCGTCACTCTTCAATGCAATAGCAACACTTGGACAGCAAGCAGAAGACAGAAGGCCGTCGGGTACTAGCAAAGGCCAAAAGATATCTAGTATCTCGGAATGCTCGAGCACCTATATTTATTGTAGTACTTATTGTAGACATCATTTGACCTGAACTGCTCCATCATGTTAATTATCTTCCCACAGTATGCGCAATGAACACCACACTTCAACCCTACGTCCTTTTCGGCTCAACCAAGTATGTGTCCCCTCGGTCAATCCTTTCCTCTCTCCCATATCCTAACTCCGTCAGACCCTGGCTCCCCCCACCCTGGACTACAACCGACGACCGAGTTCGCGGCGGCGCCTCCCAATCCTACCTCTCCGCCCTCCCCGACAACTGCGCAAACTTCCACGGGCATCTCGACACATCCACGCTAGGCGGAGCGGGCTTCGCGTCGCAATTCAGCCCTCCAGAAGCCGCGGGGACCGACAAGGACGGCGGGGATGAGGAGCGAAGCTGGGACTTGAGTGCTTACGATGGCATCGAGGTAGAGGTCGTGGGGGGGAAAGGTGACGGGAAGATTTACACCTTGATATTGAAAGACGAGGAGGCGGCCGGCAAGAGGGGAGACGGGAGAGAGAAGGCCGGGATCAATTGGGAGGTGGATTTCAAGGTCGGAGGGGAGGAGGGCGAGGGCGGCGGCGATGTGACGAGGTTCTTTGCGCCGTGGAAGGGATTCAAGGCTACGTTTCGAGGCAAGGAGAAGGAAGATGCCGGGGAGTTGAAGAAGGGGCAGGTCAGGCGGATAGGATTGATGATGAGGAGGTGAGTCCGTTGCCGAGAGGGGTTATCGATGCATCTCAGCTGAGCTATGATCAGCTACTTCGGGAAGCAAGAGGGCGACTTCGGCGTCGTGCTGAGGGCCATTTGCGCAAGGAAGACCAATGCAGGGGAGGAGGGAGGGGCAGAGGAGCGGAACGCTATGGACGCTGTGGGCAGGTCGCAAGGATCTGGGCCTGAGAACACGGACACGGCGGATCATCGACCGGGAAAGGAAAGGGGGATTGGCTGGATCGACTGGTTCTCGGGGCTCTGCACCTTCAGGGGATGAAAGGGTGGGAATACTCCGGTCCTCCAGCCAGCTTTTCATCGACTGACGAGTGCCGAAATGTATTTGAAGAATGACATGAGGCGAGTATTGAAATTGAAACATCCAAAACAAAAGGGGACAAAAAGGAGAGAAACAGCCCATATGAATCAGTATCATATTGAGAAGCGAAAGGCAAATCATCCAGGGATGGGACATAGACAATCATATTTACGATGCCGAACACCTGTGAGAATGTGCTTTAACATGCGAGTGCAAACCTACGGACACGCATGGCCAGTGTGCTACCACTCAACGATACATGTTTCATGGAGGGGGGAATTTAAATGAGTCAGAGATGGAGTGAAAAATAGTCGGTCAACACAGTCACCTGAAGGCACCATCAACCAGATTCTGCCAATGTCGCGGCTCAACCAGCTTCTATACCCGTACGGTCTTGGTTCGAAGCTTTGAGCATGACTGCTGGTTTTGAGGCTTCAAGCTTGAGGAATCCATGGAAGGCAGAGTTTAGTGCCTCCGAGTGGGCCGTCCGTAAATATTAAGGATAGGTCGACGGCCAAATCAATCCTCCAATACATGGTGGTGAATTCTCACAACAATCATAAGCCGGCGACTTCTTCATTGATAGAGTTTTCGACTTGCAGAAGATCGTTCCTGGGAGTTGAAATGCGGTCAGGTTTCACGGCAAAAAAGAGAACAGCGATGCACACGAACACTTCCACAGTAGACGCAAATTTGGAAACTCTTTTGTAAGTATCTAGGGGTTAGAAGCATGTTGATCGATAGAACGGAAATTCCCTGTTCCCCTTGATGGACCGGCCACGCCTGGCCATGACTCCAATCCCTTACGAAGAACCACAATCCATGCCCATGCCCAAGCTCACTCGCTGTTCTTCAGAGTCGCGGCTGCTATACATTCCTGTCCATCTTCCACTCCTTCTTGTCCGGCTTAAATTTCGATAAATGGTCTTCGTCTATGCCCTTGTTATGTTCCATTATGAAGTACGAGTCTGGCTCGCGAGTATCATGTCTTGTCTCTCCTTCCCCCAAAGCTGCCTGGCTATCTCCAAGCCTAACAGCAACTGCCGATGGTCTGGTCTCTATTTCCCCTGGTCGGGACCCAAATGAGTTTTGCTCAAGCCAAGCTTCCTCCGATTGGCTAGCCACGACTGCCGACGCACTCGCTCTTTGGTCCCAGTCCACTCTGGTAGAATACACGCACTGCACGGTTCGTTGTCTGCAGCGTTGGCAAGGCGTCTCGCCATCGCATTCAGAAGCGGTCCGACTGCATTCGAGACAAGGTGGCTGAGCTTGATTGAGGTAAACGCAATCCAGTGAGTAATGTCCGCAGCGGTGGCAAGGTATTTGGCCGTTGCATGGAGCATTGCCTTCGATGCACTGGTGACATGCCGACTGAACCCGACTTCCCTCCTGTTTACGTTCCATTATGTGGCTTGGTGGGCCGATTGCGCGCCAACACAGCGATCAAGAGACGGGGAATCCCTAACGTCGTTTGTAGCGAGACCAATCGAGACCAACTGGTTTGCAATGGGAGTGGATCCGGGTCCTGGTACTGACTGTGCCTGTGCCTGTGCCTATGCTATGAAGGCACTGACCGTAACACTGCGGAGCGCGTTCGCGAACGGATGGGTTTGGTGAGCACTGTGGGAAAGACTGAGATTTTGAAGGATAGTGTATATACTGTGCAAGAGGCGCGAATGCTGTTCTTCTCATCCACTGTCATCCTGAGCAGATCATGCCCTCAGAGTGATACCCAATACGATGGCAGAGCTGGAATAAGCAATGGATCAATCATATCCTGGCCCCCTGATGCGAGTCAGTCCTAGCTGCAGCGTTAGTGCGCTGACGAAATGTCATTATTTTCGAATCAGAAGCGACCAATCGATTTCGATGACGGAAGGATGACAAGAGCCAGAAAGTCGGTCACAGAGGTGTTTCTGGTTGCGTAGCCAGGCAGCGACATGTAGCATGAGCCAATCAGCCGGTTCCACTCATACTTCTTGATTGATGGCGCTATGGCCCGTTGCGTCTTACGACACCATATCTGCCGACCATATTGCTGATGGATCATTACGAGCTCACAAAGTGTCTCAAGCAGATACACGGCCTCGTCATCCTGGGAAGACAGCGCTTTTGGTAGGGAACCTCGCTCCCGAGGTACGTTATAATCTTGCCATCATGCGTTGTAGACGGCGCTTTTTGGGCATTCGCCGGCCGTTGTCCAAAATTGCCCGTCTCCTCGCGTCGTGCTCGTAGCCTTCGTTCGACCTTTTGAATCATTCCTCCACGGCCTTCACAGCTTCCTCAAAGTCCGGTATCAAGTCAGCCCTCTCAGCAGCCCCTCCCCATCTGAGCACTCCGTTTCTATTCACAGCAAAGCTTCCGCTAGTTTGCCATCTACTCCCACTCTCCGTAGGCCTATTCCACTGCAGCACCTTCAATCAGTAACTTTCTTTTGAAGATGACATACTCCCGCAGCGTGCCCGGCGACGCACATGGGGCCATGGGTTAGGAAAGGAAATGCGGAGCTCGTTGCTTACAATTCCTTGCTCTTTTCCCAATCTATACACGCTCCACATACTCGCTGGGTTCAAAACATGCCAGAAGCTACTCACGCCCAGACCCCAACGTGCAAATAGCTCCCTCTCACTGTCCACAATGATGCGGACATGGTCGGCGCCGCCAACGGCTTCGAGCCATCTGTTCGTGGCGGACTGATCGCTGTGGGAGACGGCGACGAAGTTGATGGATGGGTGCGCGGAGGCCGCCGCACGAAAGGATAGGAAGGTCTTTTCGGCGAAGGGGCACCCGCAGTGGCGGAGGAAGGTAATAATTGTGGGATTCACATTGGGGTTGGGAAGTGGGAGCTTTGATGTGGACGGGGCGTTAACGGCAATGGATGGTATGGGAGATGTGGAGAGCCGGGATGGGAAGATCCATGATGCAGCCTCTTGTTGGAAGGTCATGGTAAGTGTGTAAAGGTGAAGTGCACTTATGCTACGGAGCAATTTATTTGGGAGGACATGATAGGATGATGGATGATGGATTGAGGGAGTGGTGGAGGGCGGCGATGGAGAGCGGAAGGCAAGGATGAAGTACTTTAACAATGTACAAGTACCATGGTACTATTCGGCTGGCAGATGGGTCTTGTACATTACATTACATTAGGTTGTCGCTGACTCGCTGGCGGAGAACAAGCTTCATGGTCCCTTGTTCTGACAGAGCTAGGCTAAGGTATTATTATGTACCTTACTTGTATGCCAAAGAACAATACCTCAATACTTAATACTTAATACTTTAGCAACATGATAATAACATGATAATAAAGTCTTAATCTCTGTTGAGTGACTGTTAACAAAAGGCAACTTGGGCCAAGGCTGAAACGGTGCCTACATGTACATTCTGAAGAGCCATGACTTGCATTGAGCAGAGCGATGGTCCAGCTCGAGCAAGCAAGCAAGCAAGCAAGCAAGCAAGCAAGTAACTGATCCGCGGAAATTATTGACAAAGTGATGAATGCCATACAGGTAAAGTAGGTGTACCTTAATAGCCAAGCTGAAAAGTCTATTCTCCTAGTGTCCGTGTCGATCGTGTCGATCGTGTAAATTCTCCGGATATGAATCCATCTCGATCCTCGAATCTCGATTACCGAATTACCGGCGATTCGCCTCTGCATGTGCAGCATGCAAGACGCAACACTCAACACTCAACAACACTCAACACTCAACACTCAACACTCAACACTCAACACTCAACACTCAACACTCAACACTCAACACTCAACACTCAACACTCAACACTCAACACTCAACACTCAGTACTCAGTACTCAAGACTCAGTACTCAAGACTCAGTACTCAACACTCAACACTCAACACTGCATGCCGCGGCAAGGAGACCGACTCTGACTGACCATGTATTTGGAATCGCTTACCAAATAGCTGTGGGACATATGTGTACGTTGAACCGAGAATACAGTTATATATATCATCATCGTCAAAAGATTGCATACGTGTAACATTTCCCGCCGTCATTGCTCCGAAAGAGAGCCGAAAAGCTTCACGGAAGACAATGACAAGCGCTTCATCCCATGTGTATCAGAGTACTCTACTCCTGCAATGCGAACGCAATACCCATGCACCTCTCAAGCACCGCACTTGTCCGGCTCATTTTCCCTCCCTCCAACCACATGACCCAGGAGCTCCTTCTTGCCACCCATTGGAAACAACACTAAGCTACATCCCCACCTAGTAGGTGAATCGAAAATTAGGATGGTCATCGCCAAGGTTTTCTACCTCCTCTCTGGGTAGACTCAGCCTGGCATCTCTCTCGCCTCTCTCCCTCCTCTGGTTTTCAAGTCTCAGACCAATGGCAAAGACTGTGCAAGCGATTCCACACATCCAGATCAGTGCCAGTGAAACTCCATAACCGACCGGGTATCGAGGTCTCTGGTTCGTTACGTATATGTTGCTGGCGATGATGCCGCCGAAGTTGCCGAAACCAATCTGCATGGCCGCGTTGATGCTCCGTTTGTAGTGGCCGCCCATGTTATTGCTCAACCATACCAGAGTGATGGGCTGAGTGATGTAGCCACCAGCCATGACGAGATAGACGGCGAAGTAGCGAGTGCCGACCGAGACGGACTCTTGCGCGAGAAGGATGATGTATCCAATGCTCGCGGTTACAACGCCGAGCATGGCGAAAGCATAGCGATGGCGGAGACGGTCCGTCAGGAGGGCGGACATGAGACACGTCACTGCGGCAACAATGTAGATCGGGATCGAAAGGACTTGTGCACGGACGGCAGTCCAGCCCAATTCGCTGAGAATTGTTGGAGTGAAGAAGGAAGTGCTGTAGCCCGTATTATTGACTCCGAGATACATCAGAATTCTGTGAACTCATGAGCCAAGATGGAAGAGTGCGCATGGAATCTGTGACTGGGGAGCAGGTGGAGCACATACCCTATGTAAATCTTCCAGTCACCAAAGGCACGCCGCCTGGCTTTGCTGTCCAATCGGTCCATTCTAGCATCTGCCGCATCTTCGCTCAAACGACGGATGAGCAACTGCCGCTCTTCGGCGCTGAGGAACTTGGCTGTTTCAGGCCAATCGACGATGAAGAATCTGGAAACGACGGCGAAGAGGAAAGTGGCGAGGCCTTCGATGATGAAGATCCAGCGCCAGCCATCGTAGCCACCGATCCCAGCCATTTTCGCTAAAGCGTATGCGAGAAGCTGCAAACAGAGTCAGGCTGGGCGGCAGGAACTGGTAGGGTCTTGTAGGGTACGCACCCCGCTCCATGCCCCTGCCAAGATGACGGCAGAGAAGAACAAATTGAACCTCCATTGCAGTTCGTATCGGCGGTAGTACATCGACATCAGGTACATACACCCTAGTCCATGTAAGCAATGTCTGGATCCCGAGTTTGGCGTATCATCTCACCCGGGAAGAAGCCAGCTTCACACAGCCCGAGAAAGAATCTGCACACAACGAGGCCAGCGTAACTCTGGGTGACCCCCATGCAAACAGTCACAATGCCTGTGTTCAAATGTCAGATCGGTAAAGTGAACTAGAGACAGCGGATCTATACCCCAAAGTATCATGATAGAACTCAACCACGTCGAGGGCGCGATCTTCCTGATCAAGAGATTGCTGGGCACTTCGAATAGGATGTAAGGTATAAAGAAGACGAAAAGAGCAACGTTGTAATCTTGGCCTTTCATCTTGAGGTCCTTTTCCAGGCCCTGAAGACGTGCATTACCAATGTTGATTCGGTCGATGAAAGCCAATGAATAGAGCAAGGAAAGCACTGGGATAACATGGAGGTCACATTTGCGGATGAGTCTCTTCTCGACAGCTCGGTCGATGGGTTCAAGGTGAGGAACGTCATGGCTAAGGCCATCTTCAGAAGTGCTCATGCTGCCAGGAGAGCTGTGAGATAGGACTGGCTTCTCACACATGCTGATATTCATGGCCGAGTGGCCACGATGAGTTTAAGAGGATATTGTAGAGAAGAGGAAAGTGCGATTGTGCCCTAGTCGATGAGAAGGTACAATTTGCGAGATTCTAGCTCTAGGAAGTGAGGGCGTGCCGAAGATGTACAGTAGGGGTTGCCGCACAGCTTGAGCTTGTAAATTTGTCTTAAATTAAATAAAGAACAGAGTGACCAAAGGACACAGAAAGGAGATATACGTTCTACTGGCCCAAGGGATGATAGCATTCCAACACATGCCTTCCGTCTTGCCGGCCAGTAAAGCCCGCCCTCACTCATGATGAGAAAAATTACACAAGCAGCGAATGTGACCGAGATAGGAAGCTAAAGCTGGTCTCCGCCAAAATTGCAGTCCTCCAGATGCCAAGGACAGAAGGACGCGACCAAAGCGCCTCAGCATAGGGAAAGTACAGCGTCCCATAGGCAGATCTTGGAAGGTACGACGGCTGAGGTTGGATAACCCGATTGTCCTTCTTGAGAGATTTGCCGCGTGGTCGCAGACCAGCATCATTGGTAGTTCCGGGGAATCTGTTGCTTCTCCATATAAAGTTGGCCCCTCTTTCTGGGTTTGAGACACACAGGTTCTCGGTAGACCCTTCCGAAGCACAACGAATTCTTTCGTAAATCCAATGCACTCGAGCTCTTTTTCTTCAGCTCAGAGCCCCGCAATAACTTCGGTCTGGCCAGCAGCGTGTAAGAAGGCAGGTAGTCCTATGGGCCCCGCATCGAATCATCTTCGATAGACACAGTCGCATATGCCGCTCACGTTCTTGAAAGCTTATGTTGCACCGAGCATGGCCGAGTAGGTTCAGTCAGAGGAAGAAGAAGGAGCTTGGTCAAGGGGTGATCTCTCTGCAAATTTTGGTGGCGCAGGCGTCAGCGCCTAGCAGCGCTTTGGCCTCTCTACTCATACTCCTCGCAGGACTGAAGCAATAAGTACAGTGTGTATGTATCAAGCTTGGCCCTTTCCATGCCAATCCGGCTGTTTTGTTGCATTCGAAATGTAGTCCAGCTTGAAAATGTTGTCGGTTACTCGTACC
Organism: Letharia lupina; assembly: GCF_014066315.1. NCBI lineage: Eukaryota > Fungi > Ascomycota > Lecanoromycetes > Lecanorales > Parmeliaceae > Letharia > Letharia lupina. Next base: position 1,489,888 of record NW_023502984.1, read on the forward strand.
GAGACGTGAAGGTGGTTTTGGCCGTTGAAGTGGGCAGCTCCACCATGATGGCACTAAGGTAGAGACCCTCTGATATCTCCGTCTCTTAGGCCCCAGCTCACAGATAAAGTAGGTAAGGTAGGTACCTTAGGTAAAGTAGGTACGTACCTTACTTTACTTACCTACGTTAGCGTCCTCTAGATAAGGTAGGCGATCATCCGTGCTTAGGTACTAGTACTTACTCTAAACCCCCGCCTTCCTCTCGGACCGCCTGTTAGAGCTTCCGACAAGAGAAGCCGTGTTTTATCAGGTATCTCTGTATAGAACCTACTCTAACATAATAAGGCAGATATTTGATTGTTTACAACCGTTTTCATTGCATTTCTCATCCTGTACGAGTACGAGTAACTGCTTGGTTCCTGTGCTGCTGATTTCCCATCATGTCTGAAGCTTGGTGGAAAGAAGCCGTCATCTATCAGGTCTATCCCTCGTCTTTCCTTGATACCAACGGAGATGGATGGGGAGAGTACGTATTGTCCGAGTTCATACTCCTCTCTTAATCCACGTCTTGAGTCGTAAGACATGCACTGGCAGTCTTGACTCTCGGAACATGTTTCAGCGCTCCATATACCCCCTCAGATAGGCAATACTCACTACGAACTTTTATCCAGTGTCAAAGGCATCACTTCCAAATTGGATTACCTTCAAGAACTGGGTGTAGATGTAGTATGGGTCTCGCCAAGTCAGTTCCTATCTCTCTGCATAGAGTGCATGACTAAAAACATCGGTAGTATACAAGAGTCCACAAAAGGTATGCATTCTGGAGCACTCTCTTCTTGCTGCAAGCCACCTTTCTCAAGCCACCTTTCAGTTGCATGATACGCTCGGGACTCGAAAGCTGTATTCTCGCCTGAGAAAGAGATGCTGACTCGAAAACCTCGTAGGACATGGGATATGATATAGCAGACTACAAGTCTATTGACCCGATATATGGAACCATTGAGGATGTTGATAATTTAGTCTCCGAACTGAAAAAGCGAGGAATGAAGTTGATGATGGATCTCGTGGTGAACCAGTAAGTATATTCAGCGACTCAATTGCTTCCACTTGGCCCAACCTTGACTCTTAAGATATGTCCTGGCAGTGGTGTTTCTGTAGCCGCGTGTCGATACTCAGACTTCCCTTGTGAAACGGCAGTGCTGACTCCAGAACCCTTTTCGCAGTACATCGGATGAAGTACTGCCATCATCGGCCTTCAATGTCACCTGCCGCCTTGCTAATCGAAGCAGCATGAATGGTTCCGACAGTCTCGCTCCTCCCTGACCAATCCAAACCGCTCCTGGTATATCTGGAAAAAGCCAAAACGAGACGCTGCAGGAAATCCTTTGCCACCAAATAATTGGTCGCAGATCCTCGGCGAAGCGAACAGCGCCGTAAGTCTGCTTGTCCGAGTGTCCGCTCCCCTATGCGTACCGCATTTTGAGTCGTAAGACACATGTAGCGAGCATCCGTACTCCTCCACTATGTCTACTCGGTCGAACAGAAGTCTAAAGAAGGCATACTGACGCCGAAGTCTTGAAGTGGACCTATGACGCCAAGACAGACGAGTACTACCTCTCTCTTTTCACGCCCGAACAACCTGATCTCAATTGGGAGAACCCTGAAGTTCGGGCAGCAGTGCACGACGTGATGAAATTCTGGCTTGAGCGTGGCGCTTGTGGGTACCGAATGGACGTGATCAATCTGATCAGCAAAGACCAGCGCTTCCCTGATGCAGAGCCAGCCCTGGGTCCAGACCGCAGGTATCATCCTGGAAGCCAATACTATGTGAATGGTCCGCGAATGCATGAGTACTTACAAGAGATCAAACACAAGGTTCTGCAAAAATTTGGCGCCATCACCGTTGGCGAAATGCCTGGGGTCAGTGACATCAATGAAATCATCCGCACCGTGGGAAGCAAAAGCGGCGAACTTAATATGATATTTATCTTCGATGTTGTAGAGATAGATACTCAACCAGGGAATGTCAGGATGACCCTTCATGAATGGAGCGTCAAGGATCTCGCCAAAGCAGTCTCCAAGTGGCAACGAGCCATGTTGGAGCATGATGGCTGGAACAGTGTCTTTGTGGAAAACCACGATAATCCACGATCAGTGTCTCGATATTGCGATGACAGCGACACCTACCGCGAGCACGGTGCAAAACTGCTCGCGCTCATGCAAACCACCTTGAGCGGCACACTCTTTGTGTATCAAGGTGAAGAGCTGGGCATGAGAAATGTATGGCTTATTTCGGTGTTTATTAGTCCTCACATACATCCCTTCCTGAGTCGCAAGACATGATCGAGGGCAGAATATGTTTATGTCTTTGATGCCGCTCCCAAGACCTGTTTTGTAACTCAATGCACTCCTTGATGGAAGAATGTTGACCTAGAGACTTATGATAGGTGCCGAAGTCCTGGGACATTATGAAGGAATACAAGGATATTGAATCCATCAACTTTTGGAAGAAAAGCAGGGAACTTTACGGGAATGATCCCAAGCGGTTAGCAGAGGAACGGAAAGTTCTGGAAAAGAAGGCAAGAGATCATGCGCGCACAATAATGCAATGGAATGGAGGCGCCAATGCTGGCTTCTGCGAGTCCGGCGTCGAGCCGTGGATGAGGGTGAACGATGACTACAAGGAGGTCAATGCAGAGAAACAGCAATCTGCCGACGACGAAGAAGAGCTGAGTACATGGCAGTTCTGGCAGCGAGGGCTGGCAAATCGGAAGGCACATTCAGATTGCTTTGTATACGGTGATTTCCATGCCGTTGGTCCAGAGAGTGATGAAGTGTTTGCGTATCTGCGGCTAGGCAAGGAGAGCGGCAAATGGCTGGTGGTGTTGAACTTCTCGGGCAAGAAGGTCGATTGGAACATCCCCGACGAGCTCAAGGTCGAGGGATGGATGGCGGGGAACTACCAAAAGGGTAAGCCTGACAAGAGAATGGAGCGTTCCGTTGGTCTGAGACCGTGGGAGGGAGTTTTGGGGAAATGCATAGATTAGGACAGCCGATAGAGTCTTGCTAGATAGTAGAGTGTGCGAACACTGCAAGTTTTCTCTACTACGTCTCGCTGCCGTTTCGGACCGCTTATCTCCACTCAAGTAGCTCAGCTGGCAGCTTGCCAGCGGGCTTTCTGATATCGCAACGGCAGCCACCGTTATGAGAGTATGCACTAAATACCCAGAGTATGATGTTGTTTGCATTCCATCTTCATGAGGAACGGTGGACTTAACATTATCAAACGTAGTCCTGGAGTTTCTCCTTGAAAGAGGGACATGAGATCACGCCTATGAATTCAAAGAAGGACAAGCCCGAGGCCAACGTCCGCTTGAAAAGAGTATTAGGCTGTTCTTGTTGGCCAGTAGTTGGACATACTTGTGGGACATCGCCACTTACGAAATCCTTCAATTCAGAGACTGGAGTCAACGGTCGTCAGAGGTGCTGCAACAGCCCCGCAACAAAAGCCTTTAGATCGTCGGCAGATACCAACACCTTGATATTCAACCTTCGGCACTGTACCTCACATTTTCCTTCTCTCTTCCAGTCTCTGCCTAGAATGACGATTATAGGATAGCCGATCATATCCGCATCCTTGATCTTCCAGCCAAAGTCTCTCTTCCGATCATCCAAGATAGCGTCAATTGGTTCCTGGGAACGTTGGCCCTTGTTAGTAGTGAGCAGATCGTAGACATTAGCAGTTTCGCTCTCCGAGCCTTTGGTTGGGATGATAATTGTTTCGAAAGGTGCCATGACTCGTGGCCAATTGAGGCCTTTGGAATCTGCGAGGGAGTCGGCTACTGCTGCGATTAAGCGGGAGACACCAATTCCATGGCAGCCCATCTGTACTGTGACAGATTGACCTGGGATATTGGAGACTTCCCGCTGTCGATCTTTCTGTGAAAGATCTGCATCGATCGTAGCTTCCAAAGGCGCGCTGTATCGGGTACCGAGGTGGAACGTATGGCCAAGCTCTACAGCACTTTCAACTTTCAGACTGCCATCGTCACAATTTGGGCAGAGGTCGCCAGTATCAATTCTGACAAGATCGACCACCTTGTCTGCTTCAGCACACCAGTCCTGCACAAGAAATTCCACGCCTTCAATAAGAGTTGGAGGTGGATTGGGGCAAACCGGGGGAGGTTGCTGCAAATAATATCGCATGTCGACCACTCGTAAGACGCGAGCTTCTTTTCGGTTTTTGTCTTTAGTGGTACCGAGAATTCGTTCAGCGTTGAAAACTGCCAACGGGTCTTCGACGCCTAGATCGAGCTCCGGGAATACCCTTTTCATTGCGTAGGGGTTGATCTCAGCCTTCCGGTACCGTTTACCAGCTACTGCTCGGATTTCGACCTCCTGTGGTAGGGACGCGTATACTAGGGTGCTGCGATCCTGGCTGATACCAAGCCATTGGTTCTCCTTATCATCTGCCTGAGATTCGGGGTTCCACTGCTTCCAGCTAGAGCTTTCCATTCCTTGGGGCGTGAATCCTTCCTCGTCCGCGCTTTTGGGATGTCTGTGAACTCGAGTGATCCTGCTTTCCGCAACTTCTTCATTAGCGACGTAGTCGCAAGAGCTACAACAAACAAGATTGTCGTCTCCCTTCTTCGATAGAAAGTGGTACTCATGGCTGAGATTGCCTCCAATCTCGCCAGAAGAGGCTTTGGCCGTCAAGAAAGGTATCTTGAACTCGCTGAAGAAAGCATTATAGGTTTCCCGTACTGTCTGGTATGTCTGAAGCGCTTGTTCAGTAGTAGCATCGAATGTATAAAGATCTTTCATAAGAAATTCCCTAGTTCGGAGAAGACCTTGGCGCGGACGTGGTTCATCTCGATATTTGCGTGCTGCGAAGTCAGCGTTTGAAAGCCTCGGAATGTAGGCAGCAATACGAACAAATTTGGTACAATCTAAGTGGCAACTCTTTGTAAGATTTGACAATACTGCCAACTAAAGAGGTGATCTCTTCTTCATGTGTAGGTGACAACAGATATTTGCCCCCCTTACGGTCTTGGAGTCTGAAAAGCTGTGATCTGCATGTTAAAGATGTTCGAGGCAGAGCCACAGAGCATGTGTGATTTGGTCTCGGACTTGCCTCGGAGCTGTTACTATCTAGCCTTCCCGTCTTCTTCCAAAGGTCTTCAGACGAGAACGTTGACAACGAAAGCTTTGATGCACCTATATGATACGTTGGTTACGCGGGGATTTCGGACGCAGTGACAATCAGACGAACCAAGCTTGAGCATGTGCTTATCAAGTAATTCTTCTACTTTTTCCTGCACGCGCAAGCCTAGAGGCAAGAACTGAAAAAGTCCAGAATGCGCCTGTAGAGCGATTTCAATACATACAACTATTGCGAAGATATTCACTACATACCTGACGTACGAAGCCGGCTCTAATTAAGAGCGAATGGGAATCTGCTGATCGCATTGTTAGTGATCTGGCGTAGCAGAGGTGTAGTTTTCGATACCTTGTGTGTGCTCTGTGAAAGCAATCCCCCCCGTTGGCACCCAGAATGCAGACAATCGCCTTCTGCCATCGTCCTAAAGAACTTCAGCTAATCGATTACAATTTCAGAAGAGACTTGCTGACATGGTAAAAGCGTAGCCCCAAGTCATTTTCAGGGCGGGAGCAGCCTGGTAACCTATAGGCTCTAGGCAAACAATAAGAGCGCAAGACTTTCTCTGCTCGAAGGAACGTCTTCATCCAAGGCAAGGTTCGATACGAGAGATACTAGGTTAGTTCTGACCAACTTTAAACACTTCGCGTTGCGATTTGAAAGGCCTGTACATTGTCGGGAGATTTACGAAAGAAAGTCGCTTACGGGTTTTTTGTATCGTTAGATAAGCAATGTCGGAAATGCCAAGGATACCCGCGCGGCAGTTGCTATGCCAACCTAGAGTGTAAACAGTCAATCGAGTCTCCCCCTTGCAATACTATTAACGCTACGAGACCGACCTTCTTTCTGATTATATAGAATCGTTTTCAATCGGAAAACCATTGACAAGATACGAGCCTCGATTACAGGAAAAACCCTGGTAAGGCCGTGGGGCCAACCCTCCAGATCCTGTTCCCTCAAGCTCCGGACAAGATACTTGGGATCTATTGCAGCAATTCAAGTAAATCAGTTGGATCTCTTAAAGAAATTTCATTCAAGCAGCCATTTCTGTCACTACCAGCAGACATGCGGGCCCTCGTCGCTTATGCCCTTACCGCCTGCCTCACTCTCAACCCTGCCCTTGCAGCCCAGTACACACCCTTCTTCGCCTCTAACACGGATCAATCTTCCAGGCTCGAAGGTCTCATAAGTTTGGATCTCTTTCGTCGAGACTCCAAATGTCCCATCTCCTGCTCCTCGGTTGGCAACAGCGAAGCCTGCTGCCCTAAGAAAACCAACTGCGCCCTCGACGAAGCCGGAAATGTCGCATGCTGCCCGGATAATGCCGATTGCACAGGGACAGTAGCGCCAGCAGTAGCGCCTTCCACAGCATTACCGGCCGCGGGTACTTCAACGACGGCAGGCGCAGCAGCCATCACGCATGCAATCACTGGGACCAGCACAGTTGCGAACAGCTATTACCCCTTCCCATTTCTTCCAACAACATACGCCAATGCCGCTGAGTGCACAACCTCTTATTCGAGCTGTCAATTAGAGTCCGCAAAGTGCACAGGGGTCTTGGAAGGAGGTGGAATGGGTGTGACAGTCTCGGGCCCGGGTGGAGGTATTACGCAACAGGGGGCCATTGCACCGGTGTCGGCGGAGTCGATCTGTTCTAGTCTGAGCGCCGAAGCGTGTCATGGACTAGTACTTACGCAATGTTCGACACTTGGTGGTGCTGCTAAGACAGCGGCGGCCGGGACGTTTGTTGAGGGAAGTGCCAATGCCGCGCCGACAGGATGTGCGGCGGCTTTGTATGGCGTAGGTATGGGAGTAGTAGTAGGACTGGCGGGTCTAGTCGTGGATTGAGAGAAAGACAATTTGATCTTTCTCATGTTGTCCATGTCAATGATTTGGGATATGCTAGAATCAGCGATTGTTTGATGACTGAACTTTTCAAATGGGAGCGAGGCTACATGGGCACGGCGACGGCAGGCAAGCATGAATGACCACGTATGATCTTTACTTTTCTTTGTAAAAAGAATAGAGAAGCTGGTGTTGGGTAGATAGCCACCAATACTTTACGTACGTAATGAGACTTGAGAACCCAAGGCTTGGGAAGGGATTCGTCCCCAAATACTACGACATTATATCTTACTTGAGAGTAATTTTGCAGCGGAAATGTTGTCCCTTAAGAATCGACTCCAAATAAAGTAGTCTAAGGTAGGTCTGAAAGTAAGGTACTTATTGGCATTGGCTGTCCTGCCAACACTAAAACGCTAAAAGTGGAAAAACAAGCGAAAATCATTCGCCCCCGCCATTCCGCGGACAACGAAGGAGGGCTCAACCACGGTGCAGTCAATTGCACAGATGAAGATATAGTGAATTGACTCACCGTCATCAATCTCAGCCTCCTCAGTTTGACGGTAGTTGTGTGACTTCGTTGTGGTGTGCCTTCTCAGTGGTCGAGTGTGCGGGAAGCGGTGGCTGGGAGGAGGGGGGTTGGGCGGCCAATTTGGTGGTGATAGAAACCTGCCCTTGCAATCCCTTACTCTTTCGCATATCTCTCTCTTCCCTCATAATAGTTGACGCTCGTTTTATCGACTCTGTGCTGCCGTCGCAATTATTGCTGATAACGAAGTGGAAGTTGACAGAGACAAACGGACTTGGGCTTCTGCGGAACCACCAAAGCTCAAGCGCTCAGCGCTTCCTCCATTCCTCGCGTCGACCATATACATTCCACGGAAATGCTTCTCTCACAGCCACCGACCCTCCTCTCCCTCCTCTTCTCCATTCTCTCTTCGACTCACACCTCGGATGCAAGACCTAATGCTCGAGACAGAGAGCTGCTCGAATCTCAGTACCATTACCTCTCTGAACGAAGCTGTGCTGGCAGCGTGTGTGGATGGTCAGGCCAACTGTGCTGTACTTCCGAGCAGGCATGTTCGACGAATTCTTTGGGCCAAGCCGAGTGTGTAGCCAGCTCAAGCGCAGACACCTCCGGAGAAGGACAATGGGAATACTACACCACGACCTACGTGGAGAGCGAGCTAGTCACGATGACGTCCACTTACAGCTCCTTCTTTGCCGCTGAGAGCACGACTACCGCCGCTCCTGCTCCCGTCATCTCAGCCATCTCATGCGACAATTCAATGAATGAGAGCCCCTGCGGCACCATCTGCTGCGCTGTGGGGCAATATTGCGCTTTTGCCGGCCAATGCGCAGCGAGCAACGGAAACAGTGACCTCAGCAGTTCCTACTTGAACTCTGTGATATCCACCACCACGGCCGCTGCCACCAACACAGCTTTTATTCGACCAACCACCAACGTAGCAACAACGGTCACATCAACCGGCTCTATGACAACGACAGTGCCTTTCATGACAGCATCGGCCTCTGCTTCAAGTGCAAGCAGCGCTGCCGGCATGACCGCCACAACAGCCAACAATGGCCTGAGTGCCGGCGCGATTGCGGGTATCGTCATTGGCGTCCTACTCGGTTTATTCTTACTTTTTCTCTTCTGCGCCTTCTACTGCTTCAAGGGTCTGCTCGACGGCATACTGAGCTTCTTCGGCCTAAGGAACAGGAGGCGCAGGGGCGAAGTTGTCGAGGAAGAGCGATATTCCCACCATGGGCGTCCATCGGGAGGCGGCGGACGAACGTGGTACGGTGGCACCGCGCGGCCGGCGAGAGTCGATAGGCCGAAGCAGGATGGTTTGGGCGGATTCTTGGGTGTAGCCGGGATCCTGGGCGCCTTGGCAATTTTCTTGGGGTTCAAGAGACGAAGGGATAGGAAGGCGAAGACCGAGACATCAGCGAGCAGCTATTCGTATAGCGATTATTCCAGTGAAAGTGAGTCACATCTAATCAGTCAACTGCCTTCTCTATATGCTGACCTTTTCTCAGGTAGCGAGTCATCAGATCGAAGGACACTGGATACCAGGAGAACAACAACAAGACGATAGTAATGGAATAATCGATCCAGGGGACTCTGTGTATTTGAGCGGGCTTTTTACATTTAGCGGAACATGGATTTGCATTGGCAGGGAGAGTGCACCCAGAGAGCCAGGTCATCGTCAGCTTTCGACGACTGAGAAGGATTGACAACATAGGAGATGTATATAGATTTTTCGGTCAGCGTTACGTGGCCCAAGCCCGAACGTGCCCGTAATGAAACCAAATAAGCTGGGGATATCCGTATATCAGGAATGATTGAGGTTGAAGGCGTGTCGCACGTGAACCGGAGAATTGGGAAGTGCCGCTAGATTCGATATGCCAAGCCGCGATCTCTCACTGCTCCACTCCAAATTGACCTCACATCTCTTCACCACGACACTGCTTACAGACAAATCTGCTCAATGCCTCCTATACGCCCCCCAATCCACCTCTTTAGACCGACCATCCTCCTCTCCTCACATCCAGCGCGATATTTTCCACCACCACGCCCCTCGGCGGCTCGCACCCTCGCCTCCACTCACCCGCCAGACGTTTCCGAGCACCCTTCGCCAGACACAGCTTCACACGAGAGCCACTATGATCCACCATCCGGCTGGCTTTTTGGAATTCCTCCGGGCGAGAAATACAAGAACGAAGGATGGGAGAATGCGTGGGTGTATGGGTTTTGGGGCAGTTTGCTGTTGGGGATTGTAGCTTATGCTTATAAGCCTGATACTTCGTAAGTCCTTTACAGTTCTGCATCGATTTCAGAGAGGGAAGGAAGGTGTGGGCCCGGAGGACCGACCTAGAGGACCGAACCCCTGATGACAATGATATCAATTGACTTCGCATGAAGCGAACGGAATGTTTGATAGAGCGCTGAAGCTGGCAACAGAATACAAACATGGGCGTTAGAAGAGGCAAGGAGAAGACTGGAGGCGGAGGGTATATTACCGGATCCTGACGACGAGGCAAAGAAACAGACATAGAAAAGGCTATCGAAGGATCGGATGACCGGATGATCAGAGGGGACGACTCGTCAAAGACCTCGAAACGGACACGTTTGATTGGTCTTTAATTGGGATTTCGAGGAAGTACTAGGGTAAAGAGTGTATATAGGTGCTGCACTGCCGAATTAGGTGTTGGACAATGATCTCTCTTCAAACACTGCCAAACTTATCCTCCGCGATCTGTGGTTGGAAATCTCTTTTGGCATCCAAGATCATAACCAGTGAATTCACATGGCTGGAGATGGAGAAAAGGGCATGTGGCCTAGCAGGATGGAAGAGACTCTGCGATCCACATGATGGCCAAGGGGAACATGCCTCCAGAGAAGGTGGTGGGCTTGAACAAGCGCCTCGAGTACGCGCAGTACATCCATTCACTCTCCTGCCAAAAATTACTGTACTACCATTACCATTTAAACTGAGAGCGGTGGCAATGTGACGTAGTAACGCGTCAGACGTTGGGTTTGTAGACAGCACAATTATCTCGCCCCCGTCGCTTGGCAATTAGTATGCAATATCAATCGCTCTTCCCATCCAAAAAAAGGACTTTTCTTGCATACAATTTTCAAGCGGATAACAAAGACATTTAGGGTGTTTCCATTCGGTGCTGATATACTAGGGATCCTTTGTACTGCGGATGCTGATAACATGTATCTAGCAGAGCGCCTGCAACGTTCTGATCACTGAAGATTGGACTTGCTTTGAATAGAAAACAGCCACCATTGCATGCCAACTCTCGATGCAAGCGCCAACCGTACAATGCACGAAATGCTAACTTCACTCTGGTCACTCCTTTTTCGGCCTTCCGAACGGGCATCCTTTCATCCTCTCGCCAACAAGCCTCTCCCTCGACGCTCTCATATAGTCCACCCCCTTCCCTCTCATAAAGTCCGGCCCTACCTCAGGTATCTTATACCCCGAAGGCCGATACTTATCACCCTCGTCTCCTGGCACTGGCAACCCCATGATCCAATCCTTCCAAGCCCGGATTCCGTATCGATTAAACAAACTTGGTTTTACATACCACGGATGGGTCTCATAGACCCTCATGTAGTATGTGCCGGCTTGTGATGGCTCATGGGTAGTATTATGGACACGGAGGAATCGAGGGCGGGGGAACATGAGGTAGCGCAGGACAAACTTGCGGACGGTGAAAAGGGTGGAGACGAGGACAAAGTACAAATACCTCGGTTTCTTGTACCTGGACAAACGACCGTCAGATGATAAATTTAAGGGCTGTGTGACTCATGAAAATAAAGATACGTACATCATTGCCGTCCTTAACCTATCATCCATCAACGCACCGACAATTCTCCTCCCGTGCGGTTTCAAGAACCCGGGCATGCTGTATAACAGAATCGCCACGGTCTGCTCCGCAGTCTTCTGGTTGTTCTTATCTGGCACCATAAACCGCTTCTCATACTCGGCGGACCACGCTTTCAATTCGTCCAACCACTGGAGCCCATCCATCCAACCCTGCCCTCCCTCTCCACCACTCTTCAGTTTCGTATAAGAAATTTCCATGGCATCACCAATGGCCTTCCAGAATGTGCCGATTGCACACTTCTCAAAGTCCTCGAGATTTCGCCATTCGTACTGATCTATCCAACGTGTGGGTTCGCAAGCGAAAAGCGCGAGTGTATAGAGGAGGTCATCGTCCAGGATCTTGCCGGATTTTTGGTACTGGCTATGTATGTAATTCATGCGACCGATAGCCTCTATGCTTCTGGCACTTGTGGGATGGTATCCTAGAAACTCAGCGAGTAAAACCCCTGTATCCGCGTACCGTTTCGTGGCGGTACTTTCTTCACTCAACTGACTCGTTTGTACAAGCAGCTTTGAGATGGTTGGTATGCCATAGGTGCGAAATAGTGCAAATTGCAGACTTTTTTCGAATGTAAAAGGAAATTCGAGCTCCGCAATGTCCAGCTGAATCAAATAAGCATCTTCATTAGTCATAGAGGCAAAAGAGGTGCGCGTGGGGTAGGGATGTTCAACGCGGGTTGAGCGGAGGTGACGGTTGCGGAGACAGGCGACGAGTGTGAGGTAGGAGAGGCCAAAGAGCAGGTAAAGGTAGGGAGAGAATGCGAGAGGTGGTGGAGGGAGCTGGTATGCAAATGCGTCGCTATCTGTAAGGTTGCCTATACTTCCGGTGAAGTCTTCCATCATCTCGACACCATTCGCGATGCTCGCGCTAATATGTTTTTATAAGTTGTTTTTCAAGCTCCGTGGTTGGTCGTTGACTTGTCACAAGAAGAAAACAGTGATCATGGGCTTGACTGTAACCTGGATGATGAATAGAAGTTGTTCACTTTATGGCTGCGCAGTCCAAGTGAAGTCAAACAAGTACTCCGTTGGCATAAAATGTGTTTATGTGGGCGTCTGTAGTGGCCGAAATTCGAATGGCTTCTCGTCGGATACACGATTTATGATATGTATATACAAAGTAGCCGTAATCATGGTAAGATCTTACTTCTGTACATGTAGGTATACTCGTACTTGGAGTCAGTCTTGGTAGGGTAGAAAATAAAAAGCACCGCAACACCATTGTACCAGCGCCATTAAGAATCGAACCTAATACGAACTAAATACCCCCAACAACACGACCACAACCAACAGGCGTCCGCCTCGGATGGTAAGCCAACCAACAAATGTTTTCCGGCATGAAAGCACTGGGGGAATTCGAACCAACGGCTATTCCCGGTTAAGAAGTTTAAAACCTAAGGGTAATAGCGCTGCCAGAAAATAAAAAACATCGCAACACCAATACCAGCGCCGTTAGGAATCGAACCTAATACGAATTAAATACCCCTAACAACAAAGCCCGCGTTTTAGCTCCCGGCTTTGGTCACCACTACCCTTATTGTTGGGGGTATTTAGTTCGTATTAGGGTTAATTCCTAATAGCGCTGGTAATGGTGTTGCGGTGCTTTTTATTTTCTAGCTTGGCATCAAGCCACTAGGTAGGCCACTGCTGCTGTCGCGAGCGTGGCTCAGGGTTTCTCTATTTTCTACCCTTCGCAGAGCATTCATTCATATTATTGTTAAAGAGATGAGGTAGTAGTACTGTATTACCAAAACAAATACTAGACCATGCGAGTTAGAATTCTGCTCTTACACTGTCTTCAGGCCTCTTCTTGTACTTTCGCAATTTTATGATCGTCCATTTCCCAACTCTCCTCGTCTGTCACCGTCCAACCAACTCCACTTCTCTAGTAGAAATAGTGAAAGGCTAGCTCACTAATCACACCGACATCCAAGTAAACGAATATCATGTCCACTCAGCATTGAGTCACCTGTGCGCTTTCTCACATCAGCTCGTCTACCAAATCGAGTCCAATCATGTCGCCCACCATCGTAGATTTGACCGTGGCAAGCCCCGCTGTGACAAGGGTATCTGAGGAGCGGCAGGAGGAGACTGCACGTTTCGAGTCGCGCGAAGTCTCTTGCGTGTACCGGAAGAACAAGTCAAACATAAGACGATAGACCGGAGAAATAGAACTGAAGATGATGCGGATCAGGATCAAGAAGAAGACGAAGACGAAGAAGTCGGTACCGACACTAGAGATGATGAAGACGACAGCGAAGATAGCGATGACGCGAATGGAGAAGATGATGGTGGTGATAAAGAGGAAGAAGAGGACCGTCCCCACATTTTCTCCAATGGGGCTCCACTAATTCATGCCGACGGTGTCAAAAGGTTGCGATCAAGGTCTGCAACCTGCACAAATTGTTCGGAAGAATTCGACGTGACAGACAATGGAAAGGACAGCTGTGTATGGCACCCCGGTATGTTCAAACTAGCTTCTCCAGATACTTGCCTCTGAGCTAAATGATTCTGTAGGCGAACGAGAGCCTGACTAGCAAGCCGATATATGGACAGATCACGATGAAAATTGCCATGGCCGAATAACTGATCTAGAGGAAGAATTCCCTGAAGATTTTACATATAGCTGCTGCGAGCGTGTAGGCACTGCTGAAGGCTGTACGATTGGGACACATGTTGAAGAAGAGAAAACATATAAGCGGGCGAGGTATTGAAAGGATGGTGTAGTAATTCCATTGCGCATATGGACTCGTTGAATCCAACAGCTGTCACTTGTATTTGTCATACGACATGATACTTACAGGATTGCCGATCACTTATCGCGTACCCAGAACGTATTCTGGTCGCTACCATGAGACCTCGTCGTTCAACGAGAGGCGTTGGGGGTTGTCCTGGCGAGACAAATCTTGGTCATTTAGGTAATCGGCATGCTTGAATCTGGGATATATCAGGGTGACAACCGTACATAACTGATGTGAATATTCCAGGATGCATACTATGTTGCGCTGTCCTGCCCGTGATAGCGACGCTGTTGATACGTCTTTGAGGGAATACTAACACTCAAGAAGGCGAAAGAACTTGATGTAGTTGCCGAAAAGGCTATGTTACAGCGATAGTGCTACGTATGCTACCTGTCCAGCACCCCTCCCAGAGACCAGTTTTGTTGTAGCCGAAATGATCCCAAGCATATGTGCTCCGATAGACATTGCGGAGCTCCAAACGAGCGCCATCTACTTTTGACGTCTCATGCTCATTATTCTTCTGTACCGCTTTTACTCCCAAACGCCGATTCATGCATGCTCATGACAAGGCTTCATCCCAAACTGAACAAGAAGCTCTAACTCCCGTAAAATATGAAAGGTGTTGTTTTAAAACACTCGGTTCAGAAACGAAAAAAGAGTATCGCGCGACTCCATCTAAGCCCTTGTCTCAGTATGCACGCTGCGGCGGAGCTAACGAGGATGGCCCAGGGGCATGGCTGTTTTCAGGGGCTTGGTCTGCTTGTAGGTGGCCTGACTGCGAGCGCTCATTCTCACTTGAGATCAGATCGTGCGAGCTTGCTGCGGGATGCACCTCAGTGCCCTCATGACCGTCGAGCTGAGATCTACCATCAGATGGTGAAAACCTCATCGAGCTGCCATCCTCGCTTCGACGACCAATGGGTGACCATCCGGCCACACTACCAGCAACGAGGCCTGCCATCGCAGCAGCTGGGCCAAATGCAGAATTTGACCGTGATCTTGGTGACCTTCGCTGGGCCGATCTTCGGGACTCAGGAGTGGGAGGTAGCTGATTGCTACCGGGGTCGCCTTCCCCTTGCTCACCAGTAGGTGTTTGAGGTCGCGAGTTGGTTCGCGATCTTGATCGAGACGAACCGCTTCTGGATCGTGGCAAGAAAGTCTCTACTGGATGTTGAAGCTTATACCTAAGCACGTTGAGACGTCCACCACGGAGCTTCTTCAAAAACGTCAATTCTTCTCGAATATCTTCCAACGCGGAATGCCATTCGTACTGTCGCTCCTCGTCGGACACCAGCAACTTAGGTGTTGCTTTCCGGATAAACCAGGATGGTATCAGCTTCCTTATGAGGTCGTCTGGTATCATGCGGATCATCACTGCTACAGGTATAGAAAGGAATCCTAAGACCACGGAGTAGCCCCATTGAGCACCATTTAGTCGATGTGTAGAGAAGGCGTCACCACCAATGAAGACGATCATGATCTGTCCCCCAACAATGATGAGCTGGATGCCAATGAAGAAGTAATTCCGCTGTATGCCTTCGAAGATGTTCATCTTGTTGTCGATGCGTCTGTTGTTGTACTGGTTGAATATTTGCATCCACACGAAGGTATTGAAGATTAAAGTCTGCAATTGATTCTGCTCACGTTGCGTTTGATACGAGAGGAAAGATGCTCCAGCAAAGTACAGCACTAATGTAACAATAAGTTGGAATACCGATTGACCGATGATCATCTTCCACATGGTCAATGTTATCAACGGTGCAGACTTGGGCTCAGGTTTTCGATCCAGGATGTTGGGTGTGGGTGGATCGGTGGCTAAAGCAAGGGCGGCGAAGGTATCCATGATGAGATTTACCCATAGCAGTTGGACAGCTGTCAACACCGAGGTCTCAGTACTGCTGGCAACGGCAGATATGAAAGTCAAGACCACGGCAGTGATGTTGACTGTGACTTGAAACTACAGATGGTTAGCCAATGTGCTTGAGAATTTGAGGCGGGTAATGAACCTGGAGGAACTTCTTGACGGAGTCGTTGACAGCTCTGCCCCACATGATTGCTTTGACAATAGAGGCAAAGTTGTCGTCCATTAATATAATTGCCGAAGCCTCTTTGGCCACTTCTGTCCCTGCAATACCCATAGAAAATCCCACGTCGGCAGCCTTGAGCGCAGGGGCGTCATTCGTACCATCACCTGTCACAGCAACAGTTTCTCTCAGCTTCTTCAAATGTAGAACCAAGGTCCGCTTGTCACCGGGACTTGACCTAGCAAGAACTTGGAGGTTTGGGATAACTTCATCCTTCTCCCTTGAACTTAGTCTTCGGAAGGCGGGACCTTCCATTACTACACCTCCAGCCGTGTAGATTCCACATTCTTCTGCAATAGCTTTGGCAGTGAGAAGATTATCTCCTGTCACCATGCGTACTTTGACCCCAGCATTTTGACATACACGAACGGCATCAGCAACACCATCCCGCAGTGGGTCTTGAATACCAACAATTCCAAAAAACACCATTTCTTTGAAGACTTTCTCGAAGACGGCGAGGGTTTGATCATCCTCCTGAGTTGGTACGCCTCGAGGAGGCCACTGCTCAAAGTCTCTGTATAAGAGCCCGATAGTTCGTAGTGACCGTGAAGCATAGTTGTCGATAATCTGTTCAAGAAACTCGATGCTTCCAGGCGTAATGTCTCTTTCTGACATCTCACGGGTGGGATCCTGAATGATCTTCGAACATCTTCCGAGCAGAATCTCCGAGGCACCCTTGACAAACATTCGATATCGCTTTTGGTCTATCTTAACCACGGCAGCCATGCATTTTCTCGCCGAATCGAAAGGGACGAATTGGACGACGTTGGCGTTTGCCCTTTCTTCACTCACGGATCCCATGGCGAGATGATCTCGAGCGAAGCTCAGCAGAGCTGTTTCTGTTTTCGATCCTACAAAAATCTCTTGTCCGCCATCATCCTCGCCCTCAAAAGCTGTCGAGTTTACCGCTATAGATTGCTTTAGCGTCTCTTTCACATCATCAGCGAGTATGGAGACGAAGTGCGAAGTGGACACATCCTGACTATCCTGTTCTGCTGAGACAGTTCTGCCTTTGGTAGGAGAATCAGGTGAATTCGACGCAGATGTTTCTGGGCTTCTTTTGTCCCCAAATCGGGCTGTAGTACCCAATATGCCGGCAACTGTAGACATTCTGTTCTGCGTCAAGGTACCTGTTTTATCTGAGCAAATGACTGTCGCATTGCCCATCGTCTCGCATGCTCGCAAGAGCCGAACTAGGTTATTATCCTTAAGCATCCTAGTAGTTGCGAATGCAAGCGCCAATGTGACAGCAAGAGGGAGACCTTCTGGGACCGCGACGACAACAATGGTAACAGCAACTATGAAAACTTGTAAGAATCGCTGTCCTTTTTCGCTCGCTCCTCCTTGGATGGTGTTCAGTTGAACCAGAAATCTAATAAAGGTTGCCACGAAAAGGACAAGACCAGCACCGAGGCCCAATTTGGCGATGTACTCTGCAAGAACGTTGAGCTTCGATTGCAATGGTGTGGTTTGAGAAGGCTGGCGTAGGTCCATCATAGTCTTTCCATAGCTTGAATTGACTCCGACTGCAGTGACAAGAAACGTGCCAATGCCCTCCGAAACTTTGCTACCTGAGATGATGAAGCAGTCTATCTTAGCCAGGCTGCGATGAGATTCGATAGCAGCATATACTTCGTCACTCGACTGCTTTCTGAGTAAATCTGATTCACCTGTAGCAGACGATTCGTCACACTTGAGGTTATGTCCGGAGATATAAATACCATCAACTGGTATCATGTCTCCAGGCTCAAGATGCACAACGTCGCCGACTAGGATGTCGTGCACAGAGATCTCTCTAGATTTTCCTGATCGAATGACCTTGACATCCCTGTCTTCTTTCTTCCTATTCAGCTTGATGAACTGTCGCTCCTTTTGCCAATCATTTGCAGCGCCGACGACAACAACTATTATAATCGCTACCATGATGGCAACGCCCTCGACCCACTCCACAGGTGCTTCACCGTTTGGCTGAGGGGTCACCGATTGATATATACCCAGAGCCAAAGATATAACAGCGGCAACGGTTAGCAGTATCAGTACTTTGTCGTTGTATGCCATCCAAGCAAGCTGAAATATGCTCTTGGCTTTTTTTTCCGGCAAACGGTTGTCTTTGAAAATGCGTTTGCGGTCTATGAACGAGTCCTCTGATAATTTCCTCGAGGTTCCGGTTGTTGTCCTTCTTGATATAAGCCGACCTCCTTGGTCTTCAGAGTCTTTGTCCTGAGAGCCAGCTGCTACAGCCTGATCGAAGCCCACGCTCCCGTCGAGCTTCTTCTCGTCCAAGGACAACCCTGCCAGTCTGTCGGTCCGGAGTCCTTTCTCAAGGCCCCTCAATCCCCCCAACGCATGAAAAGCGGCGAAACTTTTCGGGTTGAGCAATTTGTTCAACTGGCCTGGGGAAAACGCAAATTTGTTGTCTTCGACCTGAAAGTCCGTTTCTGTGCCACGATCCGCTTTCAATGCCTCTTCGCTATTGATTATATTATCGTTACTAACTTCAGTGCTCGCTCTGCCCTCAGCCGTCGAGGCTAGGGAAGGCACCGAGGTCTCACCACTATATGTTGTAGGGGAATGGCCTGGCTCTTCCGAGTCAACGGAATTTCCCCTAGAACGAGAATTTGGCACGGCCAGAAAATTATGAGGTCGAAGATCAGTCCATTTGGAGGTGGGGGTTGAGACATTGTGGGCAGATGTGGGTCGATTGCTTTCGAAAGAATGCGCCGCTCGAAGGTCTGTCCTTGGGGACTCGGTTAGCAAAGGGGCAGGCTCCCTGTCCCGCTCTTCGTTCTGTTCAGCCTGTATGTATCGCTCGGTCAGCATTATAATTCAGGAAAATGGAAGGTCTTGTTGCACTTCGGGCGAAGATAGACTAACAGCAGAGGTATTGATTGTTATTGTGGGCGCCCGTGGCCGGCGTGGGGGGTGAGGTGGTGACGGCGATGTACAGCCATTTTTCCCAACGTCCGTCATGGTACGCTCAGCGGCCTGACGTCCGGGATGTATGATGGAGAGTGTCCCCTTCGCTCATAAGTATGCAAATAAGCGTGTTGGAACGGCGCGGAATAGTGCCCTTGGGTAAAGATGCTACGGTTTGGTTGATGAAGTCGCGGATCTTGGTCTGACTGGATAGTGTAGGCGTATGCTTGAGCTCGACTTGGTAGATTCAGTGAGGAAGGTGCAAGTGTCGAGGAAGTCAATAACGCAACGAGCCGCGGCTTCCAGCAGCGCTTCATCAGTATCGGCCCTTAGACTGAACAAACATACAAGAGAGGACATACGGATTCTGCGGAAGTATTGGCCAGCACAAGTTTACCGACTGCTTTCTTTCCAAGTCCGCCGCCTGTCGGTCTTTTCAGATCGCTTCCCACTGCTCCTCCTAAGATGATCCCCCTCGGATCTTCTTTGGGTGTGGGTCATGGGCGTTGCTCTTTCGCCGCCGGGTTTCCATGAGGTGACGGATGGTCAACACCCTCCTAATGTCCGGATGAAGAGGTCGCCGAAAAAGCAGAGAGACGACACTCCTTGAACAGGCGGCATTACAACGCTGTAGACAGTAAAGGAGTATTGAATTGGAGTTGGGGAGCCAGATGATCCCTGTCAATGGAAAGGTCGACTTTGCTGTCATTGCTAGCGTCTTGCACAGCCTCGATTTTCGCACTACTTGCTCCCTCCTCCTCTCAAAATGCAGAGACCATTTTCTGGCGGGCTGGCGGCAAATGATCCTGTACTGTTAAGTATTATTCCACCTTCCTTTTTCAACTTTGCATTCGCAATACTGATTTCATTATTATTCTTATTGTAACAACGATGGACGCTTTTTCCCCGTGGCGAATATTGTGTGCGCGACTAGCTTTGACAGTAGGGAATGCTACGAGAATAATGATTCGCTTGCTGCCTTGGCAATCTTTTCAGCTTGGATCCTTCGATGCAGGTCCCACACCAGGCCAGCCGCCATGATTCAGAGTACATACCGAGTACATGCAAGCAAGACTTTGGGTACAGAGACAACCAAAAACGGCATGTGTATCAGTTTCAACGCGTCACTTGTTACCCCGTAGATACAAATTGCCTATGGAATGGATTGCGTGCTAAGCGCTGACCTTCATCCACACAATGAGCCTTGCATGAAGAGAGGGCTGTGTTCTCCTCAAAGTGGTGGATCGCTTTGATGATCACCGTCTTCAACGTTACTAATGCTATGGGTTGAGCGCCAGTCTATAATAACTACATTGAGCATTGCTGAAATGTCAACCCCTAGTCTGCCGGCGCCCTCACTGTCCACAGGTCTAATGTCTCCCCGTTCCTCTTCTTTTTGCTTTTTCCCGCTTTTGCTCCCCTATCATCTGCTCTGATGATCGTCTTACTCAAAAGTGCAAAAGAATCAACAAGCTCAGGCATCCTCTCAGCGGCCATGAAGCACTCAGCAAGCCCAGAGTCTTCAGCAGCGACCAGAGCTGCCAAGTCCATGCTCTTCAGTAGCAGATCACGACTAAGGTAGTGCGAGCTGAAGTTCAAGACCATGTTGTAAGCAAGCAAAACCTCGGGTAAACAAGCTACCCGTATCTGCCTGAAGTCTGCCTCGTCTGCATCTAATTCCACCATCAGGTCGTGCTTCAGGTGATGCATGATATAAGACGCACTCACCATTATTGGGGTTTCGCAACCATCCATGGAGTAATGGCTCGATAGTCGTCTCAACTTTTTTGTAAGCCTTCTGAAACGAGTCTTTCCAGACTCTGATATCTTGGCGTTGTTCGATGTATCTGTCGAAAGTAACCAGGTTTGTTACAGATTACTCATTGTGGAGCTTTGGGTGGACTTACTTGACAGCTTCATCGGCAAGGTTCTTCCATTCCTCGATCGCATCGAGGGCAGCAAAAAGGGTTTCGAAGTCCCTAAAGGTGGTTGCTTGACTCAGCATGAGCTCACGATCGCTTTGGGCAAGTTTCGCAGACAGGCTGCCCGATCGTTGCGAGCTTTGTGCGTGGCGTGATCTGGTATTCTGACTCCTAGTAACTGGATCGCCCTCGTCATCACTCGAATCTTGGCTCTTGCTAATATCTACCGGCTTTCCCAAGACATCATTGGTCTTCCCAAGAGATATTGTAGAGAACGGTACTGTCTGCGACAGGCGTCGTGCGGCTGCCAATCCGTTCGACCCTAGAATGAATGTCGATGTTAGCGCTCGCAGAGAGAAAAGATCATCCTCTACAGACTTACGTAACAAATGCTTGTATATGACTACTCCTATCGCCATAGTCTGCTGCCAATGGAGATCAAGTAGCATATACCATTCAAATCCGTGAATTAGGTCTTCTTGGTCACCTGTAACTTCATCACCGATGAAGCCGGTCTGGATAGGACGGACGCTTGACACGTCCTTGCTGGTCTGCTCAAGAATCCTCAACGCAGGCCACTCGCTCTGCGTAAGCGGCGTATCCGTAATAATCAACTGCAACTGCATGCCAAGGACACCAGGGACATCGATTCCAATCTGATTCATCAAACTCATCATTGTTTGGCGCTCACGACGATCTTGGATTGCTGGTAGCTGGCGGCCCAAGCAAACTATCGATGTTTGATATGAGAGGCGGGAGGCGTAGAGAGGCAGTAGTTGCTGTTTGCCAGCTTTGCTAAGATAATCCACGTAAGCGACGATGATGCTTTCCATGGCGGAGCGGCGTTCGCCGTCCCCAAATTGGAATCCGAGATCCTGGAATACAAATATGATATGCGTTAGAAGACGGAGAAGGTCATGATCCGCCATGCTGATTGGTGCTGTAACGCTCCCCTCAAGAATTTGATCGTTCCCAAAACGTTCAAGAATCTTAGATCTCTCTTCAGCGTTAGCTGCTTGTGTAAGTCTGACACCATGCTTAAAGACAAAATCGTCGAAGGTGTTTGCAATCAAGCTGCCCTGCAACATCTTGAGCGGCTCCCTCGCTTCTTCTCTCGTTGTTTCCAGATGCTTCATCTTCTCTACAATTTGATTCCCGGATTGCGTACGTTGGCCGCCAAAGACAGAGAAGTTGAATGAACCATGCTTGTCGTTCAGAGTAGCTGGCACCCTGTCCGGAAAGCTCGATTTCAGATAACGATCGAACGAGTGTAGCAGGTAAGAATTATAATGAGCGAACAGATAATCGTCCCAGCTGCGGCTGACCTTCAAGACACTCGGAAGATATCCGCTGAGGACTCCGTACACTCCATTCTCGTACTCGTCGACACTACCGTCTTTCGCAGCAAGAGCACAGGCCTTGCGCCATAATGCTCGTGATTGCCAACTTGCTGGTGAAGAGGTGGGAAAGCGGGCGTTTCGAGGATCTCCACGCATTGCTGTAGCCCTCCAGCCGTCCCCTCTTTCATGACACCAATCCCGGACATAATCCCAGTCTTTCCCTCGTCTTAGCATTTCCCAGCACGCGAGCCACGTAGCACGTTCGAAGTAGTAATCTTGCTGCTCCAGACTTCTACCTTGACGGGTGATTGCATCTGGATCCAGCTGAGTAACCAGGGACTTAGTTTTCTCAGAGTTCATCAGTGACGCGTTGAGACCCGGATCATCCGGCTCAAGTGCTTGTGGCCATGATCGTAGGCGTTTCTGGAATTTGATCGCTTCTTTTGAGTACAACCAGCTGTGAGCCCATAGCCCAGACCCTCTGTCCGCGCCCAGTTCAAGCTCTTCCACGACCTGGTCAATGTCTTGGCCCAAACTATCCGCGCACTTCTTGAGCCATTCGACTACTGTATGTCGTTCCCATGCTTGGTCGTCCGATGCTAGGAACCTATTCCAAACGTCTTTCTCTGGGGAGTACCGATGCACTTCAATATCCTTGCTAGGCCTTACGAGATGCGATTCGCCGTCAATATTCGTCTGCGTCATTCCCCGTTTGGGATATTCAACCTGGAGCATGAGGCCAACCAAGTCCCACGTTTGTTCTTCCAGCTCCCACCTCTTCAAGTCTTCAACACTAGTCATCATACCGCGGTCCTTTCCATCTTCTGCGGGAGGAGGCCCAGGCGTGGACTTGGCGCTTGAGTTTCGAAGCCTCCGTTTCGTTGTCTTGGAAAGTTGTTGCTGTCTCTCAGGCGCGTGCATGCTCTGTAGGCGGCTTACAGTATCTCTGGCAATCTTTTTGTAAGCGTCGACGAGGGGCAGAACGTCGCCACAATCCTTCCCATGCTTGCGCTTGTCTCTAGAACTAAGACGGTCGAGGTTCTCTGCAAATTCTTCGACTTGCTTGCCGACACGGTCTGCAGTAGCTTGCAGTGGGTGAAGTGCTCGATGAACGTCGCTAACGGTTGGGAAAGTTGGTGATTCGGTAGTGGAACGCTCCGAACCATGGTCAGACTCATCGTTCATACTGGCATCCGAGAACTCATCTTCAACGTTGTCACCGGAAGCTTCTGAACGGCGAAGGCTGTTCCAGCTTTCCTCCCTAGGCATTAGCCTTGGAGGCATATCAGTCAATTATTAGGAAATGAGAGTTTCAATGAACGGTTGCGGAGCTGCAAGCGGATCTCCCACAGCTCATCCATATGTTTTCAGTGGTACAGAGGGGATTTCCAATTCAATTATGCCATGTTGAATGAGTACAGTAGACTCTAGAGTAGCGAATCGCGCAAGACGCGTCTATAAATTGCCGAGGAAGTTCGCTTAAAATTTCTTGTATTTAAGGAGTGGTAGACATGCCTTTCGGACTTTTCCTTTCTACAAACAATGTCTAAACAGGCAATCATTAGAGTCTCGGGACAGACCTCCAATCTGGAGTAGCCATCAGTGTTTGTTCAGGTCCCTTGAGGATCTCTTTGCGTGCTCACGATCGTCTAATATTGATTTTGACGCTTTCTATATACCAGACCAGAACTCTTCAGTGGGTAATGAAGGTCTTGACCCAAAAGCGAGCCGTTACAAATTTTCCACGTGTATTGAAGGGTGCCACTTTCAAGCACTCTGACCATGAAACGATATGAGTCGCGGATTTTGCTCATCATGTGCCTTTGCTGCGTTGCTTCATCTTGAGTCTCAACAGACTGGCTTTAGGGCAAGAGACCGTATGGGCGTCATCACCTTTGCGCTCGTAGAAACTATTGCAGCACTTATACAGATCGTCGACTTGGCTTTGACTGTCCCTCAATCAAAATTCTCTTCTTTACTATTCATTGGGCTGTGCTTACCATTTTTCCTCCTTGTATGAGTTCTTGGACAGGCAATCTGCAACGTTCTTAGAGCTTCAACATCACTATAAGGTTATCTACAGCACTTCAAGTTGCCTCACCTTGTATTGCACACTATGTTTTCATGAGTATCCTGCAATGCGATGATCATAGGCACTTACAGCGAGGGAATGGCATGGCGGATCCGTCTTTAGGTCTTCCTCAATTCCCTAGATAGATATGAGTACAAAAGACCAAAGTACGTAAATCATAGATCAATCACACAGTGAACACTGACCATTTTTGGTCCTCCAACGATGAACTTGCCTCACTGATTATAGCAGGGTGGCCATTCGCAATATGGGTGATTTGTAGTTTGTGAGATCCCAAGTGGAAACTCGGTAAAAGTGAGTTCTAGAAGTCTCTTTGTGATTGGTGGGGCATGCTTTCATCCTTCACATCACTTCATGCTACCCTAATTTGCTTCACACCACCTCCTTACCTTGACAACCACCTGCCCACTTTTAAGCTTCCTCAATCCATCATTGTGCATTCGAGCACTGGTTCTACCTTAATCAAATCGCGTCCCGCTCTCAGGTACATTTCCCTCACTAAAGCAAACAAATCTTCCTCGCTCACAAGGCGTACACAGATCAGGGCCTGGTGACAACAGAAACCCTGCACCCTACGCTCACAGCTTCCTCTCCTTCCTCCAACACTCTCACCACCATCAACCACTATACAACATAACACAATTCCAGCATCCACGCCATGTCTGACCGTGATCAATCTCCTGGTGCCGGCGGCAACCCCGACGATCAGCCCAAGAGCGAGCACCTGAACATCAAGGTCACGGACAACAACAACGAGGTCTTCTTCAAGATCAAGCGCACCACCGCCCTCTCGAAGCTCATGAACGCCTTCTGCGAGCGTCAAGGAAAAGCACCCTCCTCTGTTAGATTTCTCTTCGATGGTGCGCGCGTCAACCCAAGTGATAGCCCAGAATCCGTGAGTACTTCAACACCTTGGAGAGCACTCCATGTTTCATAGATATCTTCTTCCACAAGTCAGTTATTAATCGTTCGTCGCCGCAGCTCGAGATGGCCGATGGAGATACGTTGGAGGTGCACCAGGAACAGATCGGTGGAGCTTGAGACGGCAAGTGAGACAGTGGCACCTGGTCGGATGGCAGTACGATGCTGGGTCCAAGGCCGTGTAATCTCATTTGAGCTGCAGGTCTTCCACATCAATCGAGCGATGGGCACATTTTGCAGCGGGCGCTCAGGGCGCAGGTCTGCTTAAAGGAATATGAAGGAGACGGGCTTAGTTCATAATGAAAAAGATCTGGAAAGGATCACTCCAAAGGCGCCATCTTTTGCAGTTACTCTATGTTGCTTGGTCAACCATACGTGACGAGCTGTGTCTACAAACGAGAACTCTCTCGATGCCTTTGCATGGCACCAACCATATTGAGAATGTTTCTTCTCCTTTGAAGAATGTGCCACTAACGCCCTGCCTGGTGTTGGCTAAACGCGAAAGCCAATTGTGTATATGCCCAGAATCCTGGCCGTACATTGACAGTATATGCGTACTCAGAATATGTATATCCCTCCCTCAATTATCACACCATCATTTTCTCTCAAGACCAATCAACCCTCCCAGATCGCCCTCCTCGCCTCCTCCCTCTCCCTCTCAGCCTTCCCCACCTCGTCTTTGGCCACCTCTTTTCTCTTCCGCTCCTTCTCCCTCACAGCCCGCTCATACGCTTTGCTTTCCTCAGTCTTCTTCGGTGGCTTTACACCTAGCGCCCCTGCAATCAAGCGTCCGGCCGCCGCAGATGATTTCTCCGGTCTCTTTTCTGGGCCCGTAGAAGACCGAGGCGTACTACTTGAGGATTTTGAGGTATAGGCACTTGCAAACGTCGACCAGTCTGTACTTTTCTTGCGTGAGTGGGAGGAAGTTGGAGAGATGGGCGTCGGCGGCGGAGGACCAGGGGTTGCGTCAGTGGGAGTAGAGGGCGGTGAGGGAGTAGTGGAATTGGAGGAGGTTGATGGAGAAGCAACGTCTTCCCAGGTGTCGGCAACAGCTTTAGAGGTCTTGGGTTTGGCGGAAGACGAAATGGCAAGATTCTTGAGAGAGGATTCGAGTCCTTGATGGTGGTCAGCGAGACTAAACAGGAGAAACTGAGTGTCATTTACCAGGCGTTCTGCGAGACGTGGTTGTCATTGCTATTTCCAAGGCAAAAGAAACAGAAGGTACTGCAGTGTTCAAACAAAGTTGTGTGTACTCGGGAGCGAATGCATAGAGGCCACTACACACAGAAAGCAACGTAGTGGGATTACTCAACGATACTGGAGATTTGTTGAAGCTTGCGGGAACGAGAAGGAAACAGACTGGACTCTATATAGATGGCAATGACACGGCCAAGCAAAAAGCAAATGTTGAATGCTAATAGTCGGTCACGATTGTGGAAGGAATTGGGGTTATTGATGATAATGCAATTGCCCCACATTCTGTAAGGCTGGGTGTTGTCGCAGATACGCATATTTATAAAGATTCCTCAATTTGTGCAATACGTATGTCCGTTGTAGTGTCTATGTCTTTGGGATACAAGTCTGGAACCCGAGGATGGTATAGCGAAAGCATATCGACCTTGAGATGCTTCAGCCGTTGACTATAGGTAACTGGCATAGCAACGAACACTCCAGTGGCTGAACACCAGGCGATGATGGCAGCTTCAGCAGGAAAGGCCTCCATTACTTGGCCAAGTTCCGCACTTTCCCCCTTTCCATTCAGTCTCTTGATGAAGCACACAGAGAACGAGGCCATCTAATCCATTGAAGACCTGGCTGCAACGCAGTGGTCATTTTACCGCCAAAAGGCAACCTTATGAAGAGAAAGACCTGATTGATCAACCAATTGGCTGGTCAAGCAACCCATGTTTGGACATATGAGAATGACCACAGAGCGGCACAGAGACGACATCTGTGCCCTCGAAGCAAGACCTGCTGCACGCCTGATTCGTGAGTGGGATGGCGAGCATATACAAAGGAGTGTCATCTGATTCTCTGAAGTTGTCAATCCATCGTTCATGGTTGATCTGTGATCTGTGATCTGGGCACACTCGCATTGTGGCAGAAGAAAATGAAAAGCACCGCAACACCATTATACCAGCGCCATTAGGAATCGAACCTAATACGAACTAAATACCCCCAACAACACGACCACAATCAACAGGTGTCCGCCCTTGGACTATGACTAACGGGGAACATTTCGCTTCACAAATCAATGCATCGCATGGGATTCGAACCTGAGCTCTCGCCAACACCGTTCGACGGAACTCTAAAACCTATAGCTAATGGCGCTGCCAGAAAATAAAAAGCACCGCAACACCATTGTACCAGCGCCATTAGGAATCGAACCTAATACGAACTAAATACCCCCAACAACAGCAGATGCGGTTCGGAAGCACATGCCTTTCCAAAAGCTATTTCTGCCGATCTTCTACAAAGTTTTTTTCAATCTACCAAAACTTGAGCAGTTGAGTCACTACTGTTCACATTTGGGGGCTAGCTACAGTGGAGTCGTATATCAAACAGAAGGTGCTTTTTGATTGAGGTGGAGTCTAATCGGTCGTTTCCGTCCCCTTTGATCGGCCAATCCAAAGTACTGAGTATCGCTATGGGACGAACGTTAGTTTATCCGAGAGTTCAGAAGAACACTGTCCACCGCAAGGATGATCGTGGTAAGAGGGTTCTTTACTTGTTGCCAAAATTGGAATTGGATTCCATATCGATAGACATCTTTTGATATTTTGATCAATTCTAGCTACTTACGACCTGCACACCATCCACTCAATCATCAATGAGACTCCAGTCCTCCACATTTCTTTCAACTCTTCAGATCCAGAGGATCCTTTCCCAACCATTCTTCCAATGATCGGTACCATGGGATCCTTCGCGTATCCAAGCGCTGACTTGAATGATCCTCTGTACGTACTATACGGAGCGACTCCTTCCTTGGCGGCAGAGTTTGAGCCACAGGACATGTTTTGGGAGCAAGAGGCTCTTCATACCCCTCAACCCTGTTTTGTGACTCTGGTTCTTGCCTTGCCTTGAAAGAACGGTGCTGACCAGAACGTGTGTAGGGAATGTTATCTCCATGGCTATGTGAGCTCTGGCTGTATGAAGCAAGCGCGGGCACACCCAGAAAGCGGCCTTGCCATTACCATAGCCGCAACCAAAGTGGATGGCATAGTGCTTAGCTTGACGCCTAATTCGCACAGTTACAACTACCGATCTGCTGTGCTTTTCGGGTACGGAAGCCTGGTGGAGGTATGTATACTGTCACCGCGAATTCTACCCTATTTTGACCACTGCTTGGCTTGTAAAATCTGTTTCGGGAACAGAAGACTTATGATGCCCGTTTGAGCTCTCTCATTGCTTGGCGGTTTACCTTGAAGAAACAATAATAACTCCAGACAAAATTTAGGATGCGGAAGAGAAGCTATGGGCGATGCAATTGGTCACCAACTCTGTGTTGCCCGGTCGTTGGTACGTATCGAAATTGATGTTTCGCAGGATGTTTGATTGCAAGAGAAGTCTTGGGAGCCCAAAGCAATGTTTTACTTCCCAGGCCTGCCTTCAGGCTCGAACTTCTGTCTTGAAGAGCGGATACTGACTCCAGAGCCTTTGGCAGGGATCACACAAGGACGCCGCCTGACAAAGCTGAAATGGCATCAACGACGATATTGAAGGTAAAGATTGTAAACGGAAGCGGGAAGATCAGGACGGGCGGCCCGGGTGATGAAAAGAAAGATACCGAGAGAGAGGATTTGCTGCAGAGGGTGTGGACCGGCGTCGTCCCAATGTGGGAGACCGCGGGAGAGCCAGTAGCTGGAGGAAATGGTCGCGTGGAAGATGTGCCAGAGCATGTGCGCGCGTTTCGGGATGACATTAACAAGGTCAACGAGAAGTATGCGAAAACAGCGGCGGTAGAGAAAACGTGATCGACATGCTTTAATGAGCGAATATGTCGAATAGGGTCTCCCATGTAGATCAAGTGCTCTTCAAGCCTCTCGAAAGATCAAGCAGGTTTCTGCCTCTCAACCTCCAGCAAGGGCCCTGCTAAATAGATCCTTGCACCTCTCGCTCAACGGCAAAGCCATCGCAAGCTCATGGCCTTTTTCGCTCATTTTCCCCCATGTCTTCTGCAGGATCTTTACGGTCTTCTCCTCGTCATGCTGCTTTTCGAACTCCTCGAATTGGTCATCCATGAACACCAGACAGGCCACATCTTCCAGCGTCTGCGTCTCTTCATCTTTCTTCAGATCTTCCTTCCTGATAAGGTAAGCCACTCTCGCAGCGTCATCTTGTGAGTAGCCACAATCTAGGCAGATCTGAAAAGCTATATCCGCCTGCCTCTTCTTGAGGTAGGTTCGCCAGGCGTGATAGCCAACTTTGTTCTTTGCATACGAATCTCGCGGAATCTCCCAACGTCTGATATGCTGCGCGCGAACTGCGAGTCGTAACGTATCTGGCGCAGAAGGGTTGCGCTTTTCAAGATATTCGCTCATTTTTTGGCTGTAGTGGAGTTCATAGGGTTGCTCTTTGCCATTGACTTCAATTTTCTTGGGGTCTTGAGCGTGAGCTTCGTCGATAAGCCTGAGAGCTGCCGCCAGCTTCTCTTCGGACATCGTGGACAATATTACGGGATCCAGAACTTGCCAAAACAGTATCCCTACTATGGTTCAATTTAGCAAGTGCGCAAGAGCCAGTTGAGTAATAATATACCATAGCGACGCGATATCGGCGGGATGCTTTTAAACCTCAGCCCATGCTAAGAAAAATACCAGTAGCGGGATTACAAGGCCGCGCCAGATTTGTATGGGGGTCACACCAAAATAAGGCGCGGCCTCGTAGCAACCCCGCTGTCACTATCACACCGTCGCTAGATCTCGCTGTTACCGATGAGGCTATTCGTACAATGGAGGCTCTCCGCCTTCCCGAGGCATACAGGGCGGAAAGGAGACTCGCCGCCACCGGAGCTGGGGATTTCCACGGGGAAGAGGACTTTATCGGTGGTGTTGTCTATGTAGTCTAGTCTAATCCTCCCTACTCCTAGGCGGAAATACGCTCCCTTATATCGTCCCCTAATCCATCGTACTCGGAGTGTCCACGGGCAACTTCAGTATTGTTGACGCGACCTCCGAGGGTATCACAGGCGCGAGTTTACTACGTTTGATCCCCTTTCGCGGCTCTTTCTGCTCATCAAGGCTGATAGAGGCCTTTCGCTTAATAGGGGGGCGGTGGGAGGTAGAGAGGGTGTTAAATGGTGGCGACGGCGATCTAGACGCGTCAGAGTACGTGTCGCGACTTCACTCATCATCACTAGGGTTACTCTTATCCTTCTCCTACAGCAGGGCTATATCGTCTTCCGAGAGAACCTCTGGCGGAGGACCATCTCGATTAATGCCCTTCAGGGTTGCTGCCGTACCAATTCAGCTCCTCCTGAGTATCCTCGAAGCCCCCGTATTGCGGGGGCTGGCGAACGACGCGTTCTTGAGAGGTCATAGTGGGCGGGGCGGAGTTGTGGATAGCTTTAAAAAAATTGGTGGGCGACAGCGAGGTATGGAGAAGAAGAGTGCAACAGGTAAGGAGGGCTGCCAAATTACTATGGGAGGGCCTTACTAATCCGGCGTGTCGGCCTAATCGTTCTCCGGTAATATTACCGTGGGGGTGGGCTGAGGTTTAAAAGCTACCTATCGGCGAGTCGGCCTGAACTATTAGCGTGTTGGCATGTCAACAATTGCTTCGCAGCACTCCGACCGCTTACAACCCGTCTTCAGACTTTGATTTTCATTTCTCAGACATAATACAGGCTGCTTATTCAACAAAAGACGAATACACGACTCACGATCACCTACACCTACAGAACATATCGCCTCTTATAGAAAGACTCGCCAAGAGTGATGGTGGGCACTTCTAGCCATATCCGATGCACCCAGTCCTAACCATTCTTCGCAGAACACGTTCACGCTCCGCAGGCTTGCAGCCGACCATGCCATTCTTCATTCCACTGAGCTTCCGCCTTGCTATCTTTTCCCCTTCTCCAGCACAGATTTATCCTTCGACGATCTCACACAGCTCAACGTCCTCATCACCGGGCCAACTGGCACACCTTATTCACAAGGACTTTGGAGGCTTTCCTTGCAGATACCAGAATCGTATCCCAAAGCGCCTCCAAAGGCAACTTTTCGGACTCGAATCTGGCACCCCAACGTCGACGAGAACACCGGAAGTGTCTGCGTAGACACTTTAAAAAAGGACTGGCAGCCAGAACTGACTTTGCGGGATGTGCTGATCGTACGTGCATTATCACTTTTCGCTCGATGACTTCAAAGCTGATTTGCATCAATCAGACAATATACTGTCTCCTCATCCAGCCCAATCCAGACTCAGCTCTCAACGCCACTGCAGGCCATCTTTTACAGGACGATTACGACTCATTTGCTCGTCAAGCGAGACTCATGACTTCTATTCATGCGAGCATATCTCCTGATCTTTTGAATGGGGCAATGGCGGCCAAGAGGAGAGGGGAAACAGCGGGTACAGCTATTGGGAAAGACCCCGAAGAGAGGCCGACAATGAAAGGAAAAACTGCTAGCTCATTGACAGGTGTGGTAATGAGAAAGCTGCCCGAGCGTATCACCAGTACGCAATCGGCGCCAAGCAATCCTTATCAAGCACTGCAGGGCGAGGATCCGGCCAGCGAGGATGAAGATGATAATACTGCGTCGAAAGAGAATGATCTAGCACGAAGCCCACGACGACCATCATTGGTCAAGCGTCCACTTGTCGATCGCCTTATTGACGAGCAAGAATACGACGTGACCGATACACCGTGTTCGAATTCCTCAAACCAGAACGTTTTAAAACATGTAAATCCGTTAGCAGGCATCACAGCGTCAGATGAATCTCGGAAAGGCTTACAATTAGTTGAATGGAGTCAAAGCGTGAACATGACTGGCCGTGGTCTCCAAGAATCGGGGGGCAACGGCGTGGGCAGTGTCGATTTCGAAGGAAGGCCTACTAAGAGAATCTGCTTAGACTTAGGCAAAGAGAACACGCTTGAGACTTGGGGGCCTAGAAAGGTAGTCGAAAAGCCTTTACCTTCAGCCAGTGCAGCGACTAAGGTTGGAGAGCCTGCCTCAAGAAAAGCTTCAGCGTCGAGCTCCTCAGGTACGAGCAGTGTGAAAGGGAAGTCAAGGGTGGGATTGCGACGGTTGTAAATGTTCCATCGTCTCAGGTCTTTCCTGGTATGTACAGTCTTGTTACGAAATGAAAGCATGGCTTGGCTTGGGAGGCATGCTATTACATTGATATTGGCTCAAGGCTTTAAATGTAATACGGTCTCACTGCAACAAGGTTTCGTAGTATGGTTGACGATGTAATGTAGTACCTTTGTGTTAGATCGGGCATTGGGATACAATATGCAAAGCAGAATCTTTTGAGTAGCTGCGGGGGGACTCTGGAGAGGAAACCAAGCGTTGAAACTGATACTCACCGTTTATTGAAAACACTCCTGAAGAGCAGTTGTATTCACGTCTACTCTAAAGTACTGATACATACCTTACCCACACAGCCTACAAATCTGTTTTTATTTTTCTGACAAACGCAAAAAGCTATCCTCGGATCTTATTGGTTGTGTACCTGACGCTAGTTCTTCCGTGTTGTGGCTGCTTGACTAGGTAAGGTACCACCTACCTTAGCCTCCATAGGTACGAAGTACGAAGTCGAACCCCTGACGCTAGCTTCCAAACGCGAATCTTCTCAATTTCCTCTTTGTCTTGTCTTTCTTCGCACCACCCTCTCTCCCATCACTTCGCATCGTCTGCATTACACTCCTTTATCCATATTGTATCATTAATACCTAGAACACTCTCTTAGACGGTCACTACGTTAAACTTCATCACAGCACCTCAACAACATGCGTGTCTCGCTCATTGCTGTTGCGGCTGCCACCGCACCTCTCGCAGTCTCTGCAGCCGGAACCCTTGGTTTTGCGCTGGGTGCCAGACACTCCGGTAAGATCTGCTCTTATGTCCAGATAGAGATTTCTTAAGCTAATCCGCTGTCAAGATGGGACGTGTAAAACTCAGCAAGACTATGAAGACGATTTTGACGTTCTCAGCAAAATATCGCCGAACCCATCTAGCACACCTCTGAAACAGCTTGATCCACACACTGAGAATCTCCCCATTGTCAGGACATATGCGCAGGTCGATGGAGCGATCCAAGATACGCCTTGTAATGTGTCTGGTGTCATACTTCCTGCCGCTCAAGCAAAAGGTTTCCAAGTCGTCGTCGGCCTATGGTATGATACTATAAGCAGAGTTCTACATTTCCTGACTTGATTTGTCCCCCATAACCGGCGCTAACACACAATCACAGGGCTGAGGCGCTCGATGCTGACATCAAGGAATTCCACACATACGCCAAACAGTATGAATCAACCGTCTATGCTGTCACCGTGGGATCTGAGAGCCTTTATCGATACTACCACCAAACAGACGGCCATACCACTGGTCTCAGTAATGACGAGCTCAACACCGCGATCAATGATTACACTCAGGCCATGCTCGACTTAGACCTCAAATTTCCAGTTGGCACAGCCGATAGTTGGAATGTATACAATGATGGAACTGCCGATGTTGTCGTCCAAAACACGAATGTCTCAATTTTGTAAGTTGACCTGCAATTTCCATAATCAAGTCCCTGTCTGACTCATTTGAAGGCTCGTGAACGCGTTCGGGTATTGGCAGGACGTGTCCATCTGCAACGCAAGTCTGACCTACTTCGACGACCTGACGCAGGCATACACACACATCAGTACGGTAGCTGGCCGCCCCATAGAAATCTGGAATGGCGAGACTGGATGGCCAACAACTCGTATGATAGATAACCCTCGAGTCATTCAACGTGTTGCTAACTTTCCTGCTAGCCGGAGCCAGCTACGGAGTTGCTGTAGACGGCATCAACGAAGCTTACACCTTCTTCAAGCAAGGTGTATGCGCTCTGCTTGGCTGGAATAAAAACGTCTTCTATTTCGAGGCCTTCGACGAACCTTGGAAACCAGCCAGTACCGGTTTGAGCAATCAGACTGAACCTGAAACTGGATGGGGACTTTTCAACTCGGATCGAACGCCCAAGTTTCCTAACAATGACTACTCCTGCACTTTTGACACAATGGAGACCAACCCGAACATCCTATGCTAGATGACTTGCAGCGAAGTCACAGGATCAAGGTGGACTGCGTCCATGGATGGCTTTGGAAGGGTTTGTTGCATTGGGCTGGGTATCTTCATATGTCCTTTCCTTCAATTCATTCAGTCTCGGCGTCCTGCGGCCGACCTTGCCGACCAACACGCGTGAGGGAACGACCAGTGTTCAGCTGTCGTTCACGTTGGAAAAGGAGGTTAACGAATAGTTACTGTAATAGAGAATGTTTCCCTACCAGCATCATCACGTGCCCGATGGACCTGTTTCTGCAACAGATTTGTACATGCCTTACTTATTGAAATGCAAGTCGACAAGTGAGACTACTAAGGTTCAATATGACTAGGCGGTAAAGGTGTCGAAATGTAAAGCCAGAAATCCAATGGTTGTAGAACTTCGTAGCACCAGTTGCGCAATTACACTTTTCGGAGGTCTTGGCATTTTTATGAGCATTGACGCGACTTATAAGAAACATTATTCTGTTGCCAGGATTGCTGGCTCAGCATACAGCCACGGCATGCTTTCGAGATGCTTATGCTTACGCTTCATTGATACTTCATCGATCATAGTACATTCCCTGAAAGTTCTACTATTGCCCAAGGACCCTACGCATCGCTAGAAACACCTGGTGCGCTGGGCCTTCCGCACCTTTCCTGATGAGCCCGGCGATACGACAGTCCTCGTCAACTGCCTTTAGTGCATGGCCAAAGGTGGAGGGGAAGACGGTATATATCTACTACAATATGTCCGGACCTCAAGAGGCTTGAGCTAATCAGTGTCCCCTGGTGTAGTGTACTCCGGACACCAGTAAGAAATACGTAGCAACTATTGGAACAGTATGAATTCACTAGGTCCTCTGGATACAATGGATCCCAACATCCCCTCACGACAACCTATTGGGGAATTACAACCTGCTCAACAGCCTACATCTCGGGCACCGCCTCCCTGTGATCGCAAAAGATCCGAGGCCCCCGTTTCAGGTATGGCAACGAACGCAGCAGAAGGCCAGTCGCATGTCACAAGGCCTTCTCTGGCTGGTGTGCCTTCATGCCAGCGGCCTCGGAAGCGTGTGATTTGGCGGAACAAGGCCTGCTTCATTGCGCTGCCTCTTGAAGACGAATTTGGCAGAAAGACTAGTAGAGAAAGCTACCTCAGCCCAACCGATTTCGAAAGGCGTCTCGAAGACTGGAAAAACCATGGATTCGATACCAACGGTTTTACGCTTGTCCCACAAACCTCCAGTTCACACTCTCCACGTTTGGAAGGACAGAGCCGAGCTGTGCATCCCGACCCAGAAGATGAGAAGCGTGAACGAGCTGATGGTACATATCATGTCAATATTCCGGACCGGCGACATTGGGTATGTATATTTCCAGATCCATATTTCCCCATTCCCAACCAATTTTGCTTGCAGGACATGGTTCGGGAGGAAAAACTATCTCGACACCCCTTCGCGTAATCTCATTGCTTGGGATTTTGCCGAAAGGAATACTAACTCCAAAACCTTTACAGGAGACCTATGTTAATCACCTGAAAGAGGAAAAACTGCGAGCGTTGGGCGTTGACGAGCAAACTCCAAGGAACTCGCCAGCGCTATCGATGATGAGCCGGCAAGGGTCCTCACAAAGCTCCCGTGTGCTGTCATCCCCTGCATTGGCTTCACCAACGCACGTGGGTCCATTTCCTGCTTCATTCTATGGTGCTGCAAACCCTACCTCCTACATGGGCAAGCCCGGGGTCTCTCATTTCCCAAGGTACTCCATAGCTCATCCGGCTAATGAATCGTCTCTCATGTCATCGAACCAATTTCCGCAGCCTTCCGAGCCTCACATACCTGCAACGTCGTCACCTTGGACGTACTTCACGTCGCAACAAGGGTCGCGGGTTGCTTCTCCCGGCGTCAACGGATACGTGCAGACATTTGGGCACGCAGCGCCATCAGCATCACCTGTAGGGATCGGCAACGTCGGCCAGGTCTCGAACCAAGCCTCAGCTGATTTGCTAGCTAGAATGAGGGAGCAGCAAGCCCTGCTGCAGATACAGCAATTGCAGCAGCAGCAGCATTATCAACAGCAGCTGTTGCAGCAACGCTCATTACCTTCTTTGGGCACATTTCAAAATGGGGAGCGGGTCTTGCAGCCAGTGGCTCATTACGATCAAGCTGATATCGCAACTCCGATCCCACGTGGTCATCGCCAGAACCCAAGTGAGAATCTGCAGAAAGGAGTCGACGAAGCTGATGCTCATGTGTCGTACTCCAAGGATGAGAATGAAGGGCAAGTGGGTTCCAAGGCTGCCCAGATTGATGAAGGGTACAATGAATACCAGGCTAAAGATATCCCAAACAACGCTGGGAGAGCGGCTAGGCATAATGCTAGAGCAAACGGGTCTGTCTTGGATGCAAGTCTGAGTGTTAGAGGGATTCCAGACCATGAGACCAATGACCCTGGACAGTCTCAAAGCAGATATCCATCTAAAGTTTCTCAATTAAACGTCAATGCGCCCAAGTTTGAACCCGGAGTTTCGAAAAGTTCTGGAACTCTCTCATATTTGGGTGATAAGCAAGCTCGCGCGTTAATCGAGACCCCATCTCTGAGCTTTCCTAGCTCTGACGGGGCCATGCAAGCTCCCAGTGGAGCCTCCCTCCCTAGCAAATGGAATGTCGCAGCGCCTACGTTCATGCCAAACTCTTCAGTAATGGCAACCCTTCCTTCCAGAGAGTTCAGCTTTTCGGCTTCGCGCCCTTCATTCAGGCCTGACGCTCCGGCTTTTTCACCCAGTGATGGCGGAAGTACATTTGGTCCTAAACCGGCCAGCGGACAGAATGCCGTCCAGCCCGTGAAGAAAATTTTTGGCGACATCAACTTTTCTGAGGTCATCAGACCCCCAAAGTCGAAGGCTATACCAATCACTAAACCTAACAAAGATTCAGAGAGGCAGAAGAAATATGATGGAGATATGGATGGTCAGGAAGACGAATCGGGCCGTATAACCCAAGCTGATGGTCGACAGAAGAGAATGAGGTACGTTGATGCGGAGATTTCCCTCCATATTCGGGACTTCAGTCTGAGTTACAAAACGTGTTTCGAGGGCGGGAAAGGGGCTTAGTCTCGCTGTGCTACCCAAACCTGTCTTACGATTCGACTTTGTGTGAAAGAAATGAGCTTCGACTACACAGCTTCTACCACACGCCCGCATTATCTGCTATTTAATATGTCTCACAACTTGACTCTCTGTTTCAAAGGCTTTCCCCTCCCGTTGCACTCCCTAGTCATGTCTTGGGAACGGCATGCTGACTCTGAAATCTTCCAGGCGTGAGCGTGACGACGGTGATCAAGTAACTCTTTTTGCATTGTCAGAGAGAAAAGCCCATTGGATGGATCGGGGCAGTGAGGATTGGGGCAGTGAGAATCGAGCCGCCTGTTTTAGTAGGACGCCGTCACCAGAAAGCAAAGCAGTAGATGCCACTACCCTGGATGCAGCTACAGATTTACTCGAAGGACTCATCGACGAATTATCCGCGACCGAAGCTTCAGATCTAATGCGAGAAGAATCTGTCGATGAGGATGGGGAAAAGAGAGAAGACTATATTTTCAATGACCTTGGGGAAGCAGCGAGCTTCAACGCGGCACGTCCACCGAATCCTCACGAGGTATGTAAAGTTGGAAACTTAAATCCCCTGTGCCGGACCGCTACTTGAGTCGCAAGATGTGTTCCGGGAGCAAAGGGCTTCTACACCCCTTTGCATCGTTACATTGTTCAGGGCTTTGCCTTGAAGAAAAGATGCTGACTCCAAATTCTGTGTAGGTCGCTAGAGCAACGCGGGATTTCCTTGGTGAATCTGCACAATTCGGGACTGAATTCAATCGGGTTTTAGGACATCGTACCTCTAGCTCAAGATCTTCTTCCTGTTCCTCAACCAAAGATGGAGGGAAAAGATATGAGCGTAAGCCTCAGGGGGGAGCTGAAGACTCAGTTGATCGTATAGACCATGCTGGCCGAGGCACGCATGCAATTATCATGAACGGCGTGAGATATGTCGAGCCGTCATATAATGAGCTTGATGCCGTTATGAAGCACCTCAATAGAGAGGATTCGGACCTGGGCGTTGAGCGACAGCCTAGTCCATTGAGAGGTCGAAGTCCAAGCGCAAGCCCGATACGATACACTGGCCCGAAGCTCCATGACTCGTTAACACCGCATCAGCTGCTACCTCCCGCCGACATTAGAAGTGATGCTCCTTCGCCGAGTCCAAACAGGTTGCAAGGAAATTATCAATACCTACCCCCAACGGATTCAGAGAGTGCTAATCCTTCTCTTGTTGAAATGGTAGCTCGCTCTGCTCGATACAGCCCTTCTTACAGACCATCAAAGACTTCGCCTCCAATACATCCATTGCACAGCCCTGGTAGTACGCCTCCTAGTGATTTGGACGATGCGATATCCTCTCTGAATGAGGACAACTTCCGCTCAAAGACTACCATGAATAATTCTGTCACCGAGGTAATGGAAACCATTGTCCAGAGGGAACTGAAACCTTTAGAGCAGGCATTGTCCGGCATCCAACAGTCATTGGCCCAACTGTCTGGTAGGTCAGCGAGTAGGAGACCACGCAGCTCAGGCGGTCTCGAGATTGAGCATAGTGACGCGGATGATGAAGATGATGTTGGTGAAGTGTCACAGTCAAGGCTCAAGTCACCTCTAAGAGATCGAAAGTTCGAGCAGCTCAAGGCTTCCCTTACCGAGATCACAGCTGCTCAGCAGAGCCTGGCACCAGCCAGTCAGCTGGCAGAAATGATGGCCGCTGTCAAAGGTTTGAAAGCGTCCATACATGAGGACATATCTCCTCCACCGTTATCGGGCGAAATCAAGAACATTGTGGAGGAAGCTGTCGGTAGACAGATGCGCGGCAGATCAGCACCAGTCACGTCCAGCTCACAAGCGGCGGCAGCTGAAAAAAGCCAACTTCAGATAGCAGGCCTCGAGAGCATGCTCAAAATAGCGGACACTCGTGCGAATGACGAAATGCAAGCTCGCAGATCTGTTGAGGACGAGCTAGCTGACAAGGCAAGACTCCTTCGGATAGCACTTCAAGAAGCTTCCGAACAACGTGAATCAGCAGAAGCAACGGAGCGAAGCCTTCGAGATTTTCATGCGAATCGGCAACAGACTCTCCAGCGTACCGCCATGCTGGAGGGTTCAGAGGAAAGTCTGCAGAAGACCGCTTCGGATCTGTCCGAAAAGAATTTAGTCCTGGAGGAGACATTATCTGAATACCGCTTGTCGAGCGACCAGTGGAGGTCGGAAATTAGCGATGCGAAGCATGAGAATAAAGACCTCAGGAGA
Organism: Letharia lupina; assembly: GCF_014066315.1. Lineage (NCBI taxonomy): Eukaryota > Fungi > Ascomycota > Lecanoromycetes > Lecanorales > Parmeliaceae > Letharia > Letharia lupina. The sequence continues at coordinate 1,529,878 of NW_023502984.1, forward strand.
ACCATCAGTTCTTTGAATGCTGAGATCGAAGAAAATGGGCAAGGTCGCCGGGCACTACGGGCCAAAGTTGATCACTTGCAAGGAGAAATTGCCACAAATTCTCGCAACGTTGCGTCGGATCATTTGAGGTGGCGTAGCAAGGAGGAAGAGCACCAGGCTAGGCTGGAGATATTGCATGCAAGGCTTGAAACTGAAGCTCGAACAAGGGAAAGGCTTGAACTTGATATTGAGAGAATCGAGGCGCAAGAGTCAGAGGTTATCAAGACCCGATCCATGGTTGAGCAAACGCAAAAGGCCAATGCCCATCTGCAAAGCCTGTTGGCCGAGCTTAGGTCCGAATGCCACGATTATCAGAGTGTTATCACCAGACTCCGTCCACAGATTGACCTCGTCACAACGGATGCAGATAGGTCCAGATCCCGTTACGAGCTGATGCTCAAGGAAGCAACTGACTCACGGAGCAAGGCTCTTGGAGAAGCTGCCCACTTTTATGAAAGAAGCGTCAAAGAAATGAAAGCGCAGCATGAGCGTATATTGAACAACGCCCTCGAAGACAAACAACGATCAGAGACTTATTTCGGAAATCAACTGAGTTTAGCAGACGCAAAAGTGGTCCACTACCAGGACAGAGTCAGTCATCTCGAAGAGAAGCTGCAAATTGCCAAGTCTGCTGCCCATGCAGCAGTGCAAGCCGCTCAATCGAAGAAAGCAGTTTTGGGTCCGTCCTCATCTCGCACGTCTCTACCTATCGCCAAGGCCTCCGACCGGGAGCCCCTACCCGAGAAAACCTCGCCTCAGGCTCTACGCGAATCCATCCTTGTCCTACAAGAACAGCTACAAGAACGCGAAAACCGGATCGAGCAGCTCGAATATCAGTTGTCCTCCGTTGATAGTAATGCCCCAGAGAAATTAAGAGATGCCCAAATCGAGATCACTTGGTTGCGTGAACTTCTTGGGATTCGTATCGAAGATCTCGATGATTTGATCGCTACCGTCTCCCAACCATCCTACAATCCTGAATCTGTCAAAGACGCGGCTACTCGCCTAAAAGCGAACTTACAGATGGAACAACAGGAGAAGGAGCGCGCACTCGCCTCCTTCCCATCCCTTGCCCGCATCTCCACCATTGCAGCATCACCCAAAGCACTCCCGCTAGCTGCTGCGGCCGCCTGGGGAAATTGGCGCAAGGGGCGGGATTCGGCCTTCAGTCTTCCCGCAAGTCAGACTCTCTCAAAATCTTCTCCTCAGAGCTTTTTTGCTGGCCTGATGACGTCGCCGAGCACGGAGATGCGAACAACTCCTTCATTCGGTGACTCGAGAGTATATCCCTCCCCATCGAAACGGTCAGTCGGAGCACCTACGACACCGAAGCAGAGCTTGCCACGTCAAGAAGAGCCAGACAGACCACTAAGGCGTCAGTCGCAGCAGAATCCTATGACGCCGCCGCTGATGCGCAAGGGCAGCTACGATTTGGACGCAAGCGAAGGCAATCCGTTTGGCGACGTAGCAGTTGAGAACAAGATGGTCGCTGGGGATGAAGAGCCATTTGGTCCAAATCTAGGAGGCACTGTTGGAGGGATGTGAAAGAACTTGATAAACATTTCATTTGTTGAAGGATTGGTGAATCCTGCATTGCGATGCGGGCTTCAAAGATACCAGAAAGATGCTTTCACTTCGCATCAGATTGAACGTACTTCTTGTTTATAGGCGGATATACCCCTCTTTGTTTCTCAGCAGTAGCGTGCTTTTTTGGTATTTCAAGCCATGCCACATGGTAACATAAGAAAGCATACTCCCCTCTGGCCATTTCTTCGCACATCTTACATGTCTTCTCACCCATTCTGAGCATAGCTTTATCCAGAATGACATCGATTGACTGCTTCAACATCGCTTCAATGGCTGACCGTCTAGATACAATACGGCCTGATAGCCATACGCCCCTACAAACAAAGGCTCTTCACGCGCTTTCAACGAGTCACCTTCATTCAAAACCATTCCCATCATCCATCTCATGAATGCAGCCTCCAATCAGTCTTTCCACTACTCCTTCCTGACCTTGTAGCTCACTCTCCCCCTACACCATCCCAACCTCTCCGCGCATCCCTTCTTCAACAGATCCTCTCCCACATCCCAAAGGTCCTTATACGCTTCAGGGGCTTCCTCCCAAACAAGCTGCTTCTCCTCACACACAACCCAGCAGGCTCCATGGACATTCCTCCCTCCAGCATTATCTCCTCCGAAGAGCTTGTTGCCGCGTTTGTCTGCCTTGACAAAGTCACCCCTGAGGAGGTCCTCCGTCTTGCCAGCATACTTTTCCGCAATGTAGGAGGCTGCTTTGGCACGAGAGAGGGCCCGTCCGGCTCCGTGGGCGAGACTTAGGGCATTAGTTTTGCCGTGGGCGTTGGTGGCTGAGAAGGTGGGATGAAGGATGAGTGTTGGGGTGGCGCGAGATCCTGGTAGAGGGAGGATTGACTTTATTACAATTTCGATGTCAGTATTGCTTATCGGAGAGGGCATTTTTAAGCCTTGAAACATATTTCGAGAGTAGAAACTCCCAACATGATACATGTCTCAAGACTTAGGATTTTGTCTAAATAAGAGACTGCGGACTCCGAAATACGTACGAGAGGAATGTATGTTAGGGGATCGTGGGTGGGTGCGGCGCCTTTGCGGTGTATGTAGTATTTCTGGGGCGCCTCGATCCATAAGTCTGCCAATCTGGATGAGAATTCACCATTGTTCTCATCTGGCTTGAGGGAGGGAGGCCATGTTGTTGTGACTTGTACGTTGTTGTGGTATATGTCGACAACCTTCCTGGCTTGGACGGCCAACCTGGCTGCGCGGATATCACTGGCTGAGATGTGAGTGTCGGACTTAAATCGTTCGTGCCTAGGTCCCAGCCCGTTTCTCCTGGTTTCAAGCGGGCAAGGAAGCGGAGTGCTATCAGCTATCGATTCCTTCGCGCCCAATTGCAAGCACGGTCGTGTGCTTCGAGGTAAGTTTTAGCCGTGGTGTCAACTTCTTGTATGCTTTCACGGCCGTCTTTAGTATACTGCTTGAGGATATCCGATCCGTAGCCTCGCGAGCCAGAGTGGACTAGAAGGATAATCTCACCTCATGCAGTTCATGTTGAGAGGCTTCTGTCGCGCTCGTAGGTTTGCACATAACTGAATCTTCAACAACCTGAAGCTCAGCGAAATGGTTTCCGGCCCCAATGGTACCAAGTGCAGCATCCCATTCTTCACCAGCGCTGTAACTGGCCGTCACCTCGGCGTGCCCGAGCCAGGTCTCTCTGGCTTTCTGGGTACGCCAAACACCCTCAAGACCTCGTAGGTTCTCGGCAATCTTTCTGCCTTTGTCTCCTTCCACCTGGGACCTGGACGACCGAGTCTTGAACCAAGCCATTCCGCATCCAATATCACCGCCAATGAGAGGGGGGTATATCCATTCCTGGGATACAAAAACTGCCCGGATGGGATACATGGTGCCAGGGTGAAGGTCTGGCTGGGCCGTTGCATGAACCATACCGGGCAGGGTCCGCGCTGTAGTCTCAAGCTGAGTGATCAATAGCGAATCGACGTAAGCATCTCCGGCAAGAATCCCAATCGAGCATTTTGGGTTCGCGGCTGTGTGAGCACACTGCCTTCTTTCCCACCGTTCAAGTGGTCATCCTCCTAACCCCAGCCTACGTACTCTTCCCCGACAGACACAAGTAGAACAACATCATCTTCCAGTAAATGCTCCCAGTCTTTCTGCCTGGTCAGCTCCTGACCTCCATGGACGAAAACCCTTTGGGCCTTTCTCAATCTTAGCTTTGATTGGGCAGTCTTGATGACAAGAGAGTAGCAGGAGGGGGAAGCATTCGGATCAAGAGATGCAGAATCAGGAATGAGAAGAGGAGTCTTTTGCGACTGATTGGAATTCGAAGCAAGTGTAACACGTGTAGTAGGCATAATTGTAGCTGAGCTTATCCACTTATACAATTTCGAGCGAGTAAGAGAAGTCAAAAGACGGGTTAATGAGTACGAAGATATTGAGCGTGAACATGTCGCAATCTACTTCTTTTATCTAGAGGGTGAGAAAGTGTAACACAAAGCATTCTTGAGGATATGGAACGGATTTATCTGAGTCGTTCGCCGGAGAGCCCCAAGAAATGTGTCGCTTGCTTGTTGTGTTTGCGTTTGCCTGATCTCTAAAGTCGTTTCCATGTTAACGTGTTATGTAGAAGCAATGCTTAACACCATCAAAAGCGGACGAAGAAGTCATAGCCGCAAACCATGATGCGCGTTTTGGTGATTTTAAAGTAGTCATCTGCTTGGTCTCTCATTCCCCTATTTCAAGAAATTGCTCTGCTTCTTCACAATTAACCCCAGTTCCAGACTGCAGCGTTCTTACTACTCTACGTTCACTATCCTTTCATAGGCAGCTGCACTTGAATCATGAGGTTAATGTCATGTTTTCGAATCCACAATCTCCCCGAGTACAAATCTACCGTTGCACGAAACACCCATCATTCCACATAATTTTGAGAAAGAGGCCAGCACGAGCAGGTAAGGAAAAGAAGCTAGACTATCAGGGGCACTATAGCATTCACGCACTACCACCCATGCTCTATGCTAGACGGTACCTGCAGCGCTTCAATTGACGATGTTTGGAGACCATAAGACACCCATGAGAGGCGGACGACAAGAAGGATGGGCGTGCTGTGTAGATGCGGACACAAGGAAGACCCGGGATGCTCGTCCTAGTTGTGCCCAGCCTTTCGGAGTGAGTTGCTCAACCATTCCAGTCCTTCGTAGAGACCATCGCCAGAAGTAGCACAAGTCGATTGGATGTACTATGCATTGTGTTAGCAGACATGTCGTAGAGTCGTAAGGAGCACGAAGGCTTACCCATGCGCGCTGTCTCAAAGAGTGTAGGCCAAGCTTGTCGGTAATTTCAGCAGCGTTCATGGCGTTCTGCATTTATATTAGCAAAAAGACCTGAGAATCGGCCGAATCCTTTAAACATGCCGGCAAATCCTGCTTGTTTGCGAAGACCAGAAGCAAAGCATCCCTCAACTCATCCTCGTTCAACATACGCTGCAACTCTTCACGGGCTTCCACGACACGATCGCGATCGTTGCTATCAACGACGAAGATGATACCTTGAGTATTCTGGAAGTAATGCCTCCACAGGGGTCGAATCTTGTCCTGTCCTCCCACATCCCACACAGTGAACTGGATGTTTTTGTACTCGACGGTTTCAACGTTGAAGCCTAAGGAAGGGAGGGTCAGCTTGGCTGGTGTCGCTAGGAGCTGGCCGGCATTGGAGCCTCACTAACCGATTGTGGGGATGGTGGTAACGATTTCACCTAGTTTCAGCTTGTACAGGATCGTCGTCTTTCCGGCAGCGTCGAGTCCGACCATCAAGATTCGCATCTCCTTCTTTCCCCAGAGCTTATCGAACAGCTTCGAAAACGTGAGACCCATGTTGGCGGGTGTGTGTAGGATTTGGGAGGTTGTGGAAAGGGTCTTCCGCGAGAGGGTGTCGATGTTACACGAATGGACCTGCCAAGAGAAGCATTAACAAAGAGGGGCGGGCTTGGAACAAAGATGGGGCAACGGAAGAGCTGAGAATGAGGGAGCGTTGGACGTCAGCAAGCCAGGCGCACAAAAGTAGAGCTTGCCCAGCTTTGATTGCCAGCAGATGTTGATGTAGCTTGGCCACTGAGGAGAGAGATGGCGGATGAAATTGTGGAATGTCTTACTGTATAAGGTATCCTCAGTGTGTGGTGTGTGGTCAAGATGTCGGATGGGGTTGGTGGATATGTATCGTCGCTGAGGCCACCAGTGAAAGTTTTTGGGTTTTACCCCGGCAGCTAGGTCGATCCCTCGTCACGTGAATTGTCAAAGCAGCCAGTTCGCAGTACACTCACAGGAATTGGAGATAGAAGACTGAGATCAGAGTAGGCAACTAAGATTATTCAAGATGTGAGTCGTCCCTGGCCTATCTTTCCTTCTTATATATTCGCCTTCTCTTTCTAAAGATGTGTCAAGAACGAACGATCCAGGCAACCGTGAAAATTTTATTGTTTCTGTCTTTTTAACTACCAACATATCTACAAGTTTCCTTTCAATTATACCGTCAAAGTTGACATGGTGACATGCAGTCAAAGATAAGAATTATACAATGCAATTCTTCAATTCATTCTTTCTCCAACCCGTGCCATTACCGTCATGCTCGTCATGACCATGTCTGGAGCTCATGCTCGCTTTTACTAGAGTACAATACTGACAATCAGGTGCCGCGCAGAAAAGGGATGTAGGCAGATTAGCTCATTGGCCCGCAGTGCCGGCTTGGGTGCCGAGTTAGCCAGGCTTACAACAAGAACGCGACGAGACCAGCAGCAACGGCACCGATGCTGACAAATGTGGTGCTGGCACTACCAAGGAATGGCTTCGGGGCAGTGGTCGATGTAGTCGAGTTGGAGCCTGAGGTGGAGCTGTTGCAAGAGCTGCTGACAAGCTCAAAGTTGGCGCAGGCAAGGCGGGTAGTGTTGGCGCTGTGAATGTTAATGGAGCGGTTGCCAAGGAAGCTTCCAAGACCGGCCTGGGTCGAAACGTAAAGGTCAGAGTATCTAAGGAAAAGCTCGTCAGCGTACCGATAGTAGACAAACACCTTGGGACCAGGAGCACTTACTGAGCCGCGAATGGGCTTATGGTGACGTTGCCGTGCTTGCCGGTGAGATCTCCAACCTGGCAGGTTTCCGGTTGGGTGTTGTCACACGGAGGGATCTCGCCACGGATGTAAGGATCAAGATGAGCCTCCGTTGCGGTGCAATTACCATCGGCCGGCACTGGCTGATCGTGAATATGGTACACTGCGCAGCTAAATCAGACAACTGATGACACGAGTGTAGGCATCATAGCAGTAACCTACAGAACGGGCCAAGAGACTCGCTGGGGAGGCCAGTAAGAAAGACGTTGAAGAATACACTACGCAGATTCCCGAGTTAGCATTGCTTGGTTGAGATAGGTGATGGAGTCCCAAGACAGGTCTCGGGAGTAGAAAGGTCCTCTCGCTCCCAAAGCATGTCTTGCGACTCGATTTCAATACCATACAGGAAGCATCAGCTCCAAAATGTACGTACCCGGTACCATTTGCATTAGCCGTCGCCGCAACGTAGCCTTGAATGCTGCCGGTGCTGGGAAGGGTGGCGTTGTAGGTCACGCACTGTGGGTTGTGTTGGGTGATGGCAGCGTTTCCAAGTTTACCTGTTGTGCCGGGAACAGGGAGTCCATCGTATGTGGGTGAACCTTCAATGGTAGTCGCCCCTGGAACTTGGGCATTGACGAGAGCGAGGCCCGAGAGGGCAGCAAGGGCAATAGCGGAGTGCATGTCTGATTACTTGTGGTGAGTCGAAGATGCTAATATGCTGACTGTGAATTGTGTGTCAGAGGATGCAACGTGTGGAAGAGGGGGTCGGTGGTTTCTAATAGAATGTGTACGATGGGCGGAAGTGGAGATGTTGAGGTGAAGAAGTAGTGATGGCGGCGGGCCACAAGCACTTACTAGCGAGAGTCTAAACAAGATATGCAAGTGGGAAAGGAGCAGTGGATGATGAACGGATATTGATGGGGGAAAGAGCAGTCGTTGATGAACAGTGATTCACCAGATTGATGAACAGTGATTGAAGAGCAGTGTTGAAAGGAGAGGAAGAATAATAGAGGCAATTGTTATTTACAGGCGGCACAATTTGCCATCCTAGGATCCAAATTGCTACTTTATGAACCAGCTATGCACACTAAGGAAGTAGCGCGCTTTGCCGCGTTTCATTCAACAGATCTTAACGTCACTCTGGTACGCGGATTAGACTAAAGTAAAGTAGGTCACCAAGGTCATGATTCAATCATGGCTGCTTCAAAATTGTTGGCGAGACAACACAAAGAGACCCGTTGCAGCTGGTCAAGTCAATAGCTGTCTCGAACGCATGAAACACTGTATCCGTACATGTAAGCAGGAAGACATATCTAGTATCCTCGGTTAGGAGAAGAAAGGTCGATCTTCTTCCCCGGAGCACCACCACTACAAGGGAGGCTAGGATCTAGCGCTAACTGCTGTAAGCACTACCTTAGTAAGTACATGTACACTAACCCACACTTTACGGATATCTCACCCTTAGCAACGGGATCACCTCCGAGATCGCGAATACGACTGCTGCAACACCATTCTCTGGGCCATGCAATGATCAATGATCTTCCTCTTTCCCCGTGAAAGAATGATAAGCTGGTTCGAACGGCGAAGAGATGTGCGCAATGATTATTCCAACAGCACCCAGCGGCGTATGGCAGCCCTCGATCCCAGGTGATTTAATTACACTGACATCATGACATTATTTGGCTATCCTAATAGAGTCTAAGGTACCTAGGTAATGAGCTTTGCGAATGCGAACTTAGCGCGGCAAGGATACGGAGTACTCCAGGTACCAAAGTGATGTAATTTATTGTAGCAACCGCGTCTGCCTCCACTCCTTTGCCCCCAATGAGATTTCATGCAGTCTCGACTTGTTGGGGGAATAACAACATCATCAATTGCTTCAGTTTGCGAAGACCTTCAACAAGAGTGCACAGTTCACCCTGGCGGTGCTGGTCTAATAAAAGCTCTTCGAATTTAACCACTACGAGTGCAATCTCATTACCCTCCCACGTTGAAGATTAGGCAAATGCATAGGCTGAGACATCCTTATATTACAAGTGGACACTAATAATGATACTCCGAGCTCCGATATGATACACGCCCATTTAGCGATCTTTCCTCTCTCTTCTCGCTTTCCACTTGCCTCTCCCTGCATCTACCATAGTCTGCGTGAAGCTGCGATAGATCGGCTTCCCCTCCAACGTCCCACTTGCTACACCAAACAACGCCAGTCCCACAAAACTCAATGACATGATTACCACGAAGCATATCCAGTAAGTCTTAATGGTGTAGAGATTGGCGAGATCGCTCAGTTGCGTCGAGAAGTAAGCGGTCATGAGTGAAACAGGCATGAAGAGAATAGTGACTTTGGCAAGGAGAATGGTGATGCGTGTAAGGCGCTCGACCGCTTGAGATTCTTTGAGCGTTATAAGATTGAAGTTCTGAGGGTTCGATCGTTAGCATAACTCAGGAATAGTAGCCTTAAGCGGAAGAGGGGACCAATGTACCAGAAAGACCAGAGAGTCCTTTTCGTCAAGGCATTCTTGTATTTCGCTGAGGGCGTAGAGGTTGATTCTATCGCGCAGACGTTCGAAGCGCACAGTGGCGGCCGAAGACAGAGGAGCACCGAAAGTTTGGATCTTGGATGTGACTTGCCCTTCTGATATCAAAGCCTCGCCATGGTTGTCCCTCACACTCGATGGGTCTCCGGTGCTTGAGTGTAAGGGCTTTTGTCTGTCTAATATGCGTTCAATGATGAGCGCATAGCTCTGATACATACGCTTTAAGACGGCAAGTTCCCGCCCGTATTGGTGTAATCTCTGAATTAGAGGAACTTGAGGCTTGGTGAACATATTTTCGCGCTTCCCGTTTAATTAGTACCGGCCAGTACCTTGGGGACTGGCAAGGACGTACAAGCTTTTCGAGTTCCATTGCGTATTGGTGCTCACTCTTGGCTACCAAGGCATAGCTCGTATACCAATCGTCAAAGAGGTAGTAGAACAGCAAACTAGGGGAATCTGCTATTGTTATGTCACTTGATTGATTGGAGCCGAGGCTTGGTCTGATATCAAGCGTATTGATAGGATTGGTCTTCCTGCGCACGTCGTTGACTTCGGATAGCTGCATGAAGACGTTCAGAAGATTACGCCTGATGACGTTCAAAAGTGGTTGTTCATTTCCCGTCATGCCCCCAAGGGGGCCGAGGAAAGGATTCTCATATATTGAAATTACGGTGCCTGAGGGTGCTAATCAGTGTCTATGACTTCTGAAAATCGGTAACAGGCCCGAACAATGAAGGCAGAGTCTTGTGAAGGTAGGAATCCTTTGGAAACAGGGCATTGTAACAAGTGAAAACAATCTACGAAAAGGCTCACCGTCATCACACAACACCAACTATAAGACTCCAGAGTCAGCATTCCTTCTTCATAGCAATAATCCGAGCAGTGGGACCGGAAAGCCTTTTGCTCGCAGAACATGTCTCACCACTCGGAGAGTGGTCCACAACAACAAGAATTGCTCCGAAAGTCTACATACCCAAGTCCACGTTCTTACTCCTTTAGGCTTATCTTTTACATGCTCGGTTGACTCAGAATCGTCTTCATAAGTTTGAGTACTTCGGTATTCCGAATCCGCTCTCGTGTCAGAAAGCGAATTGTAGCCAATGCAGAGATCTATTGAAGCTGTCAGTCAGGTTTTCAAGGACCTAGTGTTCCCGTACATTTATTGCTCCAATCTATGGAGCAATAATGCCACACTTCTTCCACCAATCTGTAGTGGCTCAGATCAAGCATGGGGGGACGGAGGGAAGTGGGAATCGCCATTCCATCTTTCTCGAGATCGAGCGATTGCGACTCGACTGATTTGCGCTCCATGTCGGGCTTCTTGCCTCGCGAGAGGACACGACGATGAGGAGTCGCGGGCGCTACTTGGGCAATCGTAGAATGTTCGGAGCTCATGATACCACGGAGCCGAGGCGAAAAGTTATAATGTTCTGCCAATGCCTGGATATGGGATCAATGAGATAACGTGCAGTCGGAAGGTCGGAACGCACCGACACCACTTCCTTTTGTTGTTCTGGGGCCCAGATGTTGCTTGATGCACAGTCAGTATGTATTGAAGAGGTTAAAGTAGAGGGTTGACATACATCCATCTCGCACTTGAATGCTTTGCTCGCTGGTTTTTGGTAAAGGTCAGCCTTCAAAGTTTGAACAAAATTGTATATATCCCGCGTCTCCTTCGATCGCGGGGATGTTATAGGCAAAATCATTTACCTCGAGCTGTAAAAGCTGTTTCACAGAGGCGTCGTTCAGATTGTGAGCCGCGTATGCTTTGGTGCTATCAAACTCGATCACGAAATTTCTGGTGTCTCCACGTGCGGCAGCTTTATGGCATCTTTCATATACTTTTCCATCATCGAAATCATCAAATTCTGGAAGTGAGGAAGCACCAATCATCTTAGAAATTTCGCTCATCAAGACACTGATGCTTGGACATATGGACGGTAAAAACGGTCTTGCAGAGGAATTCAACTGTAGCTTAGAAATCTAAAGCAGAAATCACCGCACGCATCTTCAGTTATATAGCAAACGAAATGATGACGAGAAGATTTAATGACAAAGAGTTTGGTCGCGTGCTTGTCGTCTCCATCAGGCTTGCTGGTGCCTGTGATGTAAGTTGAGGTGACCTGTTCTCAAGATAGCACCAAGATGGGAGGTCACAGTCCACGCCACCAAGGCGCTTACCGACGAGGCTGAAAGAAACGATTGCCCGAGGTGCAGGTTTCCCAATCTCCAGCCGATAGCATAGCCCCAATATCGAATGCAATCGTCAGCAAATCTACGCAAAATATCGATTGCTTGAAACGACTTGCAAACTGTAGAGCAAGACGTGTTGGTGTAGAAAGAAAGACTCGGGGGATTCTTTACCTAGTCGCTAATCGTGGCCCTAGGGTTCCTCGCGGTTCTTGGGCTGTGCGCCAAGGCTGGAGAACGGGCTCGCCTCCTCGCCACACAAAAGATCCTGGTAATTTCGAGCCCTGCAAGTGAATCTACTTCCTTGACTCACTCCAACAACATCAACGCGCAAAATCCTCACCATAAGAACTCCTCACTTAATTCTTCTGGAAGACTGTCTCAATCATGAGTAAAATTACGGTCGCCGGTGTGCGCACGAATGTGCAATCCCTCCTTGCTTACTCTCTTGATGAGAAGAAGAGAAACTTCTTGTATGTGACACCCTCTACTAGGAGTGCTTACGGTGCTTTTCACGGCAGCAAAGCTAACTTGTATCCATAGGGAGACTGTCGAACTTCAAGTAGCTGCCCTCCTGTTCTCCTGCAATCTCCAACTGCTGACGTTTCAAAGATCGGTCTTAAGAACTATGATCCTCAGCGTGACAAGCGTTTCTCAGGCACCATTAAGCTGCCATCTATTCCACGACCAAATATGAGCATCTGGTATGCGGTCTACCCAAAAACCCTAGAATGGACTACAACGGAGACTGACGAAGCCACTACGAACAGCGTCTTGGGTGACCAGCACGACATTGACCGAGCCAAGCATCACGGCGTGGACGCCATGTCCTCAGATGACTTGAAGAAGCTAAACAAGAACAAAAAGCTCATCAAAAAACTGGCTCGGAAATACGATAGCTTCATTTCCAGTGACACTCTGATCAAACAGATTCCTCGTCTCTTGGGCCCCGGTTTATCCAAGGGTATACTTCCTTATCAGCACAGAGCCGACTTACGCTAACCTAACGCCAGCTGGCAAATTCCCCACCCCAATCTCGCATAACGAAGACCTGAACGCAAAGATCACTGAGGTCAAGTCCACGATCAAGTTTCAGTTGAAGAAGGTGCTCTGCTTGGGTGTCGCTGTTGGCAATGTGGGCATGACGGAGGACGAGCTGATCTCGAACATCATGTTGGCTATCAACTACTTGGTCAGTCTATTGAAGAAGGGATGGCAGAACGTGGGCAGCTTGACCATTAAGGCGTCTATGTCGCCGCCCAAGCGGTTGTACTAGATACTGATCGTTGCAATATGGGGAAGCATCTCGTGTTGTACTCCTTAGCACTCAAGCCATAGATACGAAATTTTGCATTACGTGACAAGCCGTCTCAGTGTATGGCAGATGCTTGAAAAAAAACATTATCCCCTTAGGTTCTCACAACTATTACTACCTGGGAAGACATGTCGCAATAGCGACGTTTTATCAGGTTTGAATGCAGGAAGAGATAGATGCAGCGCTATACTGAGGTATGGCCATCACCTCTTTGGCCGAACCTTGCACCATTTCCCTACCCACTCCCTCCAGCCTTTCATCCCTTTGCGAACCACCCATTTCCCACTATCTGTTGATCCACGTCCCCATATCCACAGTCCTAAGACATGCCACTCTTCAAGCTCTTGCTAAAGCAAAGGTGTATGTAGCATCGATTCCACAGCCCCGCCCCTCTAAGACACGACGCGACTGGTAGGAAAGAACCAAGGCCTGGCAGAAGCCATCACTCAAGGGAGCCGGGAACGGAAGCCCAACCAGATGGGAACTTCATAAGAAGCTCACCGGGATGACCCTCAGCAAGCCGCCGAAACGGAGCTCCCAGATTGTAAAAATTAATTTTACTACTGATGATGAGAAAACAAGAACAGAGCGAACTTGGGACGTCCTTTGTGGGTAGAAAAAATCCCGAGCGCGCTAGAGCGGGAGCTAGAATAGTGGCCCTGGCCCTTGATGCCCAGCCTTGCCTCAGGTACCGTAAACTCCTCGGGTTGAAGATTCAAGTACATTATTGGCCCGACAGTGGTGTTTGACACACACTGCTATTGGTGCTGTAGACCTGTGCTTTATACAGCTATGGTGTAGGTTCGAATCCTACAGGGACACGTCGTCGATTCCAGGAGACACGCGTCGACACATGACAACTGTTATCTACGAATTCACATTGCACTCATACATTATGATATCATTTTGAGGGGAATACGAAGGAACTTCCACGGAACTTAGTGCGCCATACTACGGCTGGAAACCGTAGATTAGGTACGTGAGAGACCACGTGGCGCGAATATCTAAAGGGTCGTCTGATCGAAGGAGCTCGATCTACGATTATATGAGATGAATGGATAAAGCTGGCTATGGCTATACCTGCAAGAGGAGAAGAGCTAGCTACTATACTATACGTGAGAGAAGATAGAGATAGTGCTGGTATTATACCGATAGTCGCCTTCCTTCGAGTTCTCTATATCTAGAGTAATTCCTATGTCTCTCGGGTGGTTAGACCTCTACGGGGTTAATAACGGTGAACTACGGCCGATAGTTGTTGATCGTGAATACGGCGTAGGAAGGTCTATACTCAATGATGTTAAATGTAACTAGGTAGCGGTAGGAGTAGACACTGCTCTAGGCTTTGACGCCTGTCCCGCATTATAATTAATATAAACAAACAAATAACAAACAAGCAAGTCACATTATTGGCAATTGCTCAAAAGAATGTCTAGTTATGGGACCAAAGACCTTACCCAAAGCTTCCTCTCCATTGAGCAGATTTAATCTGAGCGTAGCCCATATCTCTCCACCTTGGTCACAACCTGCTCTTGGTTAACCTTGGCATATCTGTGCGTGATACAACTTTCTGCCATTTGCTCTCTAGCTTCGGACTTCCCCCAGAACCTCAGTCCCCATCCCAGAACATAGATATACGCGACAAGCACTGGCACCCAAACAAAGATCTGACCGTAAGCCCATTCGCTCTCCGCGTCGTTTGAGAAAATGTCCTTTTCCTGATTACATAGGTACCAAAAGAATCTAATGCCGTAGTAGGAGTCAAACAGGGCGTAAGCTGCAAGCAAGTAGGCCGCAAGACTCCCCCAAGAGAACTTCGCCCTCTGGCTGTACAGGAAACCGCAGAGATGTGAGACTAAGAAACGTCAGCGATCGGCGACCGTCAGGGTCAATGTTGAGAGGAGCCGCATACTTTTCCCCCAAGAAATCGACCGCGATGCCATAATTCCCTCCCATTGCCGTTGTACTTTTCTGGGCATTCCAAACCTCCAACGTGGCCTTGGCTCGAGATTTTGTCAGGGAACGAAGTGGCCCATAAAGAACAAAACCACAAAGCCTGCCCATATCGCCTTGACAAACGAAGTGGTCTTCAAGATTGCAGGGCCAGCAATCCTTCTCTAGGTCAGGATTTGAGGCGCGAAAGTGCCAGAGGAGTACAAATACTCTCAAGATATACATAACGGCTCGAAATGCGGTAGGCGTTGGGGGAAAGCCACACCAAAAGGTAGACTCACCTTCAAAACACTGTTTCACAAAGGAGTACCAGTTCAGACACAGATTGCTGCCAAGGCCCGCGCTAACGTTGAAACTTTGCGCTTTCCGGAATAGGAATTGGATGGTAAAGGTCATGGGTGCTGCAACCACAACGAGTAAAGTCCGGCAATCAGTTCTATCAACGCAAGTGTACAATAGAAGCAGAATCGCCAGGCGCGTTGATTGTAAGTAGTGTCGAGGCTTGACCAAGCTCTAAGTGGAAATCCAGAATCAGCGTAACCTCTCCAAGAAGAGCGTTCGACTTTAGAAACATGTCTCCGTGGTAAATGATACCCTGGCATAACGCAAGACTCAAAGTTTGCATCGGGAGAGGAAACTGAAAATCTAATGATACGTACTGTCTTCATACAGGAGAGGCTTGTCTCGATATTTGCAAATGATGGCTGCGAAACAGATGGAAAGTGCGAAGTAGACGGACCTGTCCAGGAAAACGCTGGTACTCGCTAGTGTAGCCGCTTCGTGTGCCTCGGGCATTTCTCGTTGTGCCTTATACTGCGCCTACGCGTCACATAATCGGTAATGATTTTGATGCCAAACATTACCAGGCCGAGGGCTAAGAGAGGCGCTTCGATAAAGTATGCGACGACAATCTTGAAGGAACATTAGCATGATCTTCCCTTCCGCATTGTGAGAACGAGAAGGACGCGGCCCTATCCCTCCCAATTCCGGATTGCCTGTGTTCGATTGCTGACAAGTATTGAAAGCGCAAGCATCCTCTATAGTCCATTCTGGGTTCCAAGTAAAGTCACCCTTAGGGTTGCGGCTGACGGAGCTATGAAGGGCAGAAGAGCAACAGTATTGGACCATGCATACCTATTCGTATCCCACGATATCCTCAGTGTTGGCGCTGGCGTTGTATCTGCAACCACCTCCTACGGCGAGGTCGTAGGAAAACTCAATAAGCGAGTCTGGAGCAGGATAGCATCGACATCATCATCGAAGAAATTGAAGGCCTCCGATAAATTATTCGGAATCGATACTGCTTCTTCAAGGTAGGACACCGAGCAATGGGAGAGCTCAAACGGGTATCCAAAGCATTTTGCTCCCGAACCAGGTCTTGCAACTCAAACGGTGGTCCGGATCCGTAATGAAGAGAAATTCGCTCCCATAGTATACCCACCATGGTATTGTCCCGTCTGGCAATGTCTGCGTTGGAGAGGTATTCTGTGGGCAGGACAGAGCTCATGGTATAGCGCCAGACACTGGCTGAGGTGTAGAAACATCCTCCCTCGGCAGCAGTGTGACTGCTTCACCACTTGAAAAGGGTTTTAAATGGGCAATATTAACCCTCTCGAAAGCCGACGAGAAGCCAGGCATTCCATAAAACAATGGAGAAAGCTTCGCACGTCCTATATCTTGCGGGTATCTAAGACACTTGACCGGCCTGAGACCCATGCCTGCTCGAGCTTGCTTTTTCAACCGACCTAAAACGACCTCTATGTTATGCGTCATGTATGAGATGATCTAAACCCCTATTCCAAGCCTCATGAAGAGCAGCGTTTCATTATAATAGCAGGTGCGACCCACTTTTATTCCTCGTCCTCATCCTCATCCTCGATTACCCTTCTTCTCTTTACCCTCCCCCCAGCGGCCTCTTCACTGTTTCTCTTCTTTGGTTTCTTTTCCTCCCCATCCTCCTCGTCCCCATCATCGCCCATGTCAATATCCTCCTCACTCTCCTCACTCTCCTCGCCAACTTCCGGCTCCACATCACTTCCCACCAAAAACCCATCTTCCTCGTCATACTCGTCCTCCCTTGTGCGCCCTCTGCCTCGGAAGTCCTCTTCATCCTCGCTGTACTCGCTATTGCGACGTCTTGACTTCCGACTCTTCGACTTGCCGGTCCTTCCTTTCGTAGTGGCCATGCCGTCGTCATCTTCCAAACCGCCAATGGTAAGGCCAGCGCCCATTCCACCCGTGCGTAAGCCCGAGCGCTTGAGAACATTACTGTTCCGAGTAGATTCTCGGTCTTGCTGTACCTGCATGCGGCGCTGCATTTTTGACTTCTCCTTTTCAGCTAATTCAGCCCTTTTCTTTGCAAGTTCCGGATCTTCATTGATGCTGATAACTGCCAAGCCGCCATCCGAAGTGTTCTTGTTGCCTTTCTGCGCAGCGGCTAAAGATTGCTGGAGGCGCGCTAGCGCCTCGTCGTCTTGATCCGCCGAAGATTGGACCGCTAGCGACGCGGTGATGTGATTTGTGAGGCGGACAATCTCGCCAAATTCGTGAGGGGCAGCGAGATAGGTATGAGAATCAAGGCGGGAGTTGTAGGGCACCGGACCCTGGTTACGATTACGGTTCACAGATGTTGGGGTGGGCTTGATTGGATTGCTTTGTGGTTGTGTGAGGGGCTTTGCAGCGAGTTCGAATTGCTCGCGAGGGTTTGATGCGAGCTGAAGGGTCAATGAACCATCGGACCAGCGGAGAACTCGTGCATTAGATTGGGTCTTCTCTGGGTCGCTAGGTGAGTGTTTCCAGCGTATGGTGTTGTTGGATGTCTGATACGCTGAGAACGTGGACGAAGGCGGATCGGAAGAGTGATGATCGGTGGTCGGAGGTTTGAAGTTCTTCAATGTGAAGCCTTCCGGACTGATGCCAATGAAATTGGGTAATTGAAGCAGATAGAGCTATTGCAAGTCTTAGTACGATATTTTTACCCTTGGGTAGACCAAGCATGGGTGAAAATAAACACCTCGCCGTCACTTGGTTGCGGAACAGGATGACGGCCAATGGAGATATCCAAGATATTTGCCAAGCGATCGTACATCTCCTGTTCCTTGCCGTGTCCATTGACGCCATCTTTAACACGATCAAGTCTGCCTTCATCGTCTCCAGAATCTAGCTCGGCGTCATCGAGTTTGCGACGTTTATTACTAATACTCTCGGTACTGAGATTACAAAAGTCAGCTTCGTCTCATCGTAGTATAGAAAAGCTTCATACCCGGATTGCTCGTCTTCTGATCCTGATCCAAAAAGGCCCCCATCATCCTCGTTATTGAGCTGATCGTCGACCTGGTCCTGATCACTGGCTATACTGACATCCTGTTCGTCAGACATTTTCAGGCTGTCCAATGATTTGCGTGCGCTGAAAGACTTAAAGTCCGGAGGATTCGGCGAGGTAGCTAGGTGCTCATCGCTTGTGACTGTATGGAAGAAGTTTGATCTCCACTCGCCCTCCGTAGGTGATCTTCCAAAAGTCCAGGATTTAAAATGAGTGGTGTATTTGTGACATGATGTAGATGTAACTCCGATGATCTGTTTTGAGTGGTAATCCTGTAAATACTTTGGGATTTGGAGAATGAGGTGGATTGATCTCGGAACAATACCTCTCCCGATCGCCGGAACTAGCTGTTTCACCTAACACAAGCGAGACGTCGCTTCCCGACTAAGGAAACCATTAACCAAACAAGGGGTGTCTTCCAAGGTTCTTTGTTCAATCTCATCTGTTCCAGAAGGGGAATCCATTCTCTTTTCTTGTCAACATATATCGTCAAATGACGCACTTCATTGCTGAAGCAGCTGAAATTTTATCAACATCAATGCAGGCTTGTCAATGTTATTAGAACTAAACACACAGTGGCTTCCCTGCTCATGATGACTTCTTGGCTCCGTAACATGTAAGTCTCATCACGAAAGCAGGCGTTAAGATCTGCTGGGCGTGGATCATTTTCTGTCTTACCTTGTCTTTGAAGACTTGCTTAGTCGCCTCAGTGGTCAACCAGAATTTCTTTCGCATGCGAGTCACTGAATTTCTCACCCCCGACTTCTACCATCATGCCACTGCATCACCCTCAGCTCCCTGGTATTGGCTTTTGACCGTGTTGCTCTTGGCTTTCCTTTGATCCTTCCGCACCACACACGCACTTCTTCCTGTCTTATTTCCCAGCTACACCAAGAATGCCTTTCTGTACTGTGTTCCGTGTTACAGAGCTTATGCCGTCGAGTGGACATCTTCGTACCAATGCAGTGGACTTGCGGTATCCCCCTTCCTTCATGCAGTTAAGAACGAGTCGTGTAGAGCAAGAACTACCTATCTCCTTACGCTATCAAGATGGATTGTTTAGCTCACTGACTTTGGTGCGCTACCTCAGGCGACAAGGCTTCAATCGTCAGAACGAAGGCACCGGAAATATCAATACGAGCCAGCAGAGAGCCAACGGCTCCCCAAATCCTTCGCCGACTACCTTCTCGCCTACGATGCCGCCACTCAATCAATCTTCATCATTTTCATCCAACACTGGCCTGAGCTCGGACAGTGTCGCCAGTAATGCAGAACAACCCGCCGCAGCTGAGCCGCCTAAGTTTTTCTTTCGAGAAAAATACGCCAAGTTAGGGGTGAAAGGCAACTTTATGCCTTTAGCAGCTCAGCCTGCAAATGTGGACCTTGCGGATTGGCTCGCTCACCAAAGTCTGTAGAGTCGTTGACATCTTCTATGAACTACAGGTTTGCTAACGGGTAATCGGACAGCTGTCGAGAACTATCGCATCGTCTCGACCATTGGTCAATGCATCCAGGAAACAGACCACAACACTGGAAAGCCAGTGTGCAACTCCGACTCATGCCCAAGAATGGCTGCTGGACGGTGAGCCTATCCGATGACCTCCAAAGAGATGTTTCTGACCTTCGACAGCCACACGTATACATGGTTGGACCACAAGAAAGACCCGGTTGCCGTGTCGGCACCGCAGTACATCTCTTTAGTCCAGAGGTGGATGACAGGCAAGATCCACGACCCCAAAGCGTTCCCTACCGAGACTCCTACTAGATCCGCGGATACGAACACGCCCGGCAGCGTGAATACTGACGGTCGCGATTGGATTGGCAAGAGCGCAGGCTTTCCAGAGACATTCCTCCACGACTGCCGCACATGCTTTCGTCAAATCTTCCGCATCTACGCGCACCTTTATCACTCTCATTGGGTCGACCCTTTCTGGCACTTGAGCGGGCAGAACAACGGACAAGGTTGGACTGACCTCAATTCTTGCTTCGTCCACTTTTGCACAGTCGCCAAACTCTACGGCCTTCTCGCGGACCGGGATGCGGAGCCGATGCAGCCTTTGATCGACGTTTGGATTGCCAACGGGTCTATTCCTGCCGACGCAGCAAAGGGCGCTTGCGCTATTGTGCCGCCCCAATAGGCGGCGAAGCGCAAGAGCGATTGAGCGTAGCCACTCAGCAGTGCCTAGCGTATGGGATTCTATTGCATAGCGGGCGATACGGCGAAGTAACGGTCAATTTGTACCAAAGGGGCAGAGGAATGAATGGATAGATCATGCGAACTTCGTTTTCTAAGCAAGTCATCAAGGGCACAGCTTCGATGACATACAACTCGCTTCGAAGACATTACAGCAATCTGAAATTCTCAACCCGTCTGAGGACGTTCCTGCGCCTGAGCAAGGGCTGTCGCAGATAATAAGACTTTTTTTTTTTTTTTTTTCTGGATACGGTCAGATGTAGATTTCGCGAGACGGCCTCATTCGTGAGTCTCAGGAAATTGAGGAATGATGAATGACGAATGACCTCAACGTCAGTCAGCAGCGCGCCAAGTCATTCGGGCAATCTGAAGGTCGCCTTTTTCATTTTTCTTCTTTGCTCCTGCAGCAATCATATTCACCGAAACAGAATCTCTCAATCTCTCAACCTCTCAACCTCTCCATATACCCCTTTCTCACCTGCTCCTTCTCCTCTTGCATTGGGAAGTACTTGCTGGCAACTACTTTCAGATACCCACTTCCTACAGCATCAAAAATCCAATTATTTCCCCCCGTTTTGCAACGAGCTCTCTAAACCTCAAATTCGACGCGGCGCCCTAAAAAACTGCCTGTGGCTTCGCCATCCAAGCTCAAACAAACAAACTCAGAAACCTTTTAGAATACTAAGAATAGAAGCCAATCAACATCACGGCCCACATAGTCTCGATTTGCCCAGATACTCAGCACAGGTAGATGCCAGACGAACCCGCGGATCCAGTCTTGCGCGATAATGAACCGATTACACCGGCTGTCAAGACTACAGGCCCTCCGCCAGTCAACAATCCAAGCCTTCCGATTGTCAACGACGCATTGGACATCTTGCGTGGGCCGCTACTGAATTATAAGGGCATGCAAATTGTTGAGTCCGAGGTCCCGGCGTTCTGGCATGGGAATGTCTTGATCGTTGCCAACCCGGTTTTCAGCTCACCCATATCTAAAGCTCGAGTGCCTCGGGATCCGGAGCCAGATGGGCCAGAGCGGATGCTCACTGCCAAATGACATTGACGAGCCTGAGAACGTACGCAAGGGATCGACTTCCAACCCACCAGAAGTACGTCATGCGAGTGGGAATTCTGTCGTCAAGCACTATTCAGACTCAGTCAAAGAGTTCTGGCGTTTTGCAGTAGATTTTGCGCTTAAGGATCACAAAGCACGCTGGCAGTATGCACTGACAAACGAACGACCTTCTGGCAGCGAACCATGAACTTCTCCTTTCCGTACCTTCGTCATGCCGCCGGCTTCTCAATCCATGCGTATCATGTTTCACTGCTGCAATGGTTTTTCTGTTGGAAAAGATGAGGATGAATGGTCGGGCCCCGCATTGTGGAACGATGTTCTCCGCGTACACGCACAGAAACCATGCCATGCTATGGTAGGAGGGAAGACCAGATCTATAATGGTGGTGTGAGGGTGGACGCCTTATTGAAATCTTGGACAGAGATTGGGAATCCGAAAAAGAGGAGAGGTTACCCTTTCGATGAGGAGCTGCGAGCCGCCTGCGATTCCTACTATCTGCTCATCATATAAGTTTGCTATTCAAATGACTTTAGTTCAGTTCGTATCGCCCTTTGAACTGAAGAGCTGTTTCGCAACCTTTCAATTGCCAGATTCCGTGCCATGATGATTTCTTGCAAAAGTAGAGGTTGACGAAGATGTTGTTTAGGTGAGATGGTTTTTTACGGAGCCCTTTGCCATCGCCAACGGCCAGATTCCACAAATAACCACTTGGTAAGCCTGTTTACTTTTGCGTCTCACCACCTAATGAAAGCTGACAGAGTCTAGATACTATTGACGTTCTTGACCCTACACCGACAACTTTATGAAACGCGCTGTCTTCCGCGGCATTGGCGGTGTTTCCTAAAGTACTATTGCCTCTTCCAACACCACATCCCACCTCCTAAAGTCTCATTCACTTCCCCTACCACGCGGCAAAAGCAGTCCATCCTTCCCGAACATCAGTCTGAAGACTCGAGCTTTGTCATAGGGGAATGCCCTGGCCCGTACCCTTCGGAACACTCCCGTTCTCTATATAGTTGCTTGAGCACAACTCTTGCCTTCCTTGGTGTTGACGGTCGCACCGAGAGAACTCGCCGAAGGGTCAACTACCCAGACACCTTTGATGTAATCTTCCAGGGAGTCCGCTCTGAGCTCTCGGGAGGGAAGTGCAAAATTACCCACCTCGTTGTCCTCCTAGAGATCCCTATAACATACCCTCGTTTCGTCTGGCTCGAAAAATTTGTTGAAATCTCCAGTGATAGGCCCTATCCGCTTTCTCAGCAAGCGCTTTAGCGTTGCCGGAAAATTCTTCAATCGTTTCGATGGCCAGGTAGACTCCTTGACGATCTGGACGACCATAATACTGCGCGCCGGCATACACAAGAGAGAAAGGATCTTTTGCTTCGTCTTCAATCTCTGGCCCAAGACCATAACGTTAGGGTCGCAGTTCTTAGCGGCGACGTCCACGTTGCAGCCCTTGGCCGCTTTTACACCAAGACTGAGCTGGGTGTACTAGTAGAGCATGATCATCGTTATATGGTAAATTTGATTGCGTCAGCTATATCGAACAAGCCGCCTCCTGAAGCGATAGCGGACTTTTTGGCTCGGAGAGACAGGATTCACCACCTCGACCATGACACCGATGAAACGCTAATGAAGATGTTCGACAAGGACCCAGGGAGACTCGAGCAGAATGTCACGTCCCATGATGTCTGGTAGAAATTACGCGATCATCAGTATCAATCCTTTGAACTCCATTGGTTCAATCCATGCCAATGGACATGGCATCCATAGAGACTATGAGCCATCATCAATACCCCCATGAATAAATAGAAACCCCGCAAAGAATGGGCAGTTCCCGCTTCATCATAGCGAGGAAGGGGCAGGTACGGAACATCCTGCTGCAAGTGGTATGGGCGAGGGGACATTGCTCTGAGGATTGGACGTGTGCTTTCGAGTGGAAGTGGATCATCGCGGCAGTAGAGACGGGAGGACGGAAAGGTATGGGTCCAGTAGTAAGTCAAAAGTTTCAACAGCACCGGATGTAAGCTGACGGTCTACAGTACCGCCACTGAGTTCGAATCAGCCTTAGAGCTGACAATGGGGCTTAAGGAAATTGACGTTTGAACACAGGGCTGTGCACTTTCTGCCTACGGATGGAGATTTCGCGCCCTGTGGCAGCGTCGACACCCAGTATAGGTGCATGGGCGGAGGTCTCGCTGCATATTTGCGAACGTGATACCAAGGGCCTATTTGAACTCTAAATATACTACATTTATGTACTTCTCTTTTCCTTGATCTTATAGAGCGTTCGCCCCAGTAAAGGCCCCTACCATGCTCTTCAACCTACCTGCATCCCCACAAATCGAGGTTTCTGCAATGGTCTAGCGCACTTTGTAGGCGATCCACGGACGACCCTACCCGGCACCTTCAACATCAAAGCTCGAGTAAACAGGTATACATCGTCTTATACTAGAACGTCCTGATGGCTAGATGATTTCTTCATGTGAGCTGTGCGTTCAGAAACAGCTTCTCTGAGAAGCCTCCGAAGCTGCCTCGTCGTCCAAAAGTAAGTTTCGATTTTGTAAGAGCTCCAAGCGCGAAACTGGGCCAGAAATGCTGATGGTTCCTTATCGAACGGTTCGAAAATACGGAATTCCAATCGTGCAACGGCGAGACCTTAACCCTTGCCAAAGTCCTTTGTGAAGAAATGCTTTCTCTCAGCGTTCTTCCATTTAGGATCGGTGGACCGAATGAGTGCGCCAGCACCAATACCTGCACAATAACCGGACAAATGGCCCATATTGTCGACGTGTGGCCTTCCTGTATTGAGCAATTTGGTGGACGCGATACCCCATTTGCGCAGGCTCATTGCTTCGAAAAGAATGAGGAAAAGGAGAAGAAAAGCGGTATCAATCCCTCTTGTCCATGCTGGTGGTAAGAAAGGGAGTGTAATGTTTTGGCTAGATAGGTGTTAGAAGTAATCGAAATTGCTTCCACAACATGCAGCTTACCCTTCATAAAGAACGCAAGATGTCCCAAGAAGTGCTGTTATGACACCACTAGCTCCTAGCGTACTTGTACCGAGGAAATTTCTCATGACATAAATAACCATGGGTATATATGCTGCAATCACTGCGCTAGAAAAGTAGAGAGCTAGAAACGGCCCGCGACCAATATCGTCGTGTACTATTTCGCGTGGTCAGATCCAGCATATTGAAGGTTAGGGGATGGGTGTAAACATACGGCGAGTGCCGATGAGCCACATAGGGATGACATTTGAGAGCAAATGGGCGAAGGACTGGTGGCTGAAACAAGCCGTAAGCATTGACATCGAGTGCGGATATGCAGGCACCACGAGGAAGTATCTATTCAGGAATGTCCAGAAGGGCGGTAGCCTCCACAGCACAAAGACTGCAACATTGACACCAATTAGTGTGATTACGGTGGCAGCAGCGGGTGGTAGATCTGGCCAAAGTCGGGCTTTGCGCGAAGGCTGCTTGTAACTCTGTGCAAACAAGACGGCGAGTGTCACAACCGCGAGTGTCACAAGACCAGAGGGTAGGAGTTTTGCCCATGCTGACGTCTCCGGGAGTTCTTTCATCTGTGCTTTGTCTCGATACTTTTGGACCCATTCTGGCTCTTGGCGTAGCTGGACGAGGGCCGTTCCATCTCTTACTGTCACCCTTCTCTCCGCCTTGGGACCTTCTTCTGCTAGGCTTTCTTGATTTTCCGTCTCTTGTTTTGCCTTTTCTTCTTTACGTCTTTCTCTGTTCTCTCGCATGAGCTTTTCAAATTGAGACACCGCTTGAGGACTTTGGTCGATGTTCGTTTGGGGTAGTCGAAATTCCAGATCTGCCTCCCTGTCTATGCGTGCGAGGATGGCGGCGTCTTCGTCAAAAGGATATTTTGCACGAAGATATGTCAGGCCTTTGTCTATTAAGGCATCAGGATATGGCAACTTCTGGTCCAAAGTTCCGTGATGTCTGTGCTCTTGTAGACGCTTTAGGAGGTCATTGCCGTCTCTCCGGTCTACCTTCAATCCAAACACTGCCTTGATCTCGGCTCGGGATATGGGAGCCAGGTTTTGAGCAGCTTTTTGCCTCGGTGACTCCTCCGGTTTGCTCTTCCACAGGCTTGCGCATCTTGCCTGTCCGCTGAGTTGGGGGAAATGTCCGTAAGGAGCTATTCTTGGCCTTGCATTGCATCTTTGGGTAGGAGAACCTGGTGAGCACTGGAAAAACCCATGTATACTACGGGGATGCTGCTTTGGCTGGCTTGAAGAGCTGAGGTTCTCCCGCAACGTTGCGAGACCTGCCCGTCCAATCGGAGAGGCATGTAGCCCAAGGCGAAAAGATAGCCATGCCACCGAGAGGACAGCGGTCATCTCACGCCTTTCACTCTTATTAGCAGCAAAAGCGCACGATATTGAATGAACTTTATCTCAATCATAAAAGGCGAACTACTTTCTCGTAGTGAATCCTCAACACCAATTGCCAAGACATCGGAAAGTCGGGGCCTATTGATTCAGCCACAGCTTTCAGCAGTCGCGGAATTTTGTTTGCAACACCACTTCAATGTCCTCGACTGCTATTCCAATACCACCCCAGCGCTTCGCGGAAGCCATCAAAGAGCTGCCTCTTGCCAATCTACACTCCAAAGCTGCCGAAGTTCGCAACTCGATCGCACATCTCTTGATTTCGAACCAGCAATTGCAACCATTTGCAGATGAAGGAGATTCTGATTGTGCTGAAGCAATTCAAGAGAATCTAGTGGTCACCCAGAGGATGGAAGAGCGAATCTCGTTGCTAAAACGGGAAGTCGAGGGTAGAGGGTTCAAGTGGGGTGAAGATGAAACAAAGCCAGAGAATGTAGAGTCGAATGGGCATGCTGGTGTCGAAGAGATCGAAAGGGTATCACGGATTACGAGTACCCGTGGTGGGCCGAGTACACCGCGTTCTGGTGGACAGCTTGGAGATGAAGAGCTCGCCCGAAGATTAAGGGAGCAGATGGAAGAAGATGATGACGATGAGGCTCAAGATGGTGTGCACCTGTGAGAGAGCTAGGACATCGGTTTACAGGAAGTTGGAGTATGCCTGAGCATTGCATTTGGGTTTCAGCGGAGAGCTCCTACGAAGATGGGGAACTGCGAATACAGACTGGTGACTTGCCGATTTTGAGTGTTAGTAGTGGATAGCTTCGCGCCGAGCCCTCCAGCGAAACTGAAGACAAAAAGCTCGTACTGGGATAACATCGCCAAGCAGCGTCTGCGAGGTCAGTCGGGCCCCTGCAGAATCGGAATCTGAATTTGTCTCTGGTGTTGGCGGCCTCAATTCCAAGCTTCCTCTTGCCCAGATATTTAGCTGAGGTCAAGGGAGTCAGTCCAAACTTTAACGAAGTGCACAATACCCAGGGCCGTCAATACTGTTGGAGCAAGTGAGCCTTCATCTGGCTGGTAAGGCATGTCTTGCCCGGGAGCACAGCGATTCAAGCCCGCTGTCTAATTCTTGAAGAAGAACGTATGCCTGAATGCCAGGCCTTTTGCCACACTCCTGAGCCAATCAAAAAGGAAGACATCCTTCTAGTTGATCGATTCAGAGGCATCTTACCGTGGGTCACCGGTCTATCTCTGGCTCCAAGTCTTGGGACTCTACCCCCGTTGTCATGCATGTGAGGTATATTCAGGAAATCATCTCTAATTTGATTAGTTGGCTACAATCGCAAGCACCTATGCCTTTTTCGATCGGTCTCCTTTCTTGTCTTGAAGCAAGCTTTGTTTTGTGGTAAATTATCTTGATTTCTAGTAACGCGCTTCAACGGAACTGAGAAAGGTTCAGTGGTACACTACTTCCTCGCCCTGCTCTATACTTCTTCGGCCCTCCAATGAATTCTCTTGGTTTAGGTAGTTCGCTTTCAGGTTGGAATCGCCATCTCGAGTCCTCAATCTTGGTGATTCCGTTTCTGCTTGGAGATATGTTGTCTCGAGCGGGAGTGATAACCTGACTGGGGCTAGTGCCGTTGGATAAGGTGTACGAGCTTGGATCCAGTGTCGCTCTAATTGCTTGCTGAGAGGCTGACTTGGACGGCGGAGGCATTGAAGGGGCTGGTGGAGGTTTTGCTGGCGTTGATTGCTTCAAGGGGGAAGAAAAAGCAGGCGTAGGCGGTGGGAGTGCCACAGGAGAGCTCGACGCGTTCCCAAAAGCATTCCGTGCTGCGTGCATTGCAACCGATTGACTAATACTATCACTATATGAAGAGTGTGGGCTTGGAGGAGGTGGTGGCGTTGAACGAGCTGGAGGCGGCCGAGGTGCTGCACCTGGTGGTAGTGGTGGAGCTGCAGGGGGCGTATGCGCATTCGAAGGAGGTCGAGGTGCTGAAGACGGTGGTGGTGGTGGACCTGGAGGGGGTGTATGCGCACTAGGAGGAGGTCGAGGAGCAAAGGTGGGCGGTGGTGGAGGAGCTGCGGGTGGAGAAGGAACAGCTGACGGTGGTGGTGGGGGCGCGGCTGCAGATGGTTTCCTTGAGGTTATTGGTGGTGGTGGAGGTTTTGCTACGCTCGGTGGTGGTGGTGGAGCCCGTGGCGGAAGCTCTGAATTAGATCGGAAAGGAGCGTCCGAATTTGGTCTTTGGGCTGGTTTTGGAGGAGGCTTTCTGAGGTTTGCAACAAGTGGGTTAGCTGCTGCAGATGGCTGCGGTGGTGAAGACTCCGTTGTATGTGGGCTTGGCCTCAAAGCGTTCAATCTCGGTGCCGTTGGGGGTTTCGGTGCGGAGGAAGTAGGTGGTTTTGGTGCTGACTGTCTTGACGTTTCCGGATCCGATATGTACGATGATTCTCGATCTGCACCGGTGTCCACACCTCCTCCTGTTTTTCTCAGCTTCGGTATACCGACCCCAGCAAAGATTCCTCCCAATTGTGGTGCTGCACTTGCTCCACTGCTGTCTCCACTTCCAGTAGTCTCACTATTGCTCCTTGCCCGGTTCGACCTTCCTGTACCTGCGCCTGGGACTGGAGGTGCGAGGCCAATTGGAGGTCTGCTCAGACCTGGGACCGCTGGTGCTCCGC
This sequence comes from Letharia lupina, assembly GCF_014066315.1. Classification (NCBI taxonomy): domain Eukaryota; kingdom Fungi; phylum Ascomycota; class Lecanoromycetes; order Lecanorales; family Parmeliaceae; genus Letharia; species Letharia lupina. The sequence continues at coordinate 1,558,205 of NW_023502984.1, forward strand.
CATTTGGCGGACCTGCTGAGGCCCCAGACGTCTTTCCTACGATGGGCGCAGATCGGTCATTCGTAACAGCCTTTTTCAACCTCGCGCCTTTGGTGATATCTGTCAGAAGAGCGCCCTGGAATGGATGTCAGTCTTCAGCGAGAGTCCTTGAAGGCAGCGCAGCGTCGCTTGGATTACGAAATTGTAGGCATTGTAGGCTGGAGCAGCTTCCTTTTAAACGTACCCGATCTTTCGCTACCGTCGGCAACGGCTTAGCAGGCAGTTTGCTTGGCCCCAGAGGACCTCCAGGTGGTGGAGGGGGCGGAGGAGGTCCGGAGCCTCCAAATCCTGGCATAGGCGGAGGGGGAGGGGGTGGTGGAGGAGGAGCGGGCATGTTGTTGTCTTTGGGGTTGTACTATCCCATCACATGAATTATGGTATATCTCTTGCCGGTTTTCAGACCCCACAAATTGAAGATACGATTTACCATAGGAGCTATGAGAATTGGAGGTGCAATGATGTAAAGCGTATCGCATAGAATAGTACAAGTTCATAGCTGATGCCTTTGTCGTCAAATGCGCGGCCAAACTCCGCCCCGCTTGCTCTCCAACACCAGTTTTAGATTCTTTTGACGTGAAAGGAAATGGCAACCAGACTCTTCAGTCGCCCGCGAGCTCGGGTTTTCGGTATAATGGTGGAGAATGCCAATGTTTGCACCTTGGTGAGATCAAGACATCATGCGAGAGTCTATAATGCCGTCTGCTTACGCAAGGCGAGTCCTGTCGTTATATCACATATAAGCCACTCGGCACGCTCATTAGCAACAGCGAGACCAAGATCGCCACCTAACAGAAGAATACCATCGCCTTCACGAACGGCTGAGCAGGTACTCGCTGAAGAGCTCGAAACAGCCGCGAGTGTGGTAAAATCTGACGCTGTACCAAGCGAATCGGCAGTTCAAAGCGCGTTGAAACTATGTGAGAATCTAGCACGGAGCGTTGCGGAGCCGATTGAGTCTCCAGAGACATCTACCAGCGTCGAAAAGACTCCAACCTCCAACCTACTGTCTCTCGATGAACAGTCTCGAGCCCCAATGATGTCCTCCCCTACGAAGACGCTATCAAGACGAATTCTCGAAGACCCCACTCCCGACAGTATCTCCTCAACAGCCCACAGCATCGTAACAGATCCCAAAGTGTTCATCACACCGGCTTTATTAGCTACCTATCTTTACACACAATCCGTTCTGGGCCGCCCTGAATCTTTCCCTGTTATCTTCGACCTTTATGCATCCAAACCGATACCCCAGCCAGGAAGACTACCAATCAAGTACAAAGACGCCAATCCAAAACGTGCTTCCTCAGCGGTGCCCCTTGTCCTCGCGCACTCTGCTTTGACCGCTGCCATTAAAGCCAAGGATCTCACTCTCTGCCTCAGTATCATAGATACTAGCGTTTGTACCACGGCTTACAAACGCAGTAAGATCCTGCGCCGCGCCCTTTTGCCATTCTCAGGACTGGCATTGGCGCCTGCTGCGGCCTACGTCCTAGCTGCTCAGCTAGCTCATTATCAACACAGTATGGATCATCAGATGGCGACCAACATGGCATTCGCCGGAATTGTGGCATACGTAGGCTTCACGGCCACGATTGGAGTTGTCGCTATTGCAACTGCTAATGATCAAATGGATCGTATAACGTGGGCAACGGGGACACCGTTGCGAGAACGATGGTTAAGAGAAGAAGAGAGAGCGTTAGTAGATCGAGTCGCAGGGGCTTGGGGATTTCAGGACGAGAACAAGAGGGGCGAAGAGGAAGGTGGAGAATGGGAGGCGTTACGAGAATGGGCACTAATGAGAGGGATGGTTTTAGACAAGCCAGAACTGATGGAGGGCATGGAATGATAAGCAATGGTAGAGTTAAGGACTAACCTATCATAGAGACCGAGCTCGAACATGGTATCAGCCGAAGCAATTGTAGCTTCTAGGAGGGAGGTACACGAGCCGGTATGGAATAGCTAAAACTTAAACAAGAGGCGTTAGTGGAACAGCTCGATCGGCCTCCGGTCTCTGCCCCCGTTCGCGTCGAGCATTTCAATCAGCTCTAGAGAAGGCCCGGCGACACCACACTCCCTGGGAACGTAGTACGGAGATGGGACGAAGATAAAACGGTGCAAAGAGACGGATGTCTCTCGATGAATCAGTAGCTCAGCTAGAGAGAAGCCATCAATCTCATGGATCGAATCCACATGAGAACCAAAAGATTTGGAGTCAATCTCTGATCAATTTCATTGACTACGCTCTTCCAGCACGACCAACCTGAATGATCTCACTCGTCCTTTGCTCGTCACTCCTGAGCGCTGGCCAGCTTAGTCCGTCCGCTTTCACGAGCGTCATTTCTAGCTTGGTCCCCATGATCTTGTACATAGATCGAGCAGTATCGATAGGTCCAAACAATGGAAGCTCGGTTTTGTATCTCTTGTTGTCTTCCGTGGGCAGATCCAGAAGCACAGCGGTTTGGCTAGTGAACTCGACCTTTGCGCGGCCCTTGTCAATCTTTTTCAAGAACAAGCTTGCTATTACGCTCGTATGAGTCTGATAGAAATCATGCCTGTAAAAATGGTTGTCAACAAATCACACCCCATGATTTCCGGATACACCTCCGCTGTGGAGCACGCCAACCTACCTGACCTCTGATACTGCTTCTTCCTGTGCAGACTGCTTTTTGCTCCCCACGAAAAGGTGGTTGCTTTTCCGCTTGCAGCCCTCAATTTTCATGAATTCATCGAACTCCAGCACTCGCCTCTTGCAGCACGTCCATCCTTTGCTCCCTTCGTGGAACAGTGCTTGCCCTGGGTGGTAGACACATTCTTCGTCATCTCGCGATAAAGGAGATTCCACTGCAGAAGTGGCGTTACAGCCCCGTCGACGGCAAGTGATATTTGATGGTACTGGGATAGAAGGATCGTCGGAGTCTGATTCTGGGGGGGCAAGAAAAGGGGTGGCAGGCGGAGCCGGCTGGGCCACCCGGGGTGCCGGTAATTTCCAGATGGCGCCATTCGTAGCTAACGGTTTTGTTGGGGGAGGTACATCTTCTAAAACCTTGGGCGGTGGGCGAGGGGGTGTCTCGTCAACTGTGGAATGCTTTCCTGTAGTACAGGGTGGGATTGAAAGGAACTCGTCAAATGTCAAAAATCGAGGCTTGCAACATTTCCAGCCTATCTCATGGAGTCAGCCAGTGTTTGACAGATTCAGATAGGCCATTGAGAGGGCGCCCAGACACCTTTCTGCCCTTCATGAAATACTGGTGGGCCAGGGTGGTACACGCATTCTTCTTCCGTGTCTGTAAATTTCTTGCCACACCCATTATGGATACATTTTTGAGCCATATCTAGATGAGAGTATGAGAGGAAGTAAAAAATGGGGTTTGTTTGCTGATGATCCCTCGGATGTCCTGCAATCGTCGAAGCAATATTGCCGCGGGCTTGGCGGTGGTGGCGGCTACCGCGCCGACCTCCGTCCGACGCATTGCTCTAATGTAGACGTGTTCGATTAAAAAAATTCAGAATGGCTTCTTCTTCCTCTAGAGCTCTAATCGCACTAGGTACCATTCTTCTTGCCCACGCGTAAGGCCCCCAGGGTTTGCTTCGAAAAGTGCTGACATTTCCAAAAATTCGCAGATGCTATTCAGCCTATGAGCACTCAGCACTTCACCTGGCAGCGGGCCTCCCGCTCGACATCTCGATAGAGACCGTCCTCTCAGTAGTCTTCATATGCGTTGGACTAGTCCTTGGTGCCGAAGAGCTCAAGCCAATAAGCTGGAGAGTATGGGCAGGGAGAGCTGAAAGAGAAAGCGGAGGGGGTGGGCCATTCCAGGGGTTGGAGGATAGGCTTGGCTTTGTGGATATAAGGGTAGGTCTTCCATGCAACCGACTGAAAAGAAGGTGTAAATCTAGGTCTACGCCAATGTGCTAGATCTATCACTCAGATTTCGTGGGCTGATGTCTTTCGATTCACTCAGGTAAAAAGGAAAGATTTTGCGGACTGGGTACGGGACCAGGGGAGCGATAACAAAGGGTGATGAGTGAGAAAGAAGTATGTAGGTGTATGCCCTAGTCTTTTGGGTCAAGCTTCACTGACAGAGCAAAGCTTGCGGTTATACGCGTTGTAATTAGGTCGACATTCGAGATAGATACCCTTGAAGTTGTTGAGTCAGCCCTCAATTCACATCCTATATGTTATTCTATGTCAGAGATGTCACGCGCGAAACCACTGAGCATCCCCGCTAAATCAACTCTGGATTCGCATGAACCTCTTCATCGGAATGAGAGCACGGCTGCCAAGGAAGGAGGATATCTACCATACGAAAAACCTCGAGCGTACCACGTAATTGCCAAAGTTTGCAGCAGTAGACTTTTGCCGTAGCCTTATGTCTCTCACCACCAACTGCTGCTGTGTTCAAGGCACGGGACGGATCTAAAATAGGACTGTTGTGAAAGGCAGATTTTGTTATCCTTGTATATCTCACGAGGCTAGAATTGAAGGACATACTGTACTGTTTGCCCGTTCTTGTTGAGGCTTACAGCCGCTCTTGTGTTCCTCGGGCTGTGGCCCTTCACCCATAGATCATCTCTCAGCTTCTTCCGGCGGACTGGCTCTTGAAACATATTGGCACCTCCAGGTTTTTGACTTCCAATGCTAGTAGCAAGTATCAACCATGACACTTTCCAATAGTCCTCACGCATGCTTCACTCCCCCAATTACACTGCCCTTCACTTTCGCCCAATCGATTTCGCCATCCATCTGCTCATCCAGCAGTCCGCATATAGCCACATTCTCGCCTCGAATCAAGTATAGGCCATGCGGAACTTCTTCGCTATCTTCGGGGTCTTCATGTGGTCGGATTACGCGCTCGATGGTGTTTTGGAGGACGAGATTCGTCAACTGATCGCAGGAGAGCAGGGTGCCAGTCAAGGTTCTGCCATCTGCGGTGACGACCAGAACTTTTTCTGTACATGCACGATAGTCTTAGTACATGTTCTTAGGTTAGGCTTGCAGGGGACAAAAGTGTTTCTCACGATCGACATAAGGCTGGAGCGACATGTCCCTTCAAGCGAAATGCCCCAATTGTATTGACTAATGCTACGAATGAGAATTCCGTGAGAACACTGACATTGGTGCTAGCAACACAAGGAAGTCTTGGCGGCAGAAGACATACATTGGCGGTAGGGGTTTTTTCGCAATGCTCTGTATGCTAGTAATGAACGGAGAGTATTATAAGAGTTTTCACGGAATAAGGATTTCCTATAAGGAATATTACATCCAACCTAGAAATCTCTGAAAGGATCTTATAAGACTAAAGGGTCGCCATCTCGCTATCGAGATTTAGGGGGGTCGTTTAGGGGGTTCATGAGGGATTATAGGCTTCGCCGAGGGCCCGGGTACCCCGTATTTAGACCCCAAGGCTCGATGATCGCTGAGCTCCCGCGGGCCTAGGGATCGAAAATATTTCAATTTAATACTAACCTCTTTAATCTTATATTAAATTTAGAGATTTTTAAAAATAGTAATAGATTAGCGATAAGATTTAGATATATATTTAACTAGTTATAAATCTTCTAATATTACTTATAATAATTAAAATAGTTAAAAGATCTTATATCGCGTTTAATTAAACTTAAGATATATTTTAAAAATAATATAACGTAATAATAATAGAAAATACTTAAATATGTGGAATATCGATTTGATAAAGCTCCTGCCTATATATACTCTTACGATTCAATGAAAGGGCGAGTTACTAGACTATGATCATGACCTTTTTTTAAATATAGAGAAACGTTAAAGACAGATGCTCTTCGCTACGCGATAATACTTCTTTACGATATCTCTATTTTCTTAATCATTGAAAAATTAAAAAAAATCTGCGATTTTAACACTCCTCGATAATTAAAATTTTAAATTTTAAATTTTCTATATAATCTTACTATTACTTATTTTTATAGTCTAAAAACTTTATAAAATCTACTTACTATATTAAATAATCTACTTATTAATTTTAAAGAGTTTTAATCTTAATTTTATAAGTAAAATATAAAAAATAAGAATATATCGCGAACTTAAAAAATTTATCTCGACTATTTTTTTACCGCTAAGATTATTTTAAGAAAATTTAGAAATTTATTAAATCGTTATTCTCTAATAGAATAAATAATTAAGATCTTCTATAATTTAATATTCTTAATCTCTTATATAATTATTAAAATCTTAGAAGTTTTTAGAGTATTATAAATTATCGTTATCTCTATATTAATAAGTCTTAGAAAATTAAAAAAGTTACTCTAAGTATTCTTTATCGAAAATTAAAAATATATCTTCTTAAATAACTTTATAAATACGACTTATTATAATTTAGAAATATTATAGATTATACTTATTATTAAATAAACTTATATAATTAAATATAAGTAGATCTAGAGTTATATAGTAATATAAATTTAATAGTAGATATATATATATTTATATATAGATCTCGTAATAAGACTAATTCTTATAGAAGTAAAAAGAAAAATTAAAGAATATTATTCTTTTAAGCTTCTATACTAAGTCTATATATATTAAAAGTCTTAATTATACTATAACTTCGCTCGATAATTAAATCTTCTTTAAGAATCTTAGCTAATATTATCTTCTTTCTTCGAGAATTTATTCTCGAATTTATATTATATCTAAATTATAGATATTAGAAAGATTTATTAAAAAATTTTAAATTCTAGAGAGAATATAAGAGAAAGTTTTTTTTTTAAATTAGCTATATACTAATATAATATAATTTATAACTTTTTAAAATATTAAATATTACTTTTAAATATTATAATATTAATTTATAAATTATAAAGACTATATAATATATATACTCTTATTATATTTTTATAGAATATCGTAGAGTAGTTATCTATATAGAGTCTATTATTAATAATCTATTATTTATTTATTATTAAAACTAATTACTATTATTATTATTAAGATACGTTACGTTATCGTATAGTATATATTTATAAATATCTAAAACTCGCGATTATTAGAGTTTACGAATATTATTAAATATAACTTCTTTCTTTTATTTAAAATTTTTCTTTTATTAATATTTCATTAGATATTATATTAATCGTTTATTTTACTAATTTAAAGTATATAAATAACGTTATCTTTTTATACTCTCTTTATATATTACTAAATTTTAAAATAATTATTATACTTATAAGTATAATAGCTAAGATTATAGAGATATTTCTAACGTATTTATAGTCTACTTAATAATTAATTATAATACGCTTCGCTAATCTTATATCTTTTTTTAAAAAAAAAATTTATTATTATTATATTTATCGCGACTTTAAATATAATCTTAAGACTTATAACGCTTATTTTAATAAATATAAAAATATATTTAAGAAGTATAGCGTTTACGCTTATTAGCGTAATAATTATATCTTAATATAATTATATTATCTATTTAAATTTATAGCGAATATAAAATATTAGCTAATTTTATTTTTAAAAGATATTTATTTATCTCGAGATTATCGACGTTATAAATATTATATTACGTATTTATTCGCGCTATTAGCGTATTACGTTATATAAGCTTTAACTTAATAAACTCTTCTTTACTACTTTCTAATAGTTAAAAGATATTATTATAATTATAAATAGAGTATTAATATAATATTAACGTATATTAAATTACTTCGATAAATATAAAAAGCTTAATTCTATTATAATCTAATTAAATTAAGTAAAAACTCTATAAGATATTTTAAATATAATAATCGAGATATATAATATTATACGTTTCTCGATAGTTATCTATATTCTTATAATATATTTTATAAATATAATATATATATTAATTATACGTCTAGATCGATCTATCTTCTCTTAACTATTTATCTTTTAACTCTTTTACGCTATTAAGTATAAACTTAATTAAGTTTATTAATAGCGATAATAACGACGATTTATACGACGACGTTATCTTACGCGAGTTTATTATTCATATACTTATTAGCTTATCTTTACTTTATTTATCTAGAGAATCGTTTAATAGATATAATTTTCTTACTTTTTTTTAAGAATTAAAATAAGAATAAGAAGATAAAAAATATAGTAGCTATTATTACTTTAATAGTATAGTTAAATTAAATTATAGAATCTTAATTATATTCTAGTTATATTAAGACTTAATATAGCATTACGAAAGCCTTTTATAGAAGTCTCTGATAGAGTCGTTTCTACTAGGTCTAAGAGGCTTAAAAAGCCTAAATTAAATATATATTAGCGTCTTCGAGTATTCTCTACTAAAGTAGATTTCTAGATAATAAAAATATATCTTCTTTTTATATTATAACTTAATTTATAATAATATAATAGTAATACTCTAATTACTTATAAGTATTAATAATCTATATTTATAAGTAGATCTAATATCTTATTAATATTAATTTAAATCTCTTTTTTTAAATAACGTTTTCTCTAGATTAGTCTAAATTATATTATTATTAATAGCTATATTAAATTAACTTCTATCGCCTTCTTAAATATTATAATTATTACTACTTTAACTTTCGAAAGTATTTTAATTACTCTTTATTCTATTAATAATCTTATATATATTATATATTAAATTTAAATATTTATAGAAGATATTAATTAAGCTTAAGAGATCTCTCGTAAAATAGTAATTACTACTTATTATATTATAATTATTTATATATATTTAAAATTAGTAATTATAAGATCTAAGTAAGTATTAAAAGAGCTCTTTTCTATATATTAGAATATCGATATCTTATTACTTCGATATTCTATTAAAGTCTTCGACGATTATATAATAAATTTTAGAGCTACGCTAGTTATTTAGTACTTCTTTAAATATTATAAATCTCTCTTAATAGATAATATATCTATATTATTACGATCTATCTTTTTATTTATCAAATTAATTATATAAGTAGAATTCGCTATTATATTAATAGACGAAGTTATCTATAATCGATTAATCGAATCTTAATTATCTATTATTATAATATAAAAATTTATAAAAGTATAGCTCGCTAAGCTATAAGTTATAATAGTAGAATTTTATACTATATTAAATTTATTTAAATCTTTAGAAGATCTAAAGCTATTAGATAAATTAGAATTAATTAAAAATAGTAATAATAATAGTAATAGAGTTAATCGATTTAATCTAGATAATATTAACTTTTTTAATTTATTTTATAAGAGTAAGTCTATTAATATTATCTCGATAATAGAATATATTAATAAGAGTATCTTCTTTCGAGATATATACGTTTTTATTAATTAAGTTAAGAATATAGTATAAATTAAGAGTAATATACTACTATAATAAAATCTCTAGATTTATCTAAGAGAAATTATATTTACTTAATTTACTATTAAGCTAATTAAGAATAATAAATACTTAATTATTTATAATATAAATAAGTAATATCGCCTACTATTAGTATATTAAAAGTTATTATATTCTTAAGATATAGTAATTCTATTATAAGAAAAGTATTTAATATAAGATATCGCCTATTATTAAGAGTTATAAGAGTATATTTAAAGAATTATAAGAGTAGCTTAGAATACGGATATAGATATTATAAAGAATTATATACTATTTATCTAAAATAGACTTAATATAAAATTCTAGCGAGATATTTTAGAGCTAAACGCTATTACTAATTATAATTAATTTTTAAAATTATTTAATAAGTAAAAGTATTAATAATAAGAGTATACTAGTCGCTATTCGCGATAGACTTTATATTCTTAATAATAGTAGTAAAAAAGAATAGATTCTCATAAATATTTATCTCGATAATTTTAATCTTAATATTAATTTTAATTTTAAGCTTACTAGAATAATTAGTAATACTTATATCTATAGAAATCTTTTATATATAAAAATACTTATTAAAGTAATTAACGTCTCTTAATTTATTAAAACTATTAAAGTAATTAGTAATATTTATAGATGTATTAAAATACTTAAGAAAACGTCTATATCTCGCTATTAGCGTCGCTAATAAAATTATAAATTATAACGTCTTTAATAATAGAAGAAAACGCGTTAGATTCGAGACTATTTAATTATTAATCGCTTTATTTAAATAGCGATAATTATTAGAATTAAAATTAAAATAGATTTTAATTACGCTTATAGCGAGTATATTAAATAGTAATTAAAAAAGATAATAAGAATAAATTAGATTTATTATAAGATTATAAAATTAATTAAGATATTTATACTAGTTATACTTTATATTAATTTAAAATATTTAAAGTAATATTAATAAAAAGCTTTAAGAATTATTATAATTACGAAATATATAATAACTTCGCTTATAATAATTATAAAGATCTTATTAAAGGCTATTTCTTAAAGATAATATCTATTATAAATTATTAGTATAAGTATTATTAATATAAGACTATCTCTTATAATAAGCTTTTTAATTATCTTCGAGAAGAGTATTAGAAAAAGTCTTTTATAAGTATTACTTCTTCTATAAGTATTAGTAAGAATCTTATTATAAACGCCTTAATCTTTAAGTCTAGAAAGTCTATTATAAAGCCTCTTATTATTTTTTTAGTATTTAAGCCTATACTAGAGATTAGATATATCTTTTAAAATTATTACTATATTATTATCTATATTAATTAAAAGCTAATAAATAAAAAGAAGAAGTTTTATATTAATATTAGCTATATTATAACTATAGCTAATTAAATTTTTATTTTTATTTTTATTAAAGTTAAAAAGATAGCTATTAAAATCTCAATTTAAGATTTAAGATTTAAAATCTATTATTCTAACGAGTACGCGATCTTTATCTTTTATATAAAAGGCGTACTTTTAGATAGTATACGTATCTTTATTTAGATTACTTAAGAGATTTATATTATTAATAATCTTAAGATTAATATATTAATTAAAGTTAATATTCTAACGCTAGAATAAATAATTATTAACTTTACTATCTAATTTATTAAGATAAATAATTATCGAGATATAATTATATTTATAAATTTATATACTTACTTTAAGTCTATTAAGTAAATTATAAAGTTATTATCTTATATAATTCTATCTTCTCGTATTACGATATAAGTATTAATAATTTATACTAGCGAGTTATTAATAAATAGAGACTTACTTTTTAAATTATAATACTTAATATTATTAAGCTATATTAAAGAAGTCTATATCTATATAGTAGATATATCTTTTTAAATAGTTTAAATAAGAAACGATATCGATCTATTTATTATTATTTTTTATAAGATATAACTAGATGTGTTAAACGAATATAAATAAGATAGATACTTCTCTATTAAAGTATACTATATTAATCTCACTATTATTAAATAAAGAAATTAGAAGATTAAGTTAGTACGCGATATTATTATAATAATAATTATTATAATAGTAATAGTAGTATCTAATCTTTAAATTAGTCTACGAAAGTCTACTACGAATATCTTATTTAATAGTATAATTATTATTATCGATTTATTTTTAGAATATATTATATTAAACGGAGTAACGATCTATAGAAAATCTGAAGTAATAGAATTCTTAATATATTTACTTAATAAGTATTAAAATCTTTTTATTAATTAAGATTAAACGATAGATATATTAGAGAAGAAATAAATATTTATTTTCTTAAAGTCTAATATAATATTTAAATCTGCTAAGATATATCTAATAAAATAAAAAAATAAGAAAGTTATCGATATTACGTTTAATAAGTTATATAATTAAAGAAAAATAATATAATTTAGATAATCTATATTATATAGTTACTCTATTTTTATAGTTTGAAAGAATACTTTTAATAATTATAAGGGATATATTATAGTAGATATACGCGAGCTTAATAAGATAATAGAAATAGATTCTTACTTATTATCGCTATAGTTGAAAATTATAATATTATTATTAGAATATATATATCTATTAATTATAAACGTTATAAATTAATTTTATTAATTTCTTATAATGTTAGCAACTCAGCTAAAAAAGCCTGGTCCCGGGGGTGTCTGCGCTTGACAGCCAGACACCCCTATTTGGACCTAAATACCTGCCCGCAGAGGCCCCGTAGGGCCTCCGTAGGGGCTGTTCCTAACATATAATACGTAATAATTATTATAAATTTACAATAATTAGTTATAGAGAATAAAAAGAATTTACTATCGTCTTAATAAGGTATAAGAATTTCCCACTATATATCTAAAGATAAATAAATACTATATTACACTTATTTAAAGTCTTTACTAAAGTATTTATAAATAATATTATTATCTTTTTATATACGTTATAAAAATATCTTAATTATCTTTATTAAATCTTCGAGCTCTTTCGTAGTAAGCGAGTAAGTCTATCGTCTATTAAATTATTTATTAACTATTTATTAATTACTCTATTAGATTAACGAGTTAACGAATTAGATATATCTATATTATAGAAGAAAATTTATATAATTATTAATCTACGATTTCTAAAAATATTATACGATCTCGAAATCTTTCTTAAATTTATAGAATAACTTTATTCTTCGATTTCTTATTACGCGTAACTTATTAATCCGCTATAAGAATAAAAGATTATTTTTATTAAGAGCTTAGAAGTTAATGTTAAGAATTTATTATATAAACGATTTACTATTAAGATATTATTCTATACCTCTATCGAAGTAGAAGTAAAAATCTTTTATAAGCTTTAGTAAGTTTCTACTAATCTCTCTTTTCTAGTATATTATAACTTTATAAAACTCTTATTTATAGATCTAAACGCCTTTAAAAGCTTCGAATTTGCTACTATAATATATTATTATAAATAAAATAAAATTTCTAAAAGCTTAAGTAAGATAGCGCGAATAAATATTTAACTAATTATATTCTTAAGTTGATATTTAAATATAACTAAATATAATTATTAATTTACGAAATTAGAAGTCGCGGGTATAGTATAAATCGTAAAAAAGATTTAATATATAATTAAATCTAGTTTAAAGTCGTCGATAATAGTCTATATTAATTATTTAGCTACGATTTTTATTTCTAAGTAAATTACACTTAATACTATTAGTATTAATAAATTTAATCTTCGCCTAATTTATATATTTTAATATCTTTTAATATTTAATCTTAAGCTTCGCTATAAAGTAGATAAATTTAATATTATATCTAATATATTATTATATTTATTATAAGCTTCTATTATGTAATTTATAAAATTTAAGAAAGTACTCGATATATTATATAAGAGTATAAAATGCTAGTTAAAGCTTTTAAGTATTACATCTATCGAGCTAGTAATAATCTATTATATTACTCTTATAGAAATATTAAATAATTTTAAATAGCGATTAAAGTAAGAATATATTAAGAATTTTTATTAGAAAAGATTTTTATAGATGCTAAAGTCTTTAGTAGAGAAAATTATTATTACGCTAGCAATTATAATATTATTAACTTATACTACTTAAGTAAAGTCTATAAAGCGTATTTCTAAAATTTCATTTATACTAAGAAAAGGCTTTATTTATTATATTAACAGCGAGGATAAATAGCGTCTCGGCGTTCTATCTTTTATAGAGTAAGAGATATTTAAGTAAGCTTACAATCTATTTAATTATAAAGGTTATTATAAATATTATAATTAATTATCTTATACGATTTTTATTAAATATCTATTTAAGCGCTTATAGACTTATATAGTATATTATTCTAAATATTAATTTAATTAGACTAAGAGATATAAGCTATATAGATCTCTTATTTCAATTATTATTTTAGCTATTTCTTTTTATATTATAATTATAAACTTTATTATTATCTTATCTCTTATTAAAGTAGAATATAATTATCTACTTATTATTATATATAAGATTATTAAAAAAAATCTTTTAATATCGAGAAAGAAGACTTAGATTACTATTTAATAAGTCGAGGTAATATTTTATATATTACTATAGTATAACTAGGATATATTAAAGTATATTATTAACAATCGCGATTTATATTTTATATTTATTTTCTAAAAGAAGATTTTTAGTAGACTATATATTAAGTTCTTAATATTTATAATTTATTATTTATAGATAAATAATTAATTTAAATAAATTAATTAAACGGTGAAGATAATATTACATTTTTATCTTACTACGAATTTTAATAATAAATAAAATAAAATCTTATTATATATTTAGATTATTTTTAATAATTTTTCGAGTAATATTATAGACTTAATATTTAACGAACTATACTATAATTTTAAAATTAATAATATTATAGATATATTACTTACGAATCTCTTAATATCTACGAAAGCCTTTTATAAGCTTTATTTAATTAAAAAAAAAGAGGCGGATAATATTATAGTATTTTTATCTATTATTATAAAAGTAAGATATAATATAAAGTATTTAGCGCTAAATCTTAAGAAAGAGAATAATGTTTTTCTTAGATTATACTATAAATACTCGATTCTAAATCTTTTAAATAGAAAACTCTCGTAATAATATATTAATCTCTTTAAGATTCTAGTAAAGATTAATTATTTAGTATATTAATTGAAGTTATTATTAGTTATATAAATTTATTTAATTATATTAATCGTCTAATTAGAGCTAACTACTATTATTATAATTAAAGCTTTAGATTTATATAAGAAAAGAATTAATATAGAATCGTCGTCTATTTATAATAAAGAAGATAACTTCGAAGTTAAAATAATTATAAATAAATAAATTATATATAAAAAGTTTAAGTACTTACTATATTAAAAGGATTAAGATTATAAATATAATATATAATATATAATCGAGAATTTATTTAATATAATAGAGCTAATAAATAACTATAAATATAAACTAATACTTATTTTATCTACTAGATAAAAGATAGATAAGAGTATTAGAATTACGTAAGTATTATAGTCTATATAAGTATTATAACTTATACTTAAAAGAGAAAGAGAAAAGTTATATAAGACTTTGCTAATTAGATAGTAATCTATATTAAATCGTTTTTCGAATTAATAAAGAAAACTTCTAAAGTCTAGAGCGAAAGACTTTTACTATTTACTATATATCTAATTTATATATTTACTATACTAATAAAGCGTCTATTTCTACTACTATCTTAATAAGAATATTAACTTATTTTTTCTTCATTAATATTTAATATAGTATTATAAAAGTCTTCTATAGAAGTCTTTAGTAGAGCTATTTCTATTAGATCTAAGAGGCTTAAAGAGCTTAGGCTAAATATATATTAGCGTCTTTAAGTATTTTCTATTAAAGTAGATTTCTAGATAGTAAGAATATATCTTCTTTTTATATTATAACTTAGTTTATAATAAGACTTTAATCTATATAATTTTTAATTTAATTTCGATAGCTATATTATATCTTCGAATATATAGATTTTTATATATATTTATTACTACTATATCTTCGAGTATATTAAATCTTACTACTTATAATCTTTTAAATTATTTTTAAAATCGTTAATCTTCGAGCTCTTTTTTATATCTATATTTATTATACTCTTCGCTTATATTTATATAACTTTAGCTTTTAGAAAACTATATATAACTTCTTCGTATATTTTATATTCTTTTTAATAATTTAATAATTATATTTAATAGAATATTTAATCTATCGAATTAGATACTTTACTTTATCTTTTTACTTATACTTATTTAATATCTTTTTTATTTCTTATTCTTCGATATTATTAATAAATTCTAGAATAATATATTTAAATATATTATTATTATTAGTTCTACGCTTATAAAGCTCTAGAAGAGATATATAAAAGATATTATAAATTCGATAGATAAGTAATAATACTAAGCGATATATCTAAGTCTTAATATAATTTTAAATAATAAACGAATTAATAGTCTTATCTAAAAGCTTTTTATTTAATCTCTTTTACTTAAATTTTTTTATTAATAATATTATTAAGTCTTCTTTTTTAAATATTTAAAACTAATATTTCTTATTATAAGTCTTCGCTTATAATTTAATAAGCTTATATTATCTATTCGCTAGCGATTCGCGTAATATATAAATCTTCTTTATATATTCTTTTAATATCGATATCTTTCTTTTAGAATCGCTATTCTTAATAATTAGATTTAAAATTAAATTATAATTATATATTATATAAAATAGATTATATTTTAACATCTTATATTCGCTTTACTAATAAATAAACTTTATAATTAATAAAAGTTTTATTTAATTATTCTATCTTTTATTATAGTAGACTTATAAATAATACTTTAATATCTAATTCTATTACTTAATTTAATTATTAATTTAAAAATAAAATATAATACTTAGTCTACGTTTTATCTTTTATTAAAAATAAACTTTTAATTAAAATATATTCGTAAAAATAAAATTATAATTAGATATAATATTATTTAATAAACTATATTTTAAAGTAATTTCTTTATAAAATAGATCTAATAATTATATTATATTAATCTTTTTAATTATAAAAAAATATTTTATTATCTTAATATATCGATTTACTATAATAAATATTATATCGTAAATATATTTATTACGCTTACTTAATGATAGATTAATAATAAAATTTATTATAATTTCTTTTTAAGATTCGCTAGACTAAGAAAGCGTATTTAACTCGCTATAAAAGTAATATCTTTTCATCTTTACTCGCTAATAGATATTATATATATTAATATATAACTTTATATCTATCTTTATACTATCTTAATAATATTTTTAACTTAATAATTTAACTATTTTATTAAATTTAAAATATCTTATTAAAGAGTTATTATAATAAAGTCTTAATAGCTCTTCGCGAATAAAAGCCTCTTTAGAAATATATAATATATTCTTATACTTTGATAATCTCTAATTATTTATTATTTAAACTTTAATATTTCTCTTTTACTTATTCTATATTATATCGTTATATTATTATTAAATATAGATATTCTTATATTAAAGAGTCTTAATAAATTTAAATATAAATTTATTATTCGAATTATATATTATTTCGCTAGCTATTACTATTTAAATAATTAAATATAAGATAAACTATTTATAATTAATAATTTTAATAATAAAATTAAGCTACTTTTTAGTTATATTATAATAATAATAAATAAAGATCTTATTTAAACTCTTTAGATTTTTAGATTAAAATTTTTTAAATCTTAAAGAATATATTATATCTAAATACGTCTCTTATATTATTATAATTATTAAACTCGTAAATATTACTCTTTAAATAATTACTTCTTTTATCTTATTAATATCTAGAGAATATTATATACTTATATCTAGACTATATAATATAAATAAATACTCTTCGCTAGAAATATACTTCGATATTCTTATAGCTTTTAATTTATCTATATACTATTCTTATTATAGTAAAAATAGAATTTATTAAACTTTCTATTATTAATAGCTTTTACTATAATATAAATAAGAGTTAATTTAATAATTTATTTTTATTCTTATAATTAAGGCGTCTAAATAATATATTAATTAAATTTATCTTATTAGATTTATATATAATAATAAAGTCGAATATTAATAACTTTATTATCTATCTAATTTAAAGATTATTTAAATTAAATAATTTTATAAAGTATTTTAAATTATTATAATATATTAATACTTCTATAGAATATAGACTTTCTTTTAAATAATAATATTAATATTTAAACGTCGTTATAATAGCGAGAAGTTTCTAATTATAGATTTTATAATTTCGCTTTACCGCTATTATCTTTCTAAAATAAAAGACTATTAAATATTACTACTTATTATCTATCTAGAATTAAATTAAAATACTTATTAAGATAAATTCTAAAATATTTATTTTAATTTAAATTAAAAGTTTAGAATTATAATATCGTAATATAGATATATTTAAAAAGATATTATATAGTTAAATAAATATATATATAATATTATTAAATTGTTTAAAAAAAATTAACTTAATACTCTTAATACTCTCTTTTAATAATTTTATTAGAGATCTAGTAATCTAAAAATAGTAATAAATAAATCTTTAATAGAAGTTTATAAATTTTAAAAAGATTTATATCTTATAATAGATCTTAAATTTTAACTAATCTTAAATTATTTCTACTCTATATTTATTTATCGAAATATTAATAATAGATATAATAAAGCTTGAAAATTCGATCTTAATAATAAAGAATTTATATTTCTTTAGATTTATATATAAGCTAAATTATCTAAGTCTTTTAAATATTTACTTAATATAATCTAGATATTTCGATTATAAATTAATATAGATAAGAATATTATTTAAATAGATTATATAAAACTTATTAATTAGCTTTATTAAAGACTTATTAATATAAGCTTAAAAAGTTATAAAGGCGTTAATTAGATTAAAAGATATAATTAGATACTTAAAGTAATTATAATATATTCGAAACGTAGTTTTTTATTTATTATCTTTTCTAAATTAAATATAATAATATATATTCTTTAGATTTAACTTAGTAAATTTCTTAATATTATTTAGATAATTTAATATCTTACTAATTAAGAGTAAAAGATAGCGATTTTTTATTATTATTTTATTTAGATCTTAATAATTAATATATAAATATAAATCTTTATTCTTCTTTAATATAAAGAGAATAAAAGTTTTAATTAAATTAATAAAATACTAAATCTAATTTTTCGTTAAAGTATTATTTAGATAATATTTTAATTTCGCTAATTTAATATTAGATAAATTATATAATAAGTTAAATAGTAGTTTCGCTATAATTTTAATAATATAATTATAACTCTTATAAAGTAATAATTAATCTATTTTCTAAATTAAGAATCTATTTTTATATTCTTATAATTCTTTAGATAGCTTCGATGTTGTCACGGTACGCCAAGGCCTCCTTCAGAGCCACCACCCAATCGGGCCTAGCGTGGCTTGGCACCGCACATATCTGCCCTGTAGGCACATAGAATAATGAACATCTTTACATCACACATCAAATCATGACATAGTCACATTGTCTCCTAACAGATGTAGCGATATTACTATTTATATAAGTTATCTTTATTTACGCTACGCTAATTAAAGACTTAATTATAATTATATTAATAATATTAATAATAATTAAAGCGTAGATAATACTCTTCTCTTTTAATATATTAATAAATTTCTATAATAAAAAAAGATTTATCGATATCGTATTAATATCGAAATATTAAATTCTTATAATAATATTAAGCTTAATATCTTTATTAGATAAAGTCGATATATTTAAAATAAAAGAAGAATTATCTTTCTTTATAATCGAATAGAAGATATATTTATATCTCTTTATATATTTCTAACTATTTTATAATTTATAAACTATATAATAAATATTATAATAGTATATTAAATTGCTATTTATTTATCTTAAACTTAATAATAGTATATTAAATTTTTATAAGTTATATTTAAGAGCGAAATGCTAGCTAATTATATTAACCTCGACTTTATTATTAAAATAAATACTTATTAATATTAAGTTAGATTTTATATTTTTAATAATTATTTAACTTTTATAGATTAAGCTAAATATAATAAATACTTCTTTACTCGCTTTTATTATTATAGAGTCTTTAATAAAGATTTATCTTTTTCTATTATCTTAATAATATAAATATTAAATTTATTAGTCGAATCGATAGAAATATTAATAATATTATTTTATTTAAGTATCTTATACTTATAGATATAATAGTCTTTCTTATAATAATTATAATATTTAATCTTCTTAAAATATTTTTTATTCTAAATCGTTTTATTATATAATTTAGATATATCTCGTTTATATAAAGTATACGCTTTCTTATCTTTATAAAATCAACTTTCTTAGTTCTTCTAGAATTTATCTTTCTTATAATTTTAAGAATTAAAGATTTTCTTAATACGATAATTATATAAGAAGCGTATATTTATTTTATACTTAATATTTTTTAAGCGTATAATTAGCGAGATTAACTTATTTCTATTTATTAAGATAATATTTATATTAATAATAATCTCTTAAATCTTTAGATAAAGTCTTATTATTAATTAAATAATTCTTTATTATTCGTTATATAATAATAATTAAGTCTCTAATTTAATAAGATAAATATCGATTTAATATATAATCTAACTAGTTCTTTATCTCGTATTTATATACTCTTAATTAATATTAAATTACTTATTAATAAAATTCTTAATTTTATTAAAAAGAAATTTCTCGAAATAGCTTTAGCTATTTAAGATTATAGAATTTCGTTTATTCTTATTATACTATTATTTTTTAGAATTCTTTTTAAAAAATTATATTATCTAAAGAATTTTATCTCTTTTAATCTTAAAATTTCGAGAGTTAATACGAAACGCTATCTTAGCGTTATAAGTTTACTCTTAATATTTATATATAGATTTATTATAATATAAATTTAATTTTTTCGAATAAATATTATAAGAATATCTTAATATATAAATCGAAGTTCTCTTTAAGATATATTTTAATCTTATATTAGAATCTAGACTACTTTCGCGTAATAATAATAATAATATATTAAAATTACTTAGCGTGTAGTTATTATATACTTTACTATATTTAAAAATATCGATTTTTTTATTAAGAGTTATAAAACGACGTCTTTTTAATAATAAATCTTAATAATAAATACGCTACGCTATTTATTTATTAACGTCGAAATTAATAATATCGCTATTATAATCTTTAGTCGATTAGCTTTATTATTACTTATATAATCGAGATTTATTAAATTTATAATTTAAGATAATATTTTATCTAATAATATTTAAGATATAAAAGATTTATTATTATTTTTACTTCGTTATAATTATAATCGAGTAATAACTATTATATTAATTTTCAATTACTATTCTTTAAAAAATAAAAGAATTAGAATTATTAAATAGACTTATATAATTAAGTATAAATAGATTTAAAGTTATATAATAATATAAATTTAGTAGTAAATATATATATATTCGTATATAGATCTTATAGTAAGACTAATTCTTATAGAAGTAAGAAGAAAAAATAGAGAATATTATCTTCTTAAGCTTCTATATTAAATCTATATACGTTAAAAGTCTTAGCTATACTACGACTTCGCTCGATAATTAAATTCTCTTTAAGAATCTCAGCTAATACTTACTATATTAATTAATTAATTTTTAAATTTTTAGAAAATTCTAGCTTAAATATCTTAAGTAAAATTATAAAGTATAAAAATACGCTTAATGTTAAAAAGTATCTCGGCTATTTTATAAACGCTAAGACTATCTTAAAGAAATATATATATTCTATAAGACTTTTATTTTACAGAATAATAAATAATTAAAATCCTCTATAAATTAGAAACTTGAAGATTTAATATCTTTTTAATAAACTATAAAATTTCTAGAGTATTATAAATTATTCGTGTAAAGTTATTTAAGAAATTTCAATATTCGAATTTTCGAGGGAGAGATGCTTACGGCAACTTTTTAGTTTTCTAGAACTTACCCCTATATTCTTAATCATTAAGAAATAAAAAAGTTCCCGCAAGCACCCCTCCTGTCATGGTTTCAACCGGCATTCCTTCTCCAGACTTGCGCTAGGCTCTATTCGGGCTAGCTCCTTGGCGGCTTGGCACTCTGATGACTTCGGCACACATGTTACTTAGCAACCTTCATAGTTAATATTCCATTCATATGACACCACTAATATCATTATTCGATACACGGTTCATTCCCTGACATAATATTAACTATCCAACATAGCCGTGAGCTAAGCTATTGTTGCCTGCCTACCTGCCTGCCTGCCTGCCTGCCTGCCCTGCCTCTGCGGGGATCTCTCGAATATCGACTACTCAATCGCCTTGTTGTGGAGGAGATATTCGGACGATTCCCTGCCTGCCTGCCTGCCCTGCCCTGCGGAGATCTCTCGAATATCGACTACTCAATCGCCTTGTTGTGGAGGAGATATCCGGACGATTCCCTGCCTGCCTACCTGCCTGCCTACCTGCCTGCCTGCCTGCCTGCCCTGCCTCTGCGGGGATCTCTCGAATATCGACTACTCAATCGCCTTGTTGTGGAGGAGATATTCGGACGATTCCCTGCCTGCCTGCCTACCCTGCCTCTGCGGGGAGATATTTCGACTATCTCTCGCTTGCCTTACCTGTTACCTGCCTGCATCAGTGGAGAGATCTCCACCTGATCCGTTATGGACTCGGATCAAGAAGAAACCCGTCCTGAATCGTCATTGACGATTCAGCATTACCAGGCCCAGATTCGTGGCCTCAACACTACTATTCAGAATCTCAACACAACCGTTCCGCCTAGCCGCATGCGGCTAGCGCATTCAAATCAGTTTCGATTCGGCAAATCATCGGACTTTGCGTTTTTGAACGAATTGGCCTCATTCGATTTCGATTTTTTTCACGTTTTTCGGCAATGCGCCAAAACCACGAATCCATCACACCACCTCTCAGCACCCCACACCATTACTTCAAGCACCTTCCCGGGCTATTGCCCCACATTGATACCCCTGTTGCCTGCGTCCGCAGGCCTGCTACATGAGATTTGGCTCAATGCCACGGTCAGACACTGAGAGTGTCTGCGAGAAAAAAGTTCAAAGTTGTTGTTTCAGGGGGTAGTAAATATGCTTCAGACTATAAAGGCCAGTGCACCATGGATCATGACGATCGTCTCGCTGTTGCCACCTCGCCGTCGCCATGATTTGGACCATAGGGACATGGCCATTTGAGGGGGGGGTAATGTCATGGTTTCAACCGGCATTCCTTCTCCAGACTTACGCTAGGCTTTATTCGGGCTAGCTCCTTGGCGGCTTGGCACTCTGATGACTTCGGCACACATGTTACTTAGCAACCTTCATAGTTAATATTCCATTCATATGACACCACTAATATCATTATTCGATACACGGTTCATTCCCTGACCCCTCCCTCGAAAACCAAAAATTGAAATTTCTTGAATATCTTTACAATCACCACTCTTTATAATCTATAATTTTTATAATCTTTTCTCATAATACTAAATAATTAATTTTAAGAATTTTAAAAGATTTTAATTTTTCTATCGTAAGATATAGTATAAATTAAAAATATACGCTTTACGTTGAAAAGTTACCTCGGCTATTCTATAATCGCCAAGACTTATCTAAAAAATCTTAAGAATTTAATAGATTTTTATTTTACTATATAGTAGATAATAAGAATAATTTAAAAATTATAGATCTTGATCTTTATTATATCTTCTTATAGTTATAAAGTTTTTAGAAAATCATAATTTATCGTTGTGAAGTTATTTTAGAAGTTTCATTTTTCGATTTTCGAGAGGGGGGTGCTTGCGGGAACTTTTTTGTTTTCTAATGATTAAGAATATAGGGGTAATTAATATAGGGGTAATTAATATAGGGGTATAAGACTATTTAAGAAAAGCACTTTTTTTGTTTTTTGAAGGGGGGTGCCAAAATCGCGATTCTAGTTTCCCAATGATTAAGAAAATAGGGGTAAGAGATATGGACATTGTTAGTCGCCTGGAGGGAAATCTGGTATAATGTAGCTCACCTGGGTAGGAGACGGCTTCTGGTCGTCTCAGAGGCTGGACATGCTAAGATTAGTGACTCGCGCAAAAGCAGCAAAGTACCACTTCGCAGAAGTGTCCATTGAATGACGATAGTCTATAAGCCATCGGACCTTCCTCGACTGATAGCGATATGGGGCGAAGGGAGTCTTTGACTGTCGCAAGATCGAGAGCAGCCGAACCTTCTACGAGGCTCACGGATCCCCTAATACAGGATGGGAGAAGCGCAGCGACGGCAGTTACCTTACCCATCTGCTCGACTACTGAGTAAACAGCCTCCGACGGGGGGTGAGCGGATACTTACACTCACCTATTATAGTGTCCCAACATCTACACATCTGATCCCTTAGGGTCTTTGCCACGAAGTTTGTACTGTCTTTGAAGCTGTCCTCGGGGTGGTAAGCTCCTGACTCGTAGACGTTGGCAATTGCTCTCTACACAATCCACTTGCCTAGCACTACTGTGGATGTTCATATTCACATAGAAAAATGAGGAGATGGGGGGGGCTTGGAAAGGAAATATTACGAGAGGAAATTAAATCACTGCACATTTTGCAACTCGAAGAGCAGGAGCCTGCGGCGCAGCGCTATACAGCTATGGGAAACCTCTCTGGTTTATCTTTAGACAGCAGCGTGTCGAATTGCGGACAACAACGATTCCCGTGAGACCCGGCAATTTCTCCAACAGATTCCTGATGTTAAGATCACAGAGCCGTCGAAGCTAAATGAAAAGTAGATCGTATGCTTACAGAAGTGACCCTTATCGAGCTACTCTGCTGGGTAAACATTTTCTGGGTATAAGCTCGGCAAGCCGCTGATTGCTTGAATGACTCTCGGACAACAGCGATATGCAACCGGGTATCCCACCTCGTAACAAACTACGTGGGGAAAATATTGCATATCGCAGTCTACTGACCTAGTCAGCAAGAGCGTACCCTCGGATATCCTCGTTCGAGATTGTTGATAAGCATCAGATGAAGAGGATCAACCGTCGCTCAATCTTGTTCTTTGGTATCACTCTCGGGCTTGCTTATGCGCCTCTCTTTTTGTTCCCTCTTCCTTCGTTTTCGCTCAGCCCTTTCTTCTGACGTTTCCTCCTCCCTTGCCTTTCTCTTCTTCCCTCCTCCGCCTTCTCCAAGCTCGGCCTCTGCAACCGCTGCTTGGCCGCTGACGGCAGGAGCAGGAGGCCCCACCACCAAAGCATCAGAGCCTGAACGTGTAGTGACAGGCGGGCCAAGGGTAGAGCCATTGATACTGGAGGGGGCGTTGAAGTCGGTATAATCCTCTTGCCATTTGACAGGGGTGGCCTCGTTTGGTCGACCATATTTCTGCAAACAGTCAGGCTATCTCGACTCTTTTCAGACCACAAAATCCAAGGCTTACATCGAGTTTGCCGTCCGATTTCATCTTCTTTTTCTCGAGAGCGACAGCACCTAAGCCCCATCTTCGTGGGTATAAATCACGTTCCATGATACATCGCTTGACCTTTGCTACGACCCCGTGGTCGCAGCTAGAGAGCTCCACGGTAGACATTTGTGCAATGCCGAGAGCAATAGCTTCGCCTTTTGTTGTCATCAACACAACTTCTTCGTGGACGTGAATTTCGCTCTCTGTTCCGGGTTAATATGGACGAAATGTTGGGAGGGAACAGGACTTACCGTAACGTAGGAGACCCGGGATCATTAGCTTCGCTATGAAATATGAGCACTTCGGTCGATAGATTGAATGTTCAAACAGACACCTACCACCATAGCAAACAGCATTAACGGCGCTATCTTTAACTACGATTCGTTTGTATGTGGTGAGCAGACTTTCCAATGGCTGGACTACCTTTCTCAGGTATGACTCGTCCCGAGTATTATCGAAGCTCCATCTGTAAAAAGCGTTAATATGAATCCATCACAGGATTAGCCGTGGGACGTACTGTGCATCGAGGACATCGTGCAGCGTCACCGAGCCTTGACGTTCGTCCATCGCCCCACTTCGCACTCTTCTCAGCTCTTGCATATGCGCCCCTACCCCCAATATCAAGCCCAAATGAACGCACAGTGTCCTGATGTACGATCCAGCCTCACAGCTGACCCAGAAAACGCCGAGGTGTCTTTCATTGTCGAACTCATAGAGCTTGCTCTCGTATATTGTTCGGATACGCAATTGACGTTTAACAGCAGATATCAATGGTGGACGCTGGAATAATGATCCAGTCAAGGTCTCCAACGCTCTGTTCATTTGTGCCTCCCCACCTGGTAGCCTGTCATGGAGCCTAATTACGCAGACGTATTCCTTACCAGCTCCCTGCTGACTCTTCACAAGCCTTGTTGCCCTATCAATACATACGATCAAACAGCCCGTCACGCGAGGATCCAAAGTGCCGCTATGGCCTGTTTTCTCAACCCGAAGTATTCTTTTGATCCATGCGACAACCTCGTGACTCGAAGGATTAGAAGGCTTGTCCAAATTGATCACCCCGGACCGTACATAGTCGGCAAGGTCCCGCTGTAGGGGATTGGCACCGCAAGGAATAGGCGTAAAGTGACCTGTCCTAACGAGCAGTCTGCTGTAGTCCTTCAACAGCAAAGGCCATGAACTGGTGTCAAGCTGAGGCGTCGTCGCCTGAGGTTTGATAGAATAGTCCATGTCTTGAGTAAATGAGCCTACATCCATTGTGACAGCTTCGCACAAGCGCAAAATTTTCAAAGTTGAGGTAAAAGTCCGGGAGGTCTTCCGACGTGCTAGGGGGCTGGTGCGACTGAAGATAATAGATGAGGAAGGTCAGCCGAGAAAGCATTACTTGACAGTGATGCATTTGATCAAAACTTTGCGGCCAACCACCACCATGCCGCCATCAGTACGACTTCTACAGCACACGGTCCGTGTCACTCTCTTTACCCGCGAAAATTGCTCAATCTGCGAGAAAGGAAAAAAAGTGATTCAGGAAATAAGCAAGAGGAGGACTTTTGACTACCGCCAAGTGGATGTCATGGCTTCTGATCAACAGCAGTGGAAGCCTCTCTACGAGTTTGATACTCCTGTGGTAGGCATTCCAATGCCCTTGTAATAAGGCGCAGCTAACCCGAGGCCGAAGCTCCACGTTCAACGCGTTTTCCATACCTACTCGAAGCCTGATATTGCCACGGAAGCTTGCAAATTGATGCATTATTTTGACGAAAGACAGGTGGAAGAGCTCATCAATGAGGCCGAGGGACACTCATAAATCCATTACCCGCTCCGCAATTCGGGGCAAATAAGTACATAGCTTATGCCCTTACGGAGTAAGGTGAGGCTAGCTTTCTTGTGAACCTGTCATCTTTGCAAGCCCTGACATTGCTCCCTTGCCCATATTCAGTGCTGAATGAACGTAAGAGCCTCTGGCCGTCGTCAACGCAGAAGTCATGTACGCCGGCAATGCAACCATATCCGTCATCACTGACACCTGCATGAAGCAGTAGCATATCAGCAATGCCCAGCCTTGTGCATCTACTGCTGATTCATATCGTACTCCTGCAACATGGGCTGAAAGCAACGAATGCCGAGGACTTACCATGTTGAATCCCTGGTCAGCGAACTCACGAGCTTGATCACCCGACGTGGAATATATGCCACTGCTCTTTTCGTTCTCCTTCGCTGCTCGGTGGATCTTGGCAATGGCTTCTTTCAGCTCGTCATGCATTGTGCCGTCGACAATTGAATGCCCGATATTATTTCCCAAATCGAAGGGGCCCACAAACAAGACGTCTATTCCCGGAACCTTTGCTATAGCATCGACCTAAAACGGGGCAATTAGCGCCACGCGGTGGAGAACGAGATTCTGTCACGTACGTTTTCTAAGGCTTCTTTAGTTTCTATCTGCACGATGGTCACCAACGAATCGTTTGCCTGCTGCAAGTACTATGAAGATTTCGGGGTCAGCTTTCCTCCTTCAATACAGCCCGAGTAATGAAGTCTTTAAAAAATTTACTTCTGCCGAGGTCTGGCCCCCAAACTTCTCCATTGGAAAAGGAGATCCGAAACCTCTCGTCCCCTCCGGAGGGAACTTGGCTGATTGCACGACTCTCTTTGCGTCCTCTGCGGTGTATAAAAGGGGTACAATGATGCCATGAGCTGCAGCTCTCGTTAATAGGAATACTTTTGAATATCTGTTCTTTGTTTTGGTAGAATTCGTACCTCCGGAATCGAGTGCACCTGCAGGACAGTTAACGGAGTTTACCGTTGCACTGCTATCATGGGCCCTCACGCTTGACCATCCAGCCTTCATTAGCTGCTATGCGGACAATTGGGCTGACCCCACAACCTGCAATTGCTAGAGCTGGTTGTCAGTGCCTAGAGGGTAATCTATTGTTCTATGTGACATGAGCCAGTGATTGTTTTACCTGCAACAGCCTCGTGCATGGCGCTGTCTACTGAGTGTCAGTGGCCAGCTGGCGCTGGTGCTGTTCTGTGTGACACCAGCAACTGATTGTGTTACCATCAATGTTTCCATGCTCTGTATCTACCAAAACCCAGTCAAAACCGCAACGTGCTATAGTCCTTGCCTGATTGCTCCCGGGCAGCATTTGCCAACTGGAAACCAGTCAGTTCGCACGCAATGCTCAATCGAACACTCAAACATACGCTCCGAAGGTCAGGCCAGAGCCCGTTCTGAGGGCCATTTGTAGTTTATTGGCAGCCTGCATTTCAAAAGTGTTACAGAGTATCAAGGATTTGATAAGTTTCTTATGAGACCTATTTCACAAGACCTTCTTTGTGCAGCAGTGGATCTGGATCATTCCCTGGTGGGACTGTCAGTTGGAATGATGCAACCCCGCGTTTGATAAGATAAGATAAGATAAGATAAGAGAAAGCAGAAAAAGGAAACCCAGTCTCGAACATGCTATCCTTTTTGTAGCAGCAGACCAAACTGAGTATGAACCGCGCAATCTCATTACAATCTCCTGACATCTACTTCAACAACACCCCAAGCCCTCGAAGGCTTCGGCCGTGAGTAAACGGACAATAAAGAGCCTGGAGAATATTGTTGCTTGTGAATTGGCTTTTTGAGAAATGACTGAGACTATTTGTTCAGCATTTTGTAGCTGTTTTCTATTGTTGCCTAAGTTTAGTTAAAGAATGCAGAGTTCGTAGTTTGGTAGAGACGAGTCATCTTCTGGAGCAAGAGTCGATGCAATCGGGTCCGCGAGTGAGAAGCTTGGGCCCTGTATCCTTGTTGGTGGAGAAGCACGACACATGTACCCAGAGCTACGTAAGTCTTCGGACCTACGCCATCTCTCGTCCTCCGAAGCAGAAGCTGTAAGCTGTCTTCGTTCCGATAGACGCTCAACTTCCTGTCTTCTCTCGTCTTCGAAGTGGTCATAAGCAGATGCCTTTACTTTCTTCGGTGATAACATCCTTTCCGAAGCAGACGAAGTGAAAGGGAAAGAAGCCCAGACGGCCTCTTGTTCAGCAGGGTCAATAAAATCATCTTCGGCCCCTTCCCCTGAATGCTGATCATATGAAGAGTGCATGCGTGCGAATAAATGTCTCGCATCGTACTCGCGTCTCGATTCTGCTCTGCTACGCTCACGTGGCAATGGCAAATCACACCAGAGACAGACGCGTCCTCCAAAGCCTTCCGATTTCGGCTCTGAACATCCTTTGCCATGGCATTGTTTGTTTCTGATGTCGAGGTTTGAATTTTGCTTGGTCTTGCACCTCAAGCACAAGTGTCCATCTTTAGCTGTGCAGATACATTTTGTACGCATGAGATAGGAATTCAAAACAATATTTTCTTCGCCGTTCAACGAAGTTTCTTGGTGAGGATTCCCTGAGTCGAAGCATTTGGCACAGAGTGAGCACATTCGATTTGGGAATGTGTTCTCGTCACGCCTTCCGAACGAAGCTTTGATGATACAAACCTCACAAACAGGCATGGAACACATCAGGCATCCATTGATCTTGGCACCTCGAGTGTGCTGAGGCTCTGAGCAACATAGCAGACTTTTAGCTTTCAGATTCTTCCAATGCGAGGTGTCGTGCCTTCCAATAGACAGAGTTGGACGCACTGCTTTGAGCGAAGATGGCTTTTCGAGGGATCTGATGGGAAATCCATGCACGGCCGCACGGAATTTTGAATTCGCTTTCGACAGGTTGAAAAGATCACCAAGTAATAAGACAGCCACGAGATTCTCTAGTATTGGATACGCGCATAGCAGTTCAAGTAGAGATGCCATGATTATGAATGTATTAAAAAGTATGCTTTACGAAGATCAGGGTCGAGAACGAGGCAACACTAAGGTATGTGAGAAGGAACTGGAGGACTTTTATTGACTATGAAACTCAATCTCCTATACCCGGCAGAAAAAAGAAGTTCTAACATCGATGCAATCTAACGTTCGAAACTTTGGAGAAAGATCGTCGGAAGCTTCGGAGGCACGGAGGTCATACTTGTACTTGGTCCGGAGAATCTTCGGCGACGATCGTTGCCGCGCGAGGCGCCGCTCCGGTCTATCAAAACTCAAGCCAGCCTCCCCGCACGTACCTATATTATGCGGTTCTTTTAGGTGCAAAGGCTAGAGCACTAACCCTAAGCTTGTAGGGCATCTCGAAAAAAATCTCAACAGTTCTCGTGTATGCACGCAGTCGAGATCCTCCCCGACCGGTATTCTGGTAATTCAGTTGACCATATCAGCTTTGCCAGTATATTTCGAGCCTCTTGAGATCCATTGACGCTGGTGAATAGGCTTCGAAAATCCTGAATCAGAAACAGCCTTGCTATCTCCTCCTAACATAGACTCAGTGTTTCATAATTCATAATATCGCAATCGGGATTACTTACGGCATCCTTCAGCTCGTTCTCTTCCTTCTCCGAGATTTTCGCGCATGCAATTACCAGGTCCTCGCCTTTTGCACTGATATCCAAGAGGTAGTTGGCCCTGTCAACGATTGTCGCGTCAACGCCGTTCAAGGTCGCGCAGCTTAAGTATCAATTAGCGAGATAACCCATGATGCTTGGCAATGCCTCACCAGCTGCCATAACTCGTATTACTACGGCCGGCTCGAAAGCTATTTGTATGGTCAGCGGAGCTTTGGCATTGTATCGATGTTCGTACTTATATAGATAAGTTACCTGATCCTCTAGGTCTTTTGCCTCACGATCGAGACGCACCTCCATATAGCCGTAGGTTAGGGAGGGTCGAGGTTGCAGGAATCCGTTTTCGATTATCTCATGAAAGTGAGTGGCACCCAGAACTTTGGGTCTGTCAATTCCGAGGCCAAGGAAATGCTCAAAGACGCCGCAGGCTAGGCCGGCACCATCTTGTAAACAGAGTCAGTAATGAAGTCGTAGTTTCTGAAAGAGAGAGATTCTCTTCAAAGGGTATTGTACCGCTTGAGTCAGTTCCTTTGCCAAACTCATCAATGATCACTAAGCTCCGGTGTGTTGTCAGCGTCATCGCAAGAGCAACTTGCTGCAGGTCAATCATGAAGGCACTCTGAGAACGTGATACGGTCTCTCTAGTAGCAATTCGAGTCAATATCTTGTCCGTCAGCCCCACAATCGCGCGGTCTGCCGGTACAAAGCAGCCGACGTGTGCCATATACACAATTAGTGCAACTTGTTTGAGATAAACGCTTTTGCCGGAATAATTTGGTCCGGTCATAATCAGCATGCTGGGTCCTTCCAAGGCGTCGGAGTCAATGGTTTTCTGGAAGACTTCCCTAGTCGCCTCGTCGTTTCCAGCTTGGACTTCTTGAAATTCGGTCGGGTCTGGGGGGCCAGGTCCTCCAACAAGGAAGGTATCGTTGGGAACATATGCTGGAACTGTGAGCTCTTGCAACGCATGCCTGCTAGAGTCAGCATTTGTGCCATCCAGGCAGAAGTCCGAGTGGAAGAATGGCTCACCGACCACCTATGGAAATTGTGGAGTCAGCATTAATCCTTGAAAAGCAAAATTCCGAGCATTAGACCAACGTGAAGGAATACCAAGACTAAGAGCCTTTCGCTCACGAAACATGCTTTACAGCCAGGACTTTGGCCCGGAATAGGAATTTTATGCTCCGAACATGGACATACCTTTGATCTGAATGACGTTATTGCGTGTTATACGTGGTCTGGAGAACTTGTAACTTCTTGCCCCTTGTGCAAGCGCGAGAAGGCTATGATGGTCAGTGAGTAGAGGGAAGTGGTCTGTTTGTAAACCGACCTATCTAGCTCTCCACAAATATCGGAGGCTTGGTTTAGCATAGCTTCTTGCTCTAAAACTCGCTCCCCGAGCTCATGGATGATCTCTATCTCTTTATCTGCGGGTTGTCATCGGCCATTCCACTGATACTGCCAACATCTCGGGGCGTACCGCAGATTACAGCATACATGTCTCCTAGCGTTTCGTCAAGCTCACGCATTCGGAAATCCTTGTAGTATACTCTCGTTGCCGTTGAGAAGATGCGATCCCAGTGCTGATCCTGTATCTCACCTCCTTCCCAGTCGCCTCTACCAGTGTCTGGATTGAGTGGTATTGAGATCAAGAAGCCGATCTGGGGGAAGAAGATGACATTCAAATCGAGACTAAAGATTGCCGGTATCGTCGCGGCAATTTCTTGAGAGGTTAGATTTAGCAAATCTTCGATGCCGTCGTAGGTCCGTTTCATGTTGTCCAACTCAGCGCTGACACCCGACTTGACCACAGTGCGATGCATATCCGCAGACGCGACGAAATCAACCTGAGACGGCGGATTTCAGCATGTGGACTTGATTCTTCCGGGACGAACCAGAATTGCGAGTGCATACTATCCCACTAACGTTCCTTCCTATTCTCGCCAGCCCGTGAGGATCGAGCTTCTGAAGAATCTAGCTCTTGTTTTCAGCTACTCGGGAGCAGATGGTAGGAGATTTCGGTGCCCACTTTCGTTCCAATCTTAAGACTCTCCATGCCGTTTACCTCTGCCAGAGCATCCCTAATTTGCAGCGTATGAAAAGCGAACTACAACAATTAGCATGAATCTTCAGTATTCAGATGCCTTACCGATCGGAGACTCGACCAGATGCCGCTCTTAATCCCACCTCCTCTACTCAACCCATTGCTGATACCCTTTCTCAGATGTATCATCACCGTCCTCATGTTCTTTATCTGACCCAAGCTCTTAACGATACCATTCATTGGACCATTGTTGTCTGGTCTCAAGAACACGCTAGCGGTCTCGAGCCTCTGGTTGATCACGTTCAAATCTAGACTCGGGCGCAGAAAGTACTGCCGGAGAAGATATTTGCCTTGTGGGGTCCTTGCAAAATGGTGAAAGAGGCCGTAGACAGAAAGACCCTCCTTCGATCCAGAGGAGGCATTCGTTGGGCCTTGGCTGTGTGTATTTGGGTTGGATTCTGACTGCAGTATCTGTAAAGAGGCCAAGGTGTCTGCATTGACGAACCTAGGCATTTCGCTTCAGCAGTATGCTCCACATTCGTCGGAAACACCGATGCTTACATTATGCCTTTCAGACTGAACATTTCAATTGTGGAGATACGGAACGAGTTGCCTGGGTTAACATCGTTAGGCAGGTATTTGACCGCTTTCCTCCTTGTTACGTATGTGAGTAGCGCACCAGCACATCCGATAGTTAAGCGGCTTTCTATATCGATCGACGCTGATAACCTTAGTAGTTGACCCTGACGGCCTGTATATCCTGCGTCGATACCCTCGCCGTAGTCATCGTAAGGATCATTATCTGCTGGTGTGATGAATGAAATCTCGGGGCTGCCGTCAGCGAAGAGGCGAAGATTGATGAGCTTGTTCTTCCCAGCGTCGTAGCTGAACTCTTGGGACGGACGAAATTCAAGCACGTAGGGCAGAGAGAATTGGTCACCTATCAGAGCACATAGAGCGTAAGCTGGAGCATTAAATGACGTCTGAGGTCCTTACTATCTCCGTTGGCTGAACCTCGACTCCTTCCATCTGGGTCAAAGTACCGCTCGACGGTCTCGTCCACTCGCATTGATAAAATGACCACCGTGGGCTGAATGTGCAGCTTCACTATCTCCTCATCAGTCCGTGGACAAGAAATTCCCAGAAGCATATTAACAAGTGCCAATTATCTCCAAGCCTCCACATTGAATATCCTCTACCAAATGCAAGCTGCCCGTAGAGGACTCGTAATAACAACAACCGACGGTGCCCCTTTCTCTCATGTCAACGCACATGATGACTTCGTCAGGATCGCTGTCCTCTTCTTGCTCCCCTTCAATGTCATTCTCCCGAGCTACATCGACAGCGGAAGCAGCAACGGAAGAGAGGCTGGAATGTCGATAGCCAGGACGTACATAGAAAGACGGAGCACTCGAGCCAGGATTGTTTCCGGGAAGATGCAGACCGACTCTTTTGGTAGGTCGTTGCTGAGGATGCTTGGTTCGCTGGTAATGACGAAGTGGAGATGATTGGACAAAGGATGATGCACGCGCGTCATTACTTTGGCTCACTGTTGGCGTTGCAGTGATGGAGCCATCACGACGACGCTTGGCGGCAATCATGGTCGCTTTTTAGGAGCGAAGAGAGCGACTCGAGAGAAGAGAGCGAAAGGCCTGTTGGTTTTGGAAATGTGCATAAGTTCAAGCGACCATTCCCGCCCAAGGAAAATCACACACTCTCCATATTATGGAGGAGACTTGGCAAGGTTGTGTTGGATTTCTCAAGACTATCTAAAAATGACATGCAATGTCTATCGAATGCAGTCGCTGTGAGCCGCGATCGATCATCTTTAACCTCGGTCTGTACAATAACCTTCTGATACTAGGGCAGTGTTCCATGCAGTACGCGCAACAGTCAAGAATCTTTTTTCTACTTATGTTCATCAGCCACAAATCTTGTCTCAGACTTGTACAGATAGGGCGGAGGAATGGAAGCAGTAAGGAAGACATCGAGGAAGAGCGTGTTCAATTACCCACAAGAGCAGAAGGCACCTATCTACATCCGGTGTTTGACATGTCAATAGTAACGGGCCGAAGCCCATTTGAAAGGCGGGCCTTCGCCTGGCCGGAAGCTTCTCCTGAGTTACCCTGCTCATACTCTCTTACAAAAAACAGCGAATCTGCATTTGGTTATGTACTTGGCAGAACTGTCAGACTATCTCCCCCATGTGCTATCTCCACTTTTGCTTGTTGGCCACTTCGAATCTCGCCTCTGATTACCCTGTCGGCAGACCAGTTGCAATCTGCTTGGAGATGAGGCGATTCAAATGCCTGGCTCCATATCGAGGGTCAAAAGCTTTCTCTGCTAGCCAATTCCTAATTTCATCGTTAAGCGCGAGCACGATGCGGCGGTCTTCAAGCCTAGCCTGCAACTCATTCAGGCGGATATCGACGATATCCCTTAAAGTTGACTTAGACAGACGACGGAAGAAATTGAACTCATCTAGTCTGTTGAAGAACTCTGGTGGAAATGCTGAGCCTACAACGGCCATGACTGCCTCTTTTCTAGAAGGTTATAGTTCTGACGAATCTTGATGTATTGGGTCAGCAATCACAAGTATATCAGCGCCGAGGTTGGACGTTAATACGATGTGGTGTTGCGAATGTCGACTTTGTGTCCTTGTGCATCTGAGAGAATACCTTTTGCGGCAGCAACAAGGGCGTTGTCAAGTATCCGGACTCCATGATGGACCTCCTACCTCTCCTTTAGACCTCGGAGAATGCTTACTGTCTCTTGCACGCTTGGCTCGCCTACGAGTATGGGCTGAAAACTCCGAGCTAGTGCAGCGTCCTTTTCGATTACTCGGTATTCGTTCAAGGTCGCCGCCCCACAGCATTGGACCTCCCCACGTGACAGGGCAGGCTTGAGTAAGTTTCCCGCATCCAGAGAACACTCTGCCTTGACAAGCCCCAACACAGAGTGCATCTCGTCGATGAAGAGAATCAATACGGGATCGTTTTTCGTCCTACGAGAAAGGATTTGAATGAGGCGTTGGATATGCTGGCTCATGTCTCCGGGATTAGCGTTGCCAGTTCATAATGGTATTTATGAGCCTTGAATCATGTTTACAGAAGAATAGACGTCAGGGCATGTCCCAAAAACACAACACTTGGTATGGAAATTTTTGCGTACCGAGTCACGCCCGATGACTGGATCTAGCTTTCCACCTCTTGCCTTCGATGTCAGGTTCACTCCATACTGTTCTGATGCCAATTCCTCTTCCTTCTTATCATTACCTAGGTTCATTCGATAGGTGCCTCCTGGTAGTCGCGGTCGACCGTTGGCGTAAGAACAGTGGTTCGCTCTGCAGAAGGAAACTGGGAATCGCGATTGGGATTCCAGCTGTTGCGTTCTCGGAGTACATGCTTTAGCAGGCCTCAGCCTTGAAGAAGGTCTCAGCGCTGAAGACGGACATCTTCTGCTCTGGGCAAACCAAGCACGGCTGCATGCTTGGGGCAGGATCCTCGACATTGAAATGGTGTGTGACGACACAGTAGGTAGAAAGTGGACATTACATACTAGTCCAAGTAAACGCTATCGATAATAAAGAGTATCATTTGAATCTAAAGCTTTGCCTTGTCCATGCAACCACCAAACCGTGTTGTAAATTGTAATTGAATCTGGAGTTATCTATTTCCCCGGATTAACCCTTTTCCTTAGCGCCCTTTCGCATATTCACGCTCCACAATTTTTTTGA
This sequence comes from Letharia lupina, assembly GCF_014066315.1. Lineage (NCBI taxonomy): Eukaryota > Fungi > Ascomycota > Lecanoromycetes > Lecanorales > Parmeliaceae > Letharia > Letharia lupina. The sequence goes on from NW_023502984.1 coordinate 1,594,544, forward strand.
CTCCTTACGGCCATTGAAGAATAAGAACACCTTCGATTTCTCGTTCTATCGACTGCACACACTTAAAGGCCCTTACGTCGCACGAAAACAACCATAAGATGGGTTTCACTGACTTCGTTAACGACATGGGTCTTCAGAGTAAGCGATGAAGATTCTTCATAGTACTGTGAAACCTTGTTAACATGTCATGAAGCTTTGGAGTCATGGCTTCGCACAAGATCCTACATCACCGGGTAAGCTCTCGAGAAGCAGCTCGTCCTGCGTTGAATCCTCGTAGACATACCCTTTCCTTTCCCTTAAGGGCCTTTAAGGGGACTACCTCTTCCTTCTACTTTACCTGATGAGAATACATTGGTCCGTGTTTCTGAGGAGCCCAAGACACTCCTTGTGAAGAAATTCCAAGCGCCATGGGCGCATCTCTCTGACCCAGTTGTTTTGAACGCTGTTCCGATACTGAACCTCTTTTTGAACAGCCAATAGCTAATGATGATCAAGCTACGGTCCATCTCAAGCCGACGTCGCTACATTCAAAGCATTGAAGTCCACGCCTGAGCCAGCTAAATACCCTCACGCCTACCGCTGGTATAAGCACATGCAATCGCATGAGTCTGAATTTGGTTCGCTCCCTGGCGACCCTTCCAAATCACACACCGCCTACGGCCCTGAGCAAAGCGAACTTCCTACCAATCCCAAAGCACCTACTGCCGTTCCTGCAGCCGAAGCCGAGGATGATGAAGACGATCTCTTTGGGTCAGATGAATCGGAGGATGAGGAGGCTCAGAAGGTGAAAGAGGCAAATCTAGCGGCGTACAAGAAGAAGAAGGAGGGCAAGGTGAAGCCTGCGGCGAAGAGTATTGTCACGTTAGACGTCAAACCTTGGGGTAGGTCTGATGAGTTCAATTATGAGGGACTCTAGACTGACATTCTTAAAGATGACGAAACCGATATGAAGGCATTGGAAAAGAACATGCGCTCCATTGAGATAGATGGGCTAACGTGGGGTGCATCCAAGCTTGTGCCGGTAGGATACGGCATCAGCAAGCTGCAGGTCAATCTGGTCGTTGAGGATGAGAAGGTCTCAATCGACGACTTGCAAGGCCAGATTGAAGGCGACGAAGATCATGTGCAATCCACTGACGTGGTGAGTTAACTTTGGTCTGTAGAATTTGGATCATCAACTGACAATGGCATACTCCAGGCCGCTATGCAGAAGCTCTAGATAAGGCGATGGAAAATGATGTAAATAGAAAGCGTTGCTGCATGACCTTGGTCACTTGCCTCTATTCCACTTGTCACATCGACGGTGTCATGAATAGCATCCTCATAGACCAAAACAATGAGCTACAAAAATCAAAAGGCATACTTGCAGTCACTCATCGAACTTGCTTTGTATGTCAAGTGGGCTAAGCGCATTTATCATAAAGCGCCGACCCTGAAACGCGTTTTTTGTATAGGAGGTCTTTCTGGAGCCAAGAGAACCAAATCAAGCTCTAACTACACTTTATATGCCTATCAGCTCTTCTCTCGACACTTCACCTGGCATTGGGCCCCAAATTGATGTTGATGTTGACCCACACCTTGCTGAAAAGCCTCGATAATGGCCGTAGCGGGTCCTAGAATTGACAGTAACCTTACACATATGGCCCTGGGAGGAGACCATAGACCGAATCCCTGACGGTGCCTGGCATGAAATCGTGCAAAGCGCCGTGAGACTCAAATTGGCCTCTCCTCAATGACAGCAGAGCTTTAGATACGTTCGTCGCAATTTGCATGTTTCGAGGACAGGCGTCTGCCGTACTCTCTTCAAATCGGCAATTGGAAGGAAGATTGGGCGGCGAGAATGTGGATGATTCGGTGGCTGAAAGGACCTGGAGATATGTTCGTAGTTCTATCTTCCGACTCAGGACGCGTATTGTTGATTGCAGTGGGATGGTCCTATCGGAGAGAACAGACCACTATGTGTGGACAGGCTTGCCAGGGAACCGCGGTGTTTCAAAGAGAAACATGTGCACACATGTTTGAAATGATGGGAATGATCATACCCTGATCATTACCCTGGCTTCATCCCAGCCTGCTGCTGGGCAAGCGTCAGTTCCATGTTTGTCGGGAGGATGTTGGCGGCTGATGATCTCATGTGCATTAACGAAAAGGGATCGTCAGGAACGCTCCAAACAAATGACTTTAGTCCGAATACTATCCGCAGCCACCACGTTCAACGACCATGATCATTTGTTTTGTCATGAGTACTTCAAGTCGTAGCATCGCCTGAAGATCATGAAGGGATTGGTCTCCTATAACTTGGAAGCCAAATTGGGCCTTCCGACGCCGCTCTAGGTCGCAAGACTAGCCCTCTGCAATCAAGCTGCGCATGTGTTCAAAAATGGTGAAGACGGAGATGGTCGTAGACCATGAGAAAGAAACAATCCATCTCCTGTCCTAAGAGAAAGTACGCCTCAGAGAACGCAAGAATAGAGCAAGGATTCCGGTCATTCGGCCGAAACAAAAGTTTGCGAAAGGCTTAGACAACACTACCTACCTCATCAGTCTCTAGACGCACACCAGGAGAGAATGAATACCGACCAATGCTTCGCTATAAGGAAATGAAGTCTCTGGTGCTACGATACGAACAATAGGCGTTCGCCGACGAAAAACTAGAGATATTAAATTCTCAGCTCCGTGATATGTAGATTATTGTTACTGTTCCCAGAGTGGCGTCTGGATAGACCGTATCCCAGATGGACCTGAAGACTATAGCAATATAGGGTTATTAGCCAACGGAGATGAAGACAAAGATGAAGAGTCAGTTGGTGTTCGCTTGATATGAATAGCCCCCTCGGCCTCTTATTAAGCGGAAGCGAAAACTCTAGTAGCAGTCGGTGGCAGTGAGGGGAACGAATCATAAGGCGCACAAGCGCATTCCAATTATTCAGCACACCGGGGGGTAACAACATCGGCCTGGGCTCAAGGAGTCAGGGTTGGACCATGATGAAACAAAGCAGCTGCGTCCCGCTACGATACTGCTACCGCTACCTCTACTGCTACTGCCATTGCTACTTCTTCTACTGCTACCAGCCAGTACTGAGATTGGACAGTAGTGCTGCCTTTTGGAGTTGTGTCAGCCGCTAGAATGTTGCATCCGAATGTTCCATCTTCCATCTTCCGTGTTCCATCTTGCACTGTTCCACATGCCACATGGTCATGAAAGGATGGTCCGCGTCATCTCCGTCGGATACGGACGGACTTATCGCCGCCCCCGTCTCTACGGAGCCCTACGAGCACGTTGTCGTTCTCGTGCCACTCATCACTTAGAAAAGGAAACAGATGACTCAGACCCTAATTCTGTATTTTGAAATCTCGAGATGGAGATGATGAAGAAATTCATGGTCATACCAGTGCCCGGTAGACATAGAGTATTAGCCAATTCGGATCCAGGGGATCAGTGTGGGGATGGAACCATGGAGTTTCAGCCGCACCACATGTTTCATGCACGCTAATCCCGATCTAGGCAACGGAGCAGAGAATGACTCTCTGCACAATGCACATGCTTCTGAAGGGTGAGTAAACCGAGGATGAAAAGGGCACTTATCTGCCACCGCCATTTGGCTGATAAATCCCTGTGGTTTGCTCCGAAGCTCCAATCTCTTTTCCCAGTCAATGCAGCCTTCTCGTGTAATCAGAGGCGAGTCGAGTCACGGGAGGGAAGAATGATGCCAAAGCTCGGAAACCCCGAACGGGCGCCCTATGCGAAGCCCGCACGCAATGGCCCGTTCGATAGTCGTCAAACTCGGCGTTTGGCTTGCGAGGCCAGGGTGAAATCCTTGGTCCCATGACGATGGTAACTCGCGAACAGCCTTCTCACCTTTTCTGACCGCCATTCCAGGCACCGGGCATTTCGCGCAGCACTGCCCACTACTGCCCACTTTGTAGGAGCTGATAGCCTGATGGAGATTTGTCTGGCTCGCGCCGATTTGATAGGAGCCCATGATTAGATATGCCATTAATAGTAGCCGGGAACCGCTTATTAGTCTTGATTCCACAATGGTGACTAAGTCGAGGAAAAAGACCAGTATACGGTTTAGCTCACCTGAGCCCTTACCAGAAGAGGAGACCAAGTCGCGCGATTTGTGCAGCCCTATGGCACGTTCTATTGTTAATCCAAGCTAATATGGTCAAGTGGAACGGCTTGATGCTGGCTTCGCCTAAATCCGCAGTCAAAGCCCCGAGGTCCATGGGGAGGGAAAGGCTAATTGTCAAATTGACTGGTGGAGAGTGCGTTGAAATGCATTGCTATTGGTGCATTATGATGTGCATCAAGCAATTTTTGCGACTGCCTGAGGAAGCTTGACCTCCAAGACGGTCAAAGACCGTACCACATGCCGCACGCTGTAACGTTGAGGGCAACGCAACGTTCCCCTCTTCAAGGCGCCCCAAATTTGGCATCATTGGCATCGTTGCCGTCTCATTCGTCCCTGGCCTTCCAGAGTGCCTGGTCCTTGTTATCTCGTGTGCATTCGATTCTGGCAGATCCAGCAGTCCTAGAGTGGTAGCAATCAGTACAGTGCTTGGTAAAGGTACCTACCTCTTGTGCTGCTCGAGTTGGAGCTACGTACTTTTAGATACCTACCCTACGGACCCCATCTCGCTACAAGGCTGCAGGCGATGATTAATGTGGGATCGTCGTGGTGCCACGTTCGGGTCGTGCATGAATCATGAAGCACCCTGCATCCTCTAGCATCCTCTCGGTAATTCCATGTGCGTGCAGGGATCATCTATTTGATCCGTTTCCAGCTGCTAGGTACGCAAAAGTAGTGTATCAACGAATAAACACACGGCTCCAATATCCCTCCGCCGCAGCGATTATATTAATACTGCCAGACCTCCCCTCCAAATCCCTCAAACTTCCTAATCACTTCATACCTCGGATACGCCCGGTACAGACTAACAGGCTTCTCTGGTAGCAGTCCCTGCCTGATACTCACCGCCCACTCACCTCTCCCACCCCCAGCCAGCCTTTCACATGAGAACCATGCAACGCAATAGCAGCTACTCGCTGCCCTACCCAGGCCCAACTTCACCCAAATATTCTTCAAGCCATAGTACCAGCAGTGCCTTCAGCGCCAGCGCCAACCCAAACGAAGACTGGACCAAGATATCGGACCTGGCTGAGCGTCGACGAATACAAAACAGGATCGCTCAACGCAACTACCGTAAGTGTCGCCATCCTCACTCGACCGTAAGTAAGTCAGCTCAAAGATTAGTGCTGAAGAGTGAATAGGCAAGAAGATAAAGAGACGTCTTGAAGATCTCGAACGAAGAGCAGGTTCATCATCAGCCTCACCGGAGCAGTCACACGCAGAGCTAGCGCCCATGATTCAAGAGAGCCACACACATCGGAGGAATGAGGAGGGAGTGAAGCGAAAACCATCGAAACAGGACTCGGCAGCTTCAAAAGGCCGCCGCAGATCACCAGAACCACTCTTGACTCCATACTCGACACCAAAGACCGGCCGTTCATCAAAGTCACCATATCACTACCACAGAGAACTCTCCATCTCCCCTCCACCTTCGTACAACTACTCGTATTCGCTACCCGAGCCCGTTATCCAGGCACCTTATCCACAACATTCGCCCTTCAACACCCTACCTGCACCGTATCCTGACTACTCCGGGCAACCGCAGTACCTCCCGCCGCTCCCGACGACATTGCCTAGCATGGTGCCATACGAGCTTGGACCATCAAAACACAACGGCTTTCTCGACGAGGACATCCTCAGTCAATATGAAACCGGCTATGCACCATTCGCCGGCATAGATCTGCCTATGCAACAGTCCTATCAGGACTCCAATGCTCATGTAAATCATCCCGAGTACAGCTTCCACTTTCAGTAAATTTGCTACTATCCAATGTCTTTTCTTATCTCCTGTTCCAGAAAGAAAAGATGTCTCAATTTTCAATGTCTTTTCTGGCCAACAATTCACGGGATCATGGCTAACGGCATATCTGACAGACACCGCCCTTGTCGCATTCACATTCATTCGAGTATTCGAGGGACGGATCGCCATCGATGATCTTTCCAGGGACACCGGTCTCGATACCGGATTCACCTCGACTTGTCATTCGGTAAGAGTGGGCAGGATTTCTTTATGGCGGCGGAGTTGGGCGTCTAGGGACTATATAAGGAGAAAATCTATGATATCGGCGGCGCTTGTCAGGCAAAGATCGGTTTCTGGAGCGTGACCAACTGCGACGAGACCGGTGGCCTTTCTCAACTTCCATGTAAAATTTAACCCTTTGTCGTACGACATAGACCATATCATGCGAGCATCAGCTGCGGTTCTTGCCACGGCCAATCACGCTCCCTTGTGAATTGTCCAGAGCGATGTACTCATCGAGCCCCTGGTGCTTCCTATACCGCGCTTGTGTTGTAACGGCCCTTTGCTTCATTGATCGTATAGTGGTGACTAGGGTCCAGCTGGAATACATGTTCGGCTCTAAAAGTACTGACGAGGGTATTCAACGTGAATCACCGCTGTGTTGCCAATTGCAGCGAGAATTGTGCTCTGGAATGGGGGTACGTTTGTGTGGATGAAACAGCCGAAGAACGGGAAATGAACTTTCGCACTAGCGCTTACACTAGTCACAGAGCTTTTGACTCGTTAAAATTTGAACGATATCTAGTCTACTCGATCATCCTCAAAAATGTTTCGACTGAAGAGGCAGCGGCTCACAACTGATGGCCTTGATCGAGTCACCACGGCTAGCGATGATGCTATCGGTCTCGACGGAGAAGAATCGCAAGATACCGCCAAGGAACAACGGACAAAACAGCAGAAAGGGCGTTCGTTATTTGTTCGCTCACTACCCGAGGATGCTACATCAGAGAGCTTGACCAACTTTTTCTCCCAATCTTTTCCTCTTAAACACGCAACCGTTGTTATCGACTCAGAGTCCAAGCAGTCCAAGGGGTATGGTTTCGTCACTTTTGCCGACGTCGAGGACGCTCAAATTGCCAAAGACACCTTCAATGGATCTTTGTTCGAAGGCCGAAAAATCAAGGTCGAGCTTGCAGAGCCTCGACATCGTCGAGCAAACCAAGATGGGCTCACTGGTGCTACGAAAGCGAAGGCTCGGCCAGGTCCGCACAAACGTGAAGTGCAGCAGCCACCAAAACTCATTGTGAGGAATCTGCCTTGGACAATCAAGGAGCCAGAGCATCTGGCAATCTTATTCAGAAGCTACGGCAAGATCAAACACGTCACTCTGCCCAAAAAAGAATTGGGTCTATCAGCTGGGTTTGGCTTTGTTATACTACGGGGAAGGAAGAACGCAGAGAGGGCTTTGGAAGGTGTTAACGGGAAAGAGGTTGACGGAAGGACACTGGCTGTGGATTGGGCCGTGGAGAAGGAGATTTGGGAGACAATGCAAACTGGAAGTACGGGACCAGAGACTCCGGACCGAGATGTAAATGCCCCCCCAGTGGAGGAGCATGGCGAAAGCGTCAACCCGGAAGATAGCCACCACATCGATGTCGAAGACATTCCACAGAGTGATATCGAGCGGTCTGCTTCCTCGGTTCGCGAAGATAGTCAACCCACGTCGATGGAAGACAAGGACGTCGACGAGGGTTCGGTAGCGCGGACGAAGGACAGCAGCACTTCGACTCTGTTCGTACGGAACCTCCCATTCACCAGCACAGACGAAGTATTGACAGTTCATTTTGAGCTTTTTGGCCCTGTGCGGTATGCAAGAGTAGTCCTCGACCATGCGACTGAACGACCGAAGGGTACAGGGTTCATCTGTTTCTACAACAAAGAAGACGCGGATTCTTGTCTTCGAGAGGCTCCTAGGATGCAGCTCACACTAATTCCAGGGAGCACAACGACCAAAGGCACAGGTAGTTCCTCGACAAAGCAATCCTTACTCGAGGATACGAGCCTGGACCGTTCCGGACGGTATACAATGGAGGGTCGGGTGCTCCAACTGTCTCGAGCAGTAGATCGCAACGAAGCTACGCGACTTACATCTGCCAGCAGCAATGTAAGAGATGCCCAAGATAAAGATCGAAGGCGATTGTATTTGCTCTCAGAGGGCACTGTACCCTCTAATACCCCTCTTTATGGTCAGCTGTCGCCGTCCGAGATTAAAATGCGAGAGGACAGCGCAAAACAGCGCCAATCGCTCATTAGAAGCAACCCTACGCTCCATTTCAGTTTGACACGTCTGTCTATTCGTAATCTGCCACGTAGCATAACTTCTAAGGGTCTCAAGGCCCTTGCGAGAGAAGCTGTTGTCGGCTTCGCAAAAGATGTCAAAAGTGAGCTACGAAAGCAGTTATCGAAAGAGGAGCTCTCACGAGGTGGCGAAGAGATGAAGCAAGCCGAGAAAGCTCGAAAAGCGAAAGGAAAAGGCATTGTCAAGCAGGCCAAGGTTGTTTTCGAGGGCAGGGAAGGGAGCAAGGTAACAGAAGACAGCGGCGCCGGTCGAAGCAGGGGCTATGGCTTCATTGAATATTCCTCACATCGGTGGGCTCTAATGGGGCTTCGGTGGCTGAACGGGCACGCAGTGGGGCCTGCAAAAAACTCCGACGGTACGAATGATAAAGAGAGAAGGAAGCGGCTGATCACAGAGTTTGCGATCGAAAATGCCCAAGTAGTTGGAAGACGGCACGAGAGGGAGACAAAAGCTAGAGAGAGATCAAGACTCGTTTCTGAGAAACGGGAAAATGGGGAAATTCCAAACATTGTGTCAAAGCGTTTGTCCAAAGACCAATTGATGGCTAAGACGCGAAAAGGTATGAAGAGGAAGCGAGTATCCAACCCAAAGTCTCTTGTGCAGGATCCTACACCAGAAGGCCCGAATGCCAACGCAGCAAGCGATGAGTCGGGAAAGTTCGCAAAGCGACAACAGATAATCGGAAGGAAAAGAATGATGCGAAGGTCTAGAAGTCAGGCAGTATCTAAGTGACGAGTAGCGTTCGCATCATCAATTGTTGATTGAAAGATGAAGGTGGACAGACGAAATGAAGCAGTCAATTCTCTCAGCTCGCACATAGCGAAGAATTTGAAGGCCGCAATCTGGTAAAGCAGATACATGTGTTTGTAATCCAAGTTACGAGTAAGGCCGTATTGCTCAGCGTGCGATCTGGATTGAACCGTGCAGTACCAATACCTGAGTCACTTGCTCTTCCCCATGGGATCTCTTCCAAGAGATGTGATCAATCTCCACAACAGTTCCTTCCTTTCCGATCTTCACCGCGTGTGCTTGTCAAAGCTGGCATCTCGATCATGTAAACAGATATATACCAATAATGTGACATGTCTTTGGTGCAGGGGATTTGTCCCATCCGCGTGAGTGTTGCAATGACTGACAACATTATTTCGGGCAATGCAATGGAGCTCCAGCTATGCCCGCACTGCCTTAGTTTACTGCTTGCTCTCGGCGGAGACATATTTGGACGCGTTCTGCAGGAGCTTTACGCGACAGCAGGCCCAAGGCTGGAGATGATACGGACACCTGAGCCGTGACTATCAATAAGGAACAGCGTTCGATGAGCCATCCCTGGTTGCCTGAAGAGCTACCTGCTTCCCAGGAATAACAGATCATGCGTCCTGCTTTCTCGATACTCGATGCCGGCCAACCGCAGGCACGTATGCATCTCGCACTCGCACGAGCGACAGCTAAGCCATGCTGGTTGCTGCAGAATCTCGTCGATCTCAACCACGGATCGTTTAGATGCAAACATCCACTCGCGTTGATGCATGCAGCCTAACAGGGATGTGGGGGCCAGCACGAGGATCTCCGAACTCGGGGCTTCCACGGATGAGGCTCTCGAGTCTCGAGGCTAAAAAAAAATGTCGAACCGCAGATGACCGGAGACTGATACGAGCGGGGCGTTATTTTTGCGGGAAATAATCCGCCAAGCCTTTTTCACTATCACATTGACAGAGTAAACATAATCGTCAAAGCGCAATCGTGCTGCACAACGGGGCGTTGTATTTCGCGCTTCTAGACCATTCAGAGCTGCACCTTGCCCACTATGTTGTATCGCTTGCTGAAAAATGTGTACCAATCCTTAAGGACACCTTTCTCCTTCTCCGGCAAATCCTGCCACTCAGGTCTACAGTCCTCAGGCTTGAGTGAAGATTGAGCGAGGGCTCGTGAGGCATCTCTTCCGGCAAACACTGGGATTTTGGTCAGCTGTTGAATTTGTGTCGGCAGAGGATTTGGAAGCTCAAATCGGAACGGCGTGTCGGTACCATTGTATGGGTTCTTGGGAGAGTAGGCTGTGTTGCTGGAGACATCGAAGACCGTGCCCATGATGGCGACGTACGTAGGATACGAAGAGTCGGTGCCTGTCCCATATTCCGTTCAATTAGCCAAAATTAGGTCCCATTTCCGCAGATGCGGTATATAGCAGTCGTACCGTCACACTTGGCGAGGTCTTCAACCCTGATAGGCTCATCTCTGGGCGGGTTGAGCTTTGGGGGATCTTTAGGAGCGAACCTCTTGGGCTCTTCAATATACCCTGTTTCAGCCATGGCGGATGCTTGCGGCGATGTTGTTGACTGAAATAATTAGAGGGTTGCTTGACTGCGCACTGACTTTCCTGAAGCTGGTGTTCGTAAATGATGAGTCGTCAATAAATATTGGGGGGCTACAAGTTGCGTGGGGTGTGGGGAATGTCATTGTGAGCTAATTTCCTTATCGATAGGTATGCACTTACGCCCCACTTAGCGGGGCTACTGGGGGCCAAAAATAAGGTACCTACTTATGTCATTCTTAGTGGCTACGGACTAAGATACGGAGCTTCTCGTTCTCGCAAGCAGTCCCTGGGGATCGACTGGTTAAGAATGTGCCTCGGCGGTGGACAAGTAAAGTGCTCAACTTCCCCCAAAATACCTAGAATTTTGGCTATGCTTGGCACTAGAGAACTAAGTCCGACTTGCCATCTCGTCTGGATATGCCCACGACGACATCAAGGTGCCTTGACCGGCTTTTGCACCATCAAGGTCAGCAACGAATGGACGATCTCCGCTGCAGCCAATACTGTTGTTTCGCCTGGATTGTCGTAGATCGGAGCAACTTCCACAACGTCTGCACCGACGACGTTGGTGCCTTCGAGACCGTCCAAAATAGAAAGCAGCTCCCTTGTTGTCCATCCTCCAACCTCTGCTGTTCCAGTGGCTGGTGCAAAGGCAGGATCAAGCACATCAATGTCGACGGATATATAGACCTTAGTATTACCGACCCTTTCCCTGAGTCTCTTGATCACGCCGTCCACGCCAATGCGGTCAATATCTCTGGCCTTGATAGTATCAAAGCCGCAGCGCAGGTCGTTGCGTATGTCTCCCTTACGTCTTATCAAAGGTGCTCTGATTCCCGCGTGGATGGACGAGTTTTGTATCAAGCCTTCCTCATACGCAATGTGGAGGAAGGTTCCTACAATTTTGTTTGAGTTGGCATCTTGACGTCCTGGATTCCACAAGGGAGGCTTTACCGTGATTTACGCCACTGGATTGCTACTGATCAGCCGAGCGAGGATCTTTTGGGGCAGCCTTTGGAAAGAGGCTTACGCATATTGTGACAAACCTCCACCCAAAACATTCGGATCCCATGTATCTGCAATACATTATGTTTAGCATCATTGAAGCATTTGGATGAGGCTATCTACCTAAATGGGAGTCAAAATGAATGACTGAAACTGCGCCCCATCGCGACGCCGCAGAGCGAAGCGCTGGAAGTGTGGTACTAAGGGGTCTCGACCTCAGCTTTTCTGTCTTAATGTAGCAATCCTGCTTCGAGACAGTTTCCGGTAGAAAAGAAGCAGCTGATACCATCTTCACATATGGCTTGGGGCTTCAATGGTGGTACTCATTTGGAAGAAATTGATCCGATAATACATACGTATGATCTCCTCCTAGCGTAATGATACGAGGTATCAAGGACTTCTCTATTGCCTTAGCCTCTCGACCGGAGACGACCTTTGGCCATGCATCCACATGTAAGCAATGTGTTGAAACTAGTAGCCGAAATAGCGTTACACCTCAGACTTGTGCTGAATGAGACATTGAGAGTTGAGCTCTTACCTTGTGTGCCTTGTCCAGCTGCTTCAAGGCAATGGTATTGTCAAGAAAGGTTATGGGGGCATCTCCACAGTCTAAGATCTCAGCCCAGCTCTTATAAGAATTCTGCCCTGTCAGGCTGGTCAGTTTTGGCAGGATCGGGTGAGGTGGGAAAGCCTCACCGGTATATATGCTCCAAGCAAAGGATGCAGACATTCGGCGAGAACCCCGTCGAATACCAGTGGGTCCAAACCGAGCTCCTGGTCTTGCAGTCACGGCCTTTTGGATGTTAGCCAATATATCCTACTCTCAACCCACCACCCTGATGTTCTGCTGTTTCACGATTTCGATGCATGTATACACATAGATAATACTCTGGTTACGTTGCTGCCTCCGTATCATGAGTAGAATTAGATAAGGAGTACTGACTGTGTCGAATGGTGCCCCCATAATGGCGATATCGTATGCGTCCACATCCGAGTCTCTGAAACAATTGGCGTATGGCAAATTCGCAAAAGTCATTAGGCCAGAAAAATCGCTACCAGTTGCGATATCGACGTCGTCATCGTTAGTCAGGGGCTGTTGAAGTCTTTTGATGCCGGAGACTGTTGGGAAGTTGATGTCACGAGTATCAACAGAGAATGGCAGCAAGAGAAACGTTGCGTGCAAAAATACAGCTCCAAACATGATTTCAATAGGAGAGAAAAGGGTCTTTTCAGCGAGGCAATGTAAATAGAAATAAAGCAGAACTTCTTTTCTAAAACAATCAAAGTACAAGGGGGAGGCCAAGTATCCAATGGCAGCATCGATACCTCCTGGAAATGATTGTTTTAACACTTTAGTACTTAAGAGACCTGAAAGTATGCGTCAAGTAGCCGCGTTTCTGCTAAGGAAGCGCCAAGTGGGATGACTAGTAGCCATACAACACATACCCTACACAGACACTTGAGTAACGTAGAGTACGCGCACTCCTACAACGGCCGCAAGAGGCTTCACAAAATGAACTTGGAATCACTGTTACTCACAACAAGCATTTACAAAAATGCCCGGTGGGGAGTACGGGGGTCGAAGGCTTGTTCAGAGATCGTTGTTTTCTATCTTACGTTGTAAAGTTGCGTGGTATAGGAACAATTGAAGATCGGGTATACGCAACCAGCTCACATAAATCAGTCCTCAAACAAAATTCCATAGGGAGACAACGATTTGTAAGTCCTTCGGCCAGATGGCCTGCCACCCATGCCTGTCTCTCTCTCAGCACCAGATCGTCCGGGCATGTTGATGGCTGCCTTCTGTGCACCGTCTCCGTCAAAGCTAGGGCGCCCAGCAATCTTCACTTTCGGCTGCATGGTGTTTTGGATTGGCGAAATAGCGCTACCTTGACTTGCGGGCCTACTGTCAGCGCCTCCAATCGAGGTTCTGCTTTCCTGGGCAACAGAAATGCGTCGATCACTGCTTGAGGTGACAGAATATGCTCGTCCAGCAATCTTTGGCTCCGGCCGAACCACGAGAGGCTGTTGAGCTGAAACACCCATTTCTGACGGCTGCCGGAGCATCGGCCGCCTTGGCCTGGGCTTTCCAATCTCGTCGGAAATTATGGACTCAGAGGTGTCGCTCCATATGCTGGTAGAAACGCCACAAAGATTGCCCCTGTGTCGTTTTTCGTCCGACGGTAGGGCATCTGCCGTATGGTTTGACCCTTGCCGGCTGGCACTACTCGTCTCTTGTGGAAACTGTTCGCGCTCTCCCTCCCCGTCATCTTCATCGTCTACAAGGATCACCATCCAGACCCCTATGGTATCGTTGACGCCTAGAAGCGGGGTGCAGTGAATCCATCGAGCTCGAGATTTCGTGGCGGTTTTGGATACCCACTGTACCTTGGCGGTAACTTTCCTGCCAACTTCAAGAGCATGAGCAAGGTCGCCGCGGACCCGACTACTGCCCCCAATCCGACTCAGCAGAGGTGACTGGAGGATTCCAGGTATCCGCAGATCAGGCGAGGCAAACAGGATACGGAGTGATGGATACGGTCGAACCAGAAGATACTGAGATTATCAGCGAAACTGCCTAGACATCGTGTTCCGTACCAGGTACTTACGGTTTTATAGTAGCCCAGAGGTGGAGCACTTCCCTGTCCATTGAGTTGAAAACTATCATCTAGGTCTGTAAGAGGCGTTCTAGACGTTGAATCATCATCTCGCTGCCTTTTCTCCGACTCTGTATAGATGAAACCCTCTTCAGACTGAAGCTGTTGACGCCGTCTTAGCGTAATCAGCTGTTCCAGCTCTTGCGAATTGAACGCTTCGCTCAGTTGCTCGAATTCGTCCCGTTGGAGAGTCTCTTTCGGGATGTCTCGATTCGTCACATGGCTTCGATGCTCGTTGTTGCGTTCGACGATTTTCTTTAAAGTCGCAAGCCCTGTACAGTCGTTGACAAGACCAGTGATATCAACTTGAGCGCCAAGGTAATACCTGACCTTGCCAGATTGATCACGCAAGGGTACACACATGATGAGGTTAATGAAAGGCGATCCATCCTTGCGGCTGCATCACAATGACAATTAGATTGTAGGGGGTTTCTTGTTGAAGAATACTTACTAATTCAGTAGGACTTCGCAGTGTTCCCGCTCAGCATCAAGGGAGGAACGAAAGCGAGAAATCCCAAACAGGCTTGTTCTTGCTCCTCCCAGTGTGCGGCAATTGCGCCCAAGGAATTCAGTCCTCGGATATCCTGTCATTCTGTGGAATTCTACAAACTGTTAGCTAGTTTGACAACAATGGGTAAGTTAGGCGCGGGGATCACCTTCGGAAGTGAAGACAATTGGATTGTCTGGACGAGACGGATCTGAGAGCACGAAGACTTCAGCCAGGCCATCCGCAATGCCGGGCGATCCCGGATCCTCCTTTCCAGTGACCCTGTCTACCAATGCCACGTCAACTGTCCGAACATAAATATATGCGATGAATGCTGGTAGATCGTCTTTTACAAGAACATCCAACGCTCGATCAGCCTTGTCCTCCATGACCCAAGCCATTGTGGCGCTGTTGGCTTCTGAGGTAAAGGCATGACCAGGGATCGGTTCAAGGCCTCTGATGATAGCCTCTGCATATCTGATAGTTTTCAATGCTTTGACGGCATCAAGATAGTAAGCGAGTATAGGAACAGAGTCTGGCCGATATGTGCGCAGGAAGTCAGTGAAGTTCAAAGACAATGTAGAGTCTGCAAGGATCAATTGGAGATGCTCGCGAGAGAAGAGCAGCTCCGAGCGCTTCTCCAGAGGCGCGATTGATTCAATCGCATTTTCGTTATTATCAGGGGGGTCTTCCAGAGAAAAGTCACGAGTTTTGGGTTCTTCGCTCTCAATTGAGGCAGCGAGACCACGATCGGAGCTGCGCCACGGCCTGACAGTATTGAGGTCGTCATCCAATTCCGCTATAGGTGATAATGGGGGTGGGCTGTCCGTCTCGCAGGGTTCTGAAGAGACGTGTGGAGCACCGAAAGGTGTAGCCTCAGATGTCGAATGTTGTCTGCTGTTCATTGAGCATTTGCGATACGGCAAGACAGTTCGGAGAAGAACACGTACTCGTCTAGGCGTACCAAAAACGCCGTGGCAGCGCTGCGATTGGAAGGATTGTAAAAATCATATTTGGAAGGATCGAAGCCATCATCGTTCTTGAGCCCATAGTCCACGCCTGGGGTTGGGACTTGGAGTACATGGCCATTGATTTTGTGTGTCATATAGTTATTGGCCATGAGCGGCAAATAAATCTAGTATGAACGTAAAGCCATGCAGCGTACGCGCAGCCCGCTCAATCTTCTAATATCGCAGCTATACACGAATGGTCAAGTAAACACGGACTTGATTGGGGATTAGGTTTTGTAAGCTTTTTTGTGGAAATGACGCCAGATGGCAATTGAAAATGGAATAGTGATATTTCAAATAACAATCATGATGACAGAAGAATATCTATTAAGTAACGTAGAAAGACTGAAAGGGAAGAAGTGGAAAAGAAAATGAAACATCCAATTATTCTTTTTTCCATCCTCGTATTATCATACGGTATTATTATTATCGCAAGTCGTGACGCAAATCGACCGAGGGGTCCAACAGAATACCAAATGACAATGTACAAGGGAGCATCCCTTAGGCTCTAAGCTAGCAATTTAGGAGCTTGGGCGTTGAGTTATTAAAGTAACAATGCACCAGGCGTCACTGTGCCGTGGGTACGGACCAATGATAAAGAGGAAAGGCATGGATTTGGTCTGAATGACATCGGAGCAGTGCCCTTAAGGTCCCTTGTTTTGAGGCCCTTTTGGGGAATGGTCGTGAGGCTCGCAAGCTTGACTGTCCTGGGTTGACCCATGAGCTTGCGCCATACAGTGTAGCTCATCACACTGCCGTTGCATGTAGGCATGCATGGTAGATCATCGCCGGGCCAGGATCTCGAATCGTTTTTTTGAATCTCGATGCCTCGATGGCCTTTCGATCGTGTCCTTATAATTAATGGCCAAAGGAAACTTTGCCGAAGGTCAATGATCATCGGGAACGCAAGCTGATTGGCTGGGAATGGGGGGAAAATTGGACATTGGACCCTTCATCTGTTCAGTCTGCACCATCTCGCAAACTGTAACCGAACCCGTAGCTTCTGCCACAGTGAGCTATGACCGAATATGGCCTTGGTCTAATTGGATGCCGAGTGCAATATGCATCCCGGTCACATCTTCTGGCAAGTCAAACCGTCAGAGAAGCAGAAAAATTTAGGGAAACAGCCGCGGCTCTTCCATAAACCCTCGCTTTTCAGGCAAATGCCATTCTCTTGGATCAAAGTTTACCGGTGACAATGTCTTTGGTAACGAGAGAAATGGCTGCTCAGAATGGAAAATTGAATGGCGACTTGAAGCAAAGTGACGACCGACTCCCCATCGAGCGTGCAGGCAATACTCAGCTCGCGCAGCGCAAAGGCTCATACAACAACAAGGGAGACGAGTTATCGCGAGACTACAACCCGCCGCCCTCCTCCTACTCCGTTCCCAAACAGCATGGAGGCCTCGACAAGAGCGCAAACGGACTGGCCGACTTCTTCAGTACCGAGGTGTTCCAGATTGTCTTACACAATCCCACCACTGCCCATCGTCTTCTCAAGTTCAGTCAAGCTCGCATGTGTGGGGAGAATATGGAATTCTTGGAGAAGGTTGGTGCCGCCGCTCTTCCACTAATTTGCCTCGCTTATGGTGGTGAATCTGCGTAGGTGGACCGTTACAATGCCCTCTTGGACGAGTTGACGACCATCATGACCGATATACATTACTCCTATACGGCAACCGAGGCGCCCAAACAGCTAGGCATTCATGTGAACTTGATGAGACGGATGAATGCAGACATCAAAGCAAGCACCATGTCAACTCTACCGTCCATGGAATCGATATTCACAGAAGCACAAGACAGCGTAGAAAATATCCTGAGAACTGCCGTCTACCCACGCTTCGTCAAGTATCAGATGACCAACAGCGCTTCCAAAGCCTTGTCTACCGACCGCAGCAGATACCAAGGTCTTGGAGACTGCTTCTGTTTAACAGACCCGAACAAGGCTGACAATCCCATTGTTTATGCATCGGATGGATTCGTTTCTGTGACCGGCTACTCAAGGCCCGAAGTCGTTCCACGCAACTGCCGATTCCTTCAGGGCAACTACACAGACCGAACCGCAACGAAGCGACTGAAGGCCTCTATCGAGGCAAGGGAAGAGACCGTGGAGCTTTTGCTCAACTACAAAAAGACAGGAGAGCCGTTCTGGAACTTGCTTTACGTTGGTATGCGTCCCTGCGTTTGTCCCTTGTCGCGAGCATGATCCATTCGGCTCACATAAAGATCAGCGCCTTTGTTCGATGCGGAAGGCAACTTGAAATTCTTCATTGGTGGTCAAATCAATTGCTCGACGACCATCCGTAGCAACACCGACGTTCTGAAGATACTCTCCATGTCTGACGATCCAGAAGACGACAAGGAAGCTGCTCAGTCGGTAAGAAGCATCAAGCCAAATAAGAGGAGCTTTTTCGGATTCTCAAGGAAAGAGAGGTACGTTATCTCCGTATGACTCCTTCCCATTCATGACTTTGTTTTGAGGCGTACGACATGTTTCGAAAGCAGTGGGCATGTATTCCCATTTCCCTGTGCTCTGTATCATTTTCGTCGTCGTTTTTGACCCACTTGGTCTTGGGTCATAAACAGGTTTCTTCCACCTTCTTCATTCTGCTTTCTAGACTGGTGACATGACTCGAGTTTGTGTCATACTTACGATTCCCTCTTGTCGTTCTGCTCTTTGAGCTCGCCGCGAGATACGACTCTGTTTTGTTCAAAGGACATGCTGACCCCGAAATTCTCATCAGCGTTCCTCAGCTTCCCTCTAGCACCAAACGTGTAGAGGTGCGTGGGGACGGTATGGAGCAGGGACTACTCAAACAAATTGAGAAGATGAACTTCAGGACTCAGATGGAGGTTTTCTATACTACGTATTCGAAGGTACGTCTTTTCAATATCCCCCGACACTTTTATCTTGCCTATGTCTGGTATTGACATCTTGCAGTACCTAGTGGTTAAATATGACAGCTTCGCCATCTCGCACTACTCGCTCGGCATTGTAGATATTCTGGGTATAACCAACAGCAGCAGCCACGGCTTTGTTGGTAGCAACATATTCAAATTCTTGGCACAGCACACGACAGCGTTGCCACGGGAATACAAATCAAAGGTGAAGGATGCCTTGAAACACGGCCAGGCCATCTCCGCAAGCGTAAACCTATTCACGCTCCGATCACTGGAACGTTCCAAAGGGGATGACAAATTCTTCACGCACTGGACACCTTGTAAAGATGAGCGCGGGGTTGTTGCCTATGCTGTGGTGACGCTGAGCTCTACCCTGTACGAGTGAATTTCTGTCATATACCCCTTTCTGAGCATTTGTTATTTTCGGGTCGGGTTTCCAAACCAATCGATGATATAAACACGGGAGGGCTAGGCGTGAAGATTTCAATTATTTAAATTAAAAAATAATGTAAATAAGAGTAAAGAACTTAATTATATAAATATTAATTATTAATTAATAGAAGTATATATCTTAAAGAAAATATACGATAACTCGATACTTAAGATAAGAGTTATATTTACTAATTAAAAAGATATAATATATTCTATAATATATTTTATATTAAGTAATACTATATTATATTCGAATATAATATAATAAATTTAAATATTATATCTTTTTTTTAATATAAATTCGAAATTTTAGCGATATATATTATAGACTAATATATTTATAATATTATATTATAAAATAATATATTTATAGAATAATTTAATTAAGATATATAGAATATAATAAAAAGCTTAAGACGTTATCTATAACTATTATATTTACTTAAGAAGTTATATTTAATAAAATAAGATAGATATATAATATCGTAATAAGATTAATAATAATCTACGCGATAG
The DNA here is from genome assembly GCF_014066315.1 of Letharia lupina. Taxonomy (NCBI): domain Eukaryota; kingdom Fungi; phylum Ascomycota; class Lecanoromycetes; order Lecanorales; family Parmeliaceae; genus Letharia; species Letharia lupina. The sequence continues at coordinate 1,614,096 of NW_023502984.1, forward strand.
CGATATAGTATATATCGAAGAAATTAAAAGAAGTTTAAGAAATATATATAGAATATTTAAAACCGATTTAGAATAAGTATTTTAGAAGAGTTATAGAAATATAGAAAGTAATTAATATATATATTCTAAAGATAGAGATAGAGACTTTATCGATATAAATTATTTTAAATAAAATAATTATTAAAAGTTAGATTATAAGAGAGATATATTTAATAATTAAAAAAAGTAATTCTTATATTAAAAAAAAGATAAAAGAAAGAAAAAGGTTTAGCGAAAAAAAAGAAATTTTAAATTTTAAAAATTATAGAGCTCGCTAATTAAAATATAATAATAAATCTAGATTAAATATAATATATATTAGAATCGATATAGATGTAATATTAATATAGATATTTTAAATAAAATAATTAAGATATCGAATTATATAAATAGAAGGGAGATATTAAGTAATAGATGAATATCTCTATTAAGACACGCTAGATCTAAATAGATTAGAGAGCTAAATAATATATTAAGAATATAGAATATACTCGTAATATTACTCCCCCTTCTTTATAAAATTATATTCTATAATTAATAAGTAGAAAGAAAGAAAAATAAGTATATATATACGCTTAATATCTGAAAAATAGTAAAAATAATAAAGAAATAATTATATCTAAGAACTCTAATATTATACTTTTTTTTATAAGAGATATTAAAAATAATAGTAGCTCGTTATATTCGCGCTATAATAATATTACTAATTAAAATATAAACGTATATAGAAAGTCTAGCTAGAAGAAAATTGATATAATATAGCGAAAATAATATCTATTAGTATAGAAGTAATTAGTAATAATTTCTAAATTTATATCTAAGCGAATAGAATATTAATAAAATAATATAATATAATTAGTCGAAGGCTCTTAAATTAAATCGAATTAAATTAAGCTATAGACGCTAAAAACTCTAATCTAATATTAAATAACTTTAATATAAACTTCTCTATAATATATTATTTAATTAATATTAATTATATTTTATAATAGTAATAATATAATTTATATATATATTAATATAGCTTTAAAAGGTCTTTAGAGTTATATTAATAGAGGGACTCTATAAGAGAGACTCTATATAAGATAATTTCTAATCGATATAGATCTAAAAGATCGATTCTCGACTTTAAAAAAATAAGGCTATCGCGAAGATATCGAACAATTTTAATTTGACTAAAAACGATATTTCCGATTTAAGGGCTTTTTTTACTATTAAAGACTCTATCTTATAAGTTAACTCTTTATAGATAAGACTCTTTAAGATATCGCTTATAGAAAGCATTTATTAGATCTTAATAATTTTCGAATTTATTATTATTTATATTATATTAGATAAGATTATTATTAAAATCTTTTTATTTAATTTTATATTTAAGATAGCTATTAATCAGCTTAAAGATAAATATTTTTTTAATAATTTATTTAATTCGATTATTAATAGTAATATATTTCGACGAAGAATTTATCTATTTTAATAAGAGATTATTTATTATAAGACTTAGAAGATTAAAATAAAAGATATCGTAGATTTTTATACTTAATAAAAATTCTAGATAATAAATTTTTTTTATAAAATCTATAATTTTAAATAAATTAAGTTTTTTATAATTTAATTTATAAGAAGAGCGATTAAAGATAATATTCTTATTATTTAAAAAGATCTTATTATCTATGTAAAAGATAATTTTTTATTAATATTTATTAACTTATATAACTATAGTCTTCTAAACGCGATTTATATTACTTTTAATATATTTAAAAATTTATTTTATATAGTTTATAATATTCTTCGTTTAAATAATATTAAGATATTTATAAATAATCTTATAATTAATAATATCTAGATTAAAATTTATTTAAAAGTAAAATTTCTTATATATAAGAAAAGATAAAATATTAGTAATTACTAAGATAGTATTATTATTAATAAACTCGATAATAAATAACTATCTTATTTAATCGTTCTATATATAATTATAATATATTTAAAAATAATACTTTATATTCTAATTTATTCGCTTAATTTATTTATTAATTTTAAAATAAAAGACTATTAATAGCTTAGCTATAATATTTAACTATTTATAAAAAGATTTTTATATAGTAATTATAAATTAAGAGTTTCAATTTATTATTATTAAGATTAATAAATTATATAAATAAAATATTTCTTTAAATAGTAAGTAAATAATTTTTTTAGTAATAATACTTTTATTAATATCGAAATAGATTATATAGTAATATTCTTTAATAAATTAATTAATCGCTATTTAAATAGCGTTATAATAATCAAATATTAATAAATCTATAATAAAGTTAATTAATATATCTTATTATTATTTTTTATTAATAATATTTTCTTTTAAATAGTTTATAGATATATATTATCTCGAGATAGTCGTAGAATAATTAATTATATATCTCTTAAATAATATTAATATATATATTATTAAATATTTATAAATAATTCTTATAATAAAGTACTTTATTTTATATAAAGTACTTATTAAGAGTAATTCTTTAAAATTTATTCTTATCTTCGACGATAGCGTTATAAATTTTTATATAAAAGTTATTCTTTTTATTAATCTCTACTATCTTATAATAAATAGAGTTATTAATTATATATATATTAATATATTCGCTATTTAATTTTAACTAATTAGAAATAAGAATTATTTAATATTATTAATATAATAATTTATTTTTAAAATTAATTAATTTATATCTAGCTATTTATATAAATATATTTATCTTAATATTTTAAGATTTAAATTAATAAACAATCGCTATATTAAATTTTAATAATATATTTAAATATCGAGTATAACGTTAGCTAAGATCTCTTCTTTTAATAAAATATATTAATTTTTTATAATTAATAAAGGTTTTAAAAAAAAAATTATATATTCTAGTTTAGAATATTAATATTCTAGATAATAAATAATTATTAATAATTTCTTATTATAGATTTAATAATTATATTTAGTCGAGATTAGATTTTTATTATAGAAGACGATTAAATAAAGTATTCTCTTATTATTATATTGAAAAAGAATATTTTTATTAATATAGTTAAAAGAGTTAGTCTCTAAAATAGCTTTTTTTATTTTATTAAAATAATATAGAATTAAAGCTTTAGTAATAACGATTTTCAAAAAGTGAAAGATCTTTTAATATACTAAGAACTAATTATATATAATCTTCTTTATTATAAATTTTATTATAAATTTTATTATAAATTTTATTATAAATTTTATTATTTTAAAGAAGTCTTTAATAAACTATTAGTAAAAATTATAAAATTTAATAAAGATTTATATCTCTTTAAGATTAATAGATATAATTTATTTAATAATAATCTAAATTTTAATAGAGTCTATTTATAATCTATTTATAGATATTAATAGATCTAAAAATTTAGTTTTTTAAATATAAAATTTATATTTAAGAATATTTATCTAAAGGCTATCTTAGTATCTCTGAATTTCTAAAGAATTTATTTAACGTATTAGATGTATTTCTTTTTTATCTTATTACGAGTAAAGGCCTATGAATTAAATTCATAATCATTTTTTTAATTAGGGCTATCGAGTAAATAGGTAAGCGATATTTAGTAAGCGATATTTGAGTTCCTTACGCTTTAATAATTATAAGACTAAATTTAAAGAATTCTTTTTTCCTCTAAAAGCCCTTATTTCGTTTTATAATTTAAAAAAAAATCTCAAAATTTAAATAGAAAATAAAAAAGTTATTCTAAAATTAAATAATGTATATCTATTTTTTTAATCAGGGCTGTCCGGCTATCGAGCGAACTCTGGTAAGCGATATTTAAATTCCTTGCGCTTTAATAACTATAAGACCAAATTTCAAAATTCTTAAAAATTCGAAAAGTTCATATAGCGCTTCAAAAATTTTTTAAAAAAAAATTCAAGATTTCAATAGAAAATAAAAAATTTATTTCTATTGTGAATAATGTATATCTATTTTTTTAATAAGAGAGACGCGGGAGGGGGAGATTTTGATGGTTGCGGACGCTAATTTATTTATTCACGATAATTTAGCCGATCTAATTAAAGAGCGTAGCGAATCCGAATTAATAATTAGCTGCATATATAAATTTAAGGTTTTTAAGCTTAGCTCTATCTTATTCTTTTATATATACTAATAAATAAGTATATTATTAAGATAAACCTAGTAGAAATCGTTTAGATACTCGAATAGAATATTATTTATATATTATTAATATATAATTAAGTCGTTAATTAGATTAAAGGGGAGAATTTAATATTTATATACTTTAAAGAAAGTAATAAAAGTTATAAAATTCTCGCTATCGAGGTATATATATAGTTTATTAAACGCGACTATAATATCTAGTCGAGTAAGATATTTATATCTCTAAATTTTTATTAAAATCTTATTTATTAATAGAATTAAGTATTAATTTCTTTTAGTAATAGCGTTTAATTTTTAATAGTCTATATAAAAATGTAATCTTCTATTTAGCTTTTTCGCGTATAGAATAAGTAAGATAAATAGCGTATAACTTAGTATTATAAATCCCTTCTTTAGATATTTATTTAGATACTTCTTTATCTATTCTAATTTATAATCTAATATTAAATAAATTTTACTTTTTAAAAATTTTTCTTTATCGAAATTATTATTAATTTTTAATTTATAATTATAGAAATAATATAAGAAAAATATATTCGCTTTAGTTTTATTAAAAATATCTAGATAGTTATAATACTTTAAAGATAACTTATATTTTATCTTTTTAGAATTAATCTCATTAATACTATTGATCTAAATAGAGTAATTAAAATTATAATATCTTTTATATTTCTTTCTTAAGTTATAAAAATAGAGTTTATTAATTAATATATAAGAATTGCGAGATATTTAAGTAATAGAAGATATATATAATATTAGCGAGTTATTATAGATCTCGTTTATTATTAATATAAATAGTTTATTATTTATTCTATAAGTTAGTTAATAGTAGATCGCTATATTAATCTTAGCGATATTAATAAACTTAGACTCTTTACTATTTTTATTTTTATTTAATAAAAAAATAGATAAAAGAGAGCTTTATCGTTTTAGTATAATAGATAAAAGAGTATATAGTATAAGTAGTTAAAGCTTCGGAGTTGATAGAAAAGAGAGTTCATTTATTATTAATATTTAATTATTATTATAGTTATATCGATCGAATAGAAAGAGTATCTTATCTTATAATATATTAAAAATTACCTTATATTTATTTATCTAAGATTTTTAATTATTATATTATATTTTAACGAGTAAAGGCCTATGAATTAAATTCATAATTTTTTTTTTGATTAGGGCTATCGAGTAAATAGGTGAGCGATCTTTGGTGAGCGAACTTTGATGAGCGATATTTGAATTCCTTGCGCTTTAATAATTATAAGACCAAATTTTAGAAGTCTCAAAAATTGGGAACGCGCAAACAGCGTTCTAAAATTTTAGAAAAAAAATTCAAAATTTCAATAGAAAACAAAAGAGTTATTTCTATTGTGAATAACGTACACCTATTTTTTTGATAAGGGGCCTCGGAAGGGCTAGCGGGCTGACTCAGCCGGTCTAACCAAAGAGCGTAGTGACCCTAAATTTATAATTGGCTGCATATACAAATTCAAGGTTTTTTAGATTAGCTCTATCTTATTCTTTTATATATACTGATAATATAATTAATATTGAATATATTTCTTTTTAATACTTTTTTATTATTATTATAGAGAGTAAATAGTATATAATTAGTTATTTTATAATTTAGTCGTTATAATTTCTTAATAATTTAGATTATAATAATAGAAGTAATTTTAGATATAAGATTTTATATATTATTAAGACTAAGAACTCGTTTATAATTATATAAGTATTAATATATTTATTATTTATAAAAAAGTTTTTAAATAAGTAATTTCTCTTTTATAAAGATAGCGTAATTTATATATAAAAAGAACAACGTACTAGAGCGTTATTAGAAGTATTTATTAAGTATACTTTATAAATATCTCTTATTATAACTTTAAAAGAGACTATTTATTTTCTAAATTTAATAAAAAATCGTCGCTACTTATAGTATCAATATTATTAATTTTAAATTCTTTATTTATTTCTATTATATAAAGTTATATTTTCTTAAAGACCTTTTTACTAGCCTTAATTTAGATAGTTATTATATAGTTTTTTTAATAATAATCTTTCTTATTATACCTTACGAGAGCTACTACATATGAAAATTTACTATTAATAGAAAATAGATAAACTATTAGCGATAACAATACGATTTATATAATAAGGACTACACATCGAATATATTTAGATTTTACGTTCTATATAACGTATATTAAATAGAGTTATATAAAACTTTCTATTTATAGAAGATATAGTCGAATTTATTATTAATGAATACTTAATGAATAGTTAATGAAATATTATTAAAATATAAGATAGAGTACTTAGTTATATTAACTATAGAGTTCTATAGAAGAAAAGAGCGACTAGATATAAATATACTAAGGCGTATTATATAATTATATCACGTAACTATTAAAACGCCAAGAGTTACATAATCCGAATTTTGTGATACTTCCCTTTATATATATTCTTTTATACGCGAAATCTAATAGATACGAAATTTAATGCTAATAATATTAAAATCGAGTAAATAAAATAAAAGATAACTTAATCGATTTTTACTAGAATTTAATATTAAGTAATTAAAGTAAAATCTAAGCTAAATAGCTAAAGTAAAGTTAAAGTCGAATAATTAAAGTAAGTTTAGCGCCGAGTAATTAAAGTGAAAAATCGAAATCTAAAAACAACTATATCAAACTCCTAAATTCCATTTTTTATTAGAAACGATTTTTTTAGAAATTTTATTTCTAGACTATCTAGTATATATCAAAAATTAATTAATTTAATATTAAAGAATATTTATAAAAATAACTAAATAAAATAATTAAAAGAAATTCTTTATTCTATATATTATAATCGACTATAAATCTTTTATAAAATCGTTTTAGATATCTAATTCTTAATAATAGTAATTAATAATAATAGTAATATAAATAAGAGTATTTTAAAAGAGCTTTAAAGATTTAATAGTAATAGCGATAATAGCGCTAAAGAAATAGCTACTTTAATATAAAATAGCGAGTTTATAGAGTATTAAGTCTAAGGCTTAACGAGCGACTTAAATACTATTCAGGCATTCTAATACTTTTTAGTACTAGAAAAGTTAAATCTATTTTTAAATTAAATCTAGTTTTATATATTAACTAGTCTTAAATCCTTTCATAGATAATCTTTATATACTAAAAACGATATTTAGATTATCTTTGAATTATTTTTAGGCAATATATAGATAAATTAATATTATTTATAATTTAGATATAATCTAAATATAATCTAGATATTATTTTAATAGCATTTAGATATAATCTAAAAACGATTTAAAGATAATCTAGAAATTAAAGATAATTTAAAAATTAAAGATAATCTAGAAAGTAAAGATAATTTACGAAGGTATTTCTTATTATATAGAGTATCTTATTTAAAATAACTTAAAAATAATACTATTTAAAGTTTACTATAGAATTAATAGTAGTAGTAATTATAATATATAGAAATAATACTAAATAAAGTTAGAATAAAAGTAATTTCTTATTAATATATCGTCTATTAAAGCCTTTAATATATATATTATTATATAAACTATATAATATAAGAGTAGCTATATAGTCTTATAGCAAAGATCTATCTTATTTAATATTTTTATCTTTTTATATAATATCGTTATTCTCTTCTTAATCTTCTTTATCTTCGTTTTCATCTTTATTATTTATCTTTAACTCTTTCTTCAATATATCTAAATCTTTATACTCTTTATTTATCTTTTTAATATTTAATTTATATAAAATATTAAAGTTCTAATTAATATTTAATTTTTAATAATATTTATATTAAATTATATATAGAATAATATATTTTAAAAAGTAATTAAGAGAGTATAAAAACTTCTTTCTTTAATAGAGAGTATTAAATATATTAAAAAGATATATATAAGTATATTTAATTAGATTAAGATTATTAAAATTATCTTTATAAAATTCTATAAATTATTAAAAGATTATTAATTATAAAAAGATATCTAATAGTTATTAACTAGCTATCGAAGTCTTTAATAAATATACTTATATTTTAAAAAGCGTATTTTTTTAAATTTTATATTATTAAAATTAATAATCTTAATTTTAAATTTAAATATTATCTTTAATAAAGAGATATTAAACTGGCTTTAAATCTTTATTTTAATTTCTAAAAATATTTAAAATATTATTAATTATATAGACTTTAAGAATCTAGTGTAATATATTTAATATTATATTTATATTAATATCGCGATTAAAATATAAATCTTTTATTATTTATATATTTATTATATATATATCTTTATCTTTTTATAAATTAAGTACTTAATCTTTATTTTTAAAAATATCTCTTATAATAATTTATTTATATATATATTCGATAAATATATTAAAAAGTAATATTTAATAAGAATATTTAGCTAAGCTATAGTCTCTTTCTTACTCTTTTTAATTTTTATTTTCTTTAATTTATTAATATCGATATCTATTTTTATATTATATTAATTTTAATTTATATTAGAAAATAAAATTATAATTAAATTATTATAACTTCTTTTATCTCTAGATTTTTTTTTACTTTTTAATTTATTTCTAATTCTTCTATCTCTAATTCTCTTATCTTTAATTTTTTTATTTCTAATATTTTCTATTAAAGTCTTTAATATTTTTATTATTATTTTTAATTATCTAGATAAATTAGAGATTATATTAAACTTTAAGATAAAAAATTAAAAAAATTATATAATAATTAAAAATAGCTTTAATATATTTAATAGTTTAAATTTAAAAATTAAATCTAAATCTATTAAAATCTTCTATAAAATCTTCGAAATAGATATAAATTTAAATTTTTAAATTATTAAGACTTTCAACGTAGTAGAGTCTATTATAATCTTCTTTAATAATAAAAATATAAATTTATATTATAATATAAATTTAATAGAATCTAAGATATTCTTAAAAGATATCTATCGATTTTCTTAGATTATTAGATAAAAATATTTTATTATTATCTAATATATTCTTATCTATATCTCTTCTATAATAATACGAATTATATATAAATCTTAATTAATTAAATTTATTTCTTAAATTATTATTATTATTAATTTTTATAATATATTTTAATATATAATTTCGATTAAATCTAAATATCCTTAATATCTAAAATTTAAATATCTTAATTATACTTTATTTATTATCTATAATAGTCCTTTATAAAATCTATTATAAAGTCTTTTATAAAGTCTTTTATAAATTTTATTATTAAGATTCTTAAGCTATAATTTTTAAAATTAATTATTTAAATTAAATAAAAGATAATATTTTAAAATAATTAATATTCGAATATATATAAAGAATAAAATATAAAATATATTTATAAATTAGAAATATAGGATATAGCTTCTCCGCCTAGCGTATAGAAGTTATACTATTATTATTTAAAGAAATTATATAAAAAGCTTTATTTTCTACTATCTTCTCTTTATAAAATAAAAATAAAATATTATATAATATTTAGATTTTATATTAGTAATATAAATAGTAATATAATAATATATTATAATAAAGTATAATTTATTAATTATTATTATTATATATCTAAATATTCTTTATATATCTAAATATTTCTTTTAGAATTTTAATATTACTTATTTATTTTTTTAAAAATTACGCGTTAATTACTATTATTATCTTTCTAATTCTTAAATTCTTATCTTCTAATCTATATTCTTAAATTTAAACTTTATTTTTTACTAAAAGATCTATCTATAAAAAGTTTTATTATTATAATTATTTTTCTAAAATATATATTAAAATCTTTAATCGCTTATTAAAACCTTTAATAATAATTTATATTCGCTATATTAAATTAAATTATAAATATTTAAAAGAAAGCTCTATTATAAAAAAATAAATCTCTTCTAATTTTAACTTTAAAATTTATTAAAATAAATAAAATAAGAATATATCTACGCGAAGATCTATTTCGATTATATTTTAAAAAATATATTAAAAAATAAATTTTTTCTTAATAGAAGAAAGTCTTAAATAAAGATAATAATCGAAAAAAAGAATCTTTATTAGATAATATTAAAAGATATATAATTATTAAAAAACGATTTAAAAATAATAAATTCTCTAATTATTAATCGAATAAAATTAAATAAAATTAAATCGATTATATAGCTATAATACTATTTAAAATTTATTACGCGAATATTAAAAATATTAATAATCTATTTTTTAATAAGAGGCTCTTAAATAATAAGATTAATAATTAGATATAAATATTTATAAAATATAAAAAATCTAATTACGCGCTTATTAGAGCTAAAAAAAAATTATTAAAAACTTCGAAATTTAATTTAATATCTTTTATAACTATTAAAAAATTATTAAAGATCTTAAAATCTAGATTAAAGTCTTCTATAAATAATTTATTATAATAATTATTATTAGAGATAGAGATTATATACTTTATAACTTCTAATATTAAAAAAATAGAAATAATTGATTTAACTAAGTTTAATAATAATAAATCTATTAATATCGATTTATTTAATAAAACTATATTATTATTCGCGAAAGAGCTTACATTTTAATATATTAAAGATAAATACTTATTTTTAAATATTCTAAATATTATCGCGAGAAATTATTTTAAAAATTTATTAATTCTTATAAACGCTAAATATATAGCTATAAAAAATAACTTATTTATCTTTAATATTAAAGAATACTTCTAAAAATATTAATTAATTAATTAAGTTATTATAATTAATTATAATTTTAAAATACTACGCGACTTTATAATTATTATTTAAAATCTTAATTAATTAATTAATATAAAATCTTAGCTATAATTAACGTAGTATATAAAAAATCTAAATTAAAATAATATTATTTATTAATTATTTATAAAGAATACTATTAGAGAGTTTAATGAATAGTAGAAATATTTTAATAATCTTAATTATTAACGCGAAAATTTAAAGAATTTTTATAATTTTCTAAAGATTAAATAGTAAAAAAAGTATATAGTATTTTAGATATTAGATATAATATTTTTTTAATAACTATAATTCTAATAATCTTTAATTATTAAAACTTTTATTCTATTTTATATTAATTTAAATATATATAAATGTATATTATAGATATAATAAGTTTTAATAAAATCTAGATTCTTATAGAATAGCTACTATAGATAAATACTATTATAAAAAAAACTTATTCTTTAAATATCTTTTTATTACGCTATATAAAGCTTTCTTTATATAAAGTTTACTTATTTATTCTATCTAATATTTTTTATTAAAATCTTTTATAAATAATACTCTTAAGATTTTTTATAAATATATTATTAAAATTTATTAATAGCTATTATCTAGTTATAAAAAATATATATTAATTAACTAATTAAGAAATAACTTTATATTAATTCTATATTAATTATTATATTAAAATATTTTATTTTATAATAAATTAAAATTATTAAGCTTATTATATTTAAGATCTTTATAATTTATAAATATTATAATAATAATAAATACTATAATCTAATTACTAGCGAGAAAACTATTTAAAGTAAATTTATTAAAATATATTTAGTATTTAATAAAAAGAAGTAAAATTTAAGAATAATTATAATTATTAATTATAATATATTCTTAAATTAATATAAGTCTTAAACTTTATAAAGTTATTATATTAATTAATAATATATATTTAAAATTAAGATAAGTAAAATAAAGACGAAGTTAGATCTAAATTAGAAGAATAATTTTAAAAATAATTTTAATATTATTATTTTAAATAAAGTTTATCTAATTAAATCTCTTATAATTAAAAGTATTATAAATATAATTTAGCTTAATATTAATTTTTATGTTTTTATAATTATATTTTTTATATCTAATAAAATCGTAGATTAAATTAACTATATACTATTTATTAAATATAAAAAAATAGATTATTAATAAAAATCGAAATAGCTAAAAAAGCTTAATTTTATAAAAAATTGGAATTTATTTAATTTTATAAATAACTATTTAGTAGCTAAATTATATATTACTTTTAAAACTATAAAAAATTAAATTTTTATATTAAGAATTAATTTTATTATAAAAGATATTTATCTAATATAAATTTAAAAGAAAGTTCTTATTTAATATATAATATTTAATTAAATCTTATTTTATATTAAATCTAATATTAAAAAAGCTTTATTAATTATTAAGATTATAATAATTAATTATATATATAATAATTAAGAGAAGAAGAAATATTATAAAATAAAGAATTAATTTATAAATAAACTTATTATTATTAAATTAAGATTTATATAATAGAGAAAGTCTAAGTAATCGCTAATTATATATTACTAACTCTCTATAATTACTATATAATTAAAACTTTCTTATATTAATTAGAAATTCGATCTAAAGATAATTAATATTAAGTTTATTTTAGAAAATAAGATATATTTTATTAATTAATTTCGTTAAATAGTTAATAGTAGAGTAGATTTAGATAAGCTTAAAAAATTATTATTTATATTTTATAGCGATAAGTTTAAGATTAAAGTCTTACTTCGTAATATTCGAAATTAGATAAATTTTTATTTATTTATCTCTATTAAAGGCTTCTATTTATCTTTATATAAAGCTTTTTATATATTAATTATTTATTAATTTATTAGAAGCTTCTAATAGATATATATAGTTAATATAAAGTCTTCTATAAAAGTTATTTATTAATATTATTAATAATATTAAATAATTAGAAATAAAAAGAAATATATTATTTAATATTAATTACTAGCTATTATTATATTATTATTTTTTATTTTTTAAATTCTTAATATTAATATTATTATAATTACTATCTTCTAAAAAATAAAAAAATATAATCTTATTATAAATTGATTTAATAAATTAAATAATAAAGTAATAATATATATAGTAATATATACTATTAAAAGTATTAATCTAAATATATAATAATAATATTAATATATTTATATAATTAAGAGTATATAAAATTTTAAAATTTTAGAATAAACTATAAATAGAGTATAACGATTTATTTAATAATATTATAATATAAAGAAATATTAAGAAAGCGATTTTTAAAGTTATAGCTAAGTTAAATTACGCTATCTTCTATTTAATTAATAAGATAATTAAATAAATTAATCTAGATAACTAGATATTAATTAATAATAAATTAATAGAAATTAAGAATTTAGATCTAATATCGAAAAATAAGATATTTAAGATTCTAACTTCTTATAAAATATTACGCTATATTTTTTTAATTAAAAAAGAAAAATATATATAACTATAAATATAAACTATTCTCTTTATAAAATACTTTCTTTTATACTATACTAATATTCTCGATATATAAAAACCTTTTATAAAAGATATATTTATAAAGTTATAATTATAGCCTCTATTATAATATACTTTTTTTCTTTATATTTTATTTTTAATATAAAAATAATTTAATTCTATAATTAATATTACTAATATATTAAGTATAATATAAATACTATAAAAGACTTTTTATAGTTTTCTTCTATTAATAATTATTATATTATTTAAAATCTTTAATAAAAACTCTCTTTTCTCTTTTCTTATAATTATATTTTAATTATAATCTATATACTCTAATAATAATTAAAAATTACTTTAATAATCTTTATAAAAAAACTCGATAACTTTAAGATAAATTATATATTAAATTTTTAATATATATAGATATAGTAATTAGATATTAAGTTAATTATATATACTAATAAATTATTCTTAAAATATTCTTAATAAAAAATAGTATATATTATTAAATACTATATCTTAAATAAACTTATAATTTAAAATTTTTAAGATTTAAATAAGAATATATAACTTTATAATAAGATTACTCTAAGATCGCGACTTTCTATAAATATTATAAAAAGTATTCTATAACTTTCTTTTAAATTTATAAACGACTTCTCCTCTTTAAATATATATCGATTATTATTATAACTTCTAGATTTCGAAATATTAATAGTTTATGAATATTTATATAAAATTATATAAGAATAATAAGTTTAAAAATAATAAGTTTAAAGACGATAAGTCTAGAGATAATAAGCCTAAAAATGATAAGTCTAAAAATTTATTTTTATATATTATTATTATAAATAACGATTATAGAAAATAATAAATTATATCTTCGCATTATATTAGTCTAATAATTAATTCGCTTTTACTTATATACGCTATAAAAGTTTTTAGCGAAGAGAGTTTTTATATAAATAATATAGTAGAATAATAAATATTTCTAGATAAGAATATAGCTTCTCCAAATATAGATAGATAGAAAATAAATAAATAAGAGTAATTAATATTTAATATTAAGATAAATATAAAGAGTAGTAAAGAGAAGAATTTATTTATTATAAACTTCTTATATTTATAATAATAAATTCTAATTATTATCTAATTAGCTAATAAAGTCTTAAATATATCTTAAAAAATATACGCTTTAATACTTCTAAATTATTTTAAAGATCTTAAATCTTCTAATAATATTAATAATAAGAATTTATTATTATAAGATAATTCTACTAAATTCGATAATTATGAAGAATTATTATTATCCTTTTATACGATATTCTTACTTATAATATTCTTATCTATAATACTTTTACTTACTATATTATTATCTATAATATTCTTATTAACGCTATTTTATAAAATAATTCTATAGTAAAATAAAAAGAATATCTTTTTATTATCTTTATATCTAATATTAAATTTATAATTTAAGAAATTAGAATATTTAAGAATTAATTATATATATCTAAGAGAGATCTTTTAATTATAAAAGTTTTTTATAAAGAAGATTGATATAAAGAATAATAAAATTATAAATCTAGATTTAATATAGATCTTATTAATAAAGCTTAATATACTAAAGCGCTAGATTTATTACTATATATTATTACTATAATTAATAAAAAAGCCTTTAATAATTATTTTAGAAAAATTATTATTATTTTTATAAGAATAGAAGATAATAAAATATTAGAGAATTGAAACATTAATATAATAATACTAATATAATTCTATTAATCTTATATATATTATTCTATTAACTATAAGACTATATAAATTTTTTTTTTAATATAATTTATTATATAAATAAGTTTATCGAGCTTTAAAAGTCGAATATCTAAAGATTATTTATATAAATAATATTTAAAGATATTTACTATATAAATACTAATACTCTTATTATTTTTAGAGATCTAATCTATATTAAGTCTCTATCTTTTAGAATAATTATATAATATTTATTAATTAAAATTATTAAGAGAATATTAATAAAGAAATAATTATAACTATATAAATAATTATAGAATAATAATATATATAATCTATCTTATATAATTCTAATTTAAATAAAAATAATATATATAAATTCTTTTTATTTTAAGAATTAACTTCTTAAAATAAATAGTATTAATTATTATCTTAATATTTATCTTAATTATAAATATAATAAAAAAAAAGATTATTTATCTTAATAATTAATATTATATTTAAAAAATTCTTAATCTTTATATATTAAATATTTAATCTCTTTATTATCTCTATTAAATTTAAAAAAAGTTAGAGATATAATATTTTAATTATAAATATATTAAAATATTTATAATTAAATCTTATATATTTATATTATATCTTCTATTTATTAACGATTTTAAAATATATAAAAATATATATAAAGCTCTTAAAACATTTTATTTAATTTTAATTTATTTAAATTATAAGAAATATAGAAAGCTTATTAATATTATATAATATAAAACTTAATAATATAATAAAAATCTTTTATAAACTTATTTAAAAATTAAATTATAATATAAAATTAATAATTAATAAAGATTAAAATATAATATTAATATAAATCTTTAATATAATATTCTTTAGCGATATACTTTAATAAATTAATAATAATAATTTTATATAATATAATATTTAAATAAATTATAGAATTTACTATTATTTAAAAAAAGAATAAAAAAATCTTAATTATAATATTAAAGTTAATAATAAATATTATATTAAAATATTTAAATAGAGAGAGTATATATAGAATTTAAATAATAAAATAGAATATAAAGTATTTCTTTAAGATATAAAAATATAATTAAAAATTTCGACTATTATAAAATTTATATTAATCTTAAATTTAATCTAATTATAAATATATAATATATCTTATTTAAAATAAAAAAGATTAAAATATATTCTTTAAGATTTTTTTATAACTTTAATTCTAAATAAATATAAAAATATTATTTATTTAAAAATATTTTAATAATATCGATTTTCTTCTAATTAAATACGAATTTAAAATTTAATATATTATATATAATTTTAATTATTAATAGAAATAGAAAAAACGATATTATTAATTTTATTAATATTTTAAAATTATATTATAATTAAATAATTTAGATTACTATTTCTTTAAATAATAAAAAGTATTATAATTATTTAATCTTTATTTCTAAAAGCTATTATATAAATATTTAATTTAATTATATAAAATAATACTCTAATAAAAAGCTAATATTATATTAAATCTAATATACTATATAAATATATAATAAAGATATAAAGAATATATTAAGAGTTAATTTTATATACTATAATAATTAAAAAAGATTTTAATAAATAAATTATTAAAGTCGAAAAAGTTAAAGAAAATAAAGAAATTAAAAAATATAAAGAAGATAAAGAAGATAAAAAAGATAAAGAAGATAAAAAATATAAAATCTTAAAAATTATTCTATCTAATATTATATACTCTAAATTAAAAATAATATCGATAAAATTAAAATCTAAAAATAAAGAGTGATTATCTAAAAATAATAAATTTCGAAAACTTCTTAATCTCTCTAATATATATATAAATTTATATCTAATTAGAAATATAAAGAAATATATAATAATTATAAATTCTAATATATTAATTAATAAATTAAAGTATAAATATAATATTTTAATATAAAATATAGTAAGCGCTAATAATTCTATAGAGTTTTTAAAGATATAGCGAATATAGCTATATCTTTAAATCTTATAAAATATTTATTTATTAAAAATATTATAAAATAATAATTATAATTTTATTTTATTAAGATATAAAAATATAATTATTTAAAAATAATAAAATTATTAAAATTATTATATATCTAATATCTAATACTTATAAAAAGCTTTTTATTAATTAAAAAATAATTACTTAGCGAAAATAATAATAAATACTCTTATAATATAATAAAAGATATTAATTATTAATATTTCTAACTTTTTATAATAGATTTTATTCTAAATATATATTTTTATATTAAAACTATTATAAATTTAATAAAGCTTTTATTATAATATAACTTTATTTAATATTAAAATTCGGATTACGTAACTCTTAGCGATTACGTAATATAGTCATATAATATACCTTAGCGTATTTATATTTAGTCGCTCTTTTCTTTATAATAACTCTATAATTAATAATTAAATATCTTATCTTATATTTTTATAGATTATAAGCTCGAGCTCTATCTAATAACTATTATATTATAAATACTATTTATCTCTATAATTATAATTACCCTTAAACTTTTAATATCTATCTTTTAATATTTAAAGCTTATTATATAAAGATAGTAATAACTATAAAGATATTTTTTTAATCTTCTTAATAAGAGTATTTCTTTCTCTTAAAATAGTTATAAATCTAAATAAGTATAATTCGCTAATAATATAAGAGACTAAAAATTATTTTTATCTTTACTTTAAGCGAGTCGAGATATATTATCTTTAGTTAAAATATTAAACTTATTAAATATATTAATTATACGATTATATTATTATATAATTAAGTTATATTATTAAGATTCTCTAAATTTTACTAATTTTCGCTAAATTAGAATATTTAACTCTATTAAAAGTAAAGTTATTCTATATTAATATTAACTTTAAAATTATATATTAATTATCGAATTAATAGCTATTAATTAAAAGTAATTAGATATTAATATTAATAATTTAATTATAATTTAAAGTATTCTAGAGCTAGTATTACTATCTTTTAATATACTTATAAATTTATTAAAATCGAAATAATAAGAATATCTTATTAATATTAGCTTTTAAATCTTTAAAAGCCTTTTAAAGAAGAAAACTAAGGTCTTACTATTATATTTTTTTTCGCGATTATTTATATTCTATTATCGTAATTATAAAGTTAAAATAATTTTTAAAGTCTTATAATAGTAGCTAGCGATATAGATATTTTAGATTTAAATTCTTAAATAAGTAGTATAAAAAAATATTAATCTCTCTTTAAGAAGAAGGTCTATATATCTATAATAACTATATTTTATATAATCTTATTAAAAACTAGCCTTTATCTATAAATTATTTTTATTATTAAATATCTTTTATTTTAATTATATCGCTTATATTTATCGTAACTCTATATATAAATACTTCTTATTTTTTATATAAAAACTTAAAGCTTAAAAATAATAATTAATTAATATTAATAAGATCTTCGAGAACTCTAATAACGATTAAAGTATTTATTTTACTTTCGCTATTTTATTAAATAATAATTTTATTAATTTTAAATTTAAAGTTAGCGAAGATATTCTTAGCTCTATAAATAATATTAAGCTATTTAATCTTTATATTAAAAAGTTTATTTTACTTATTTCGGAGTTACTCTTAAAGTCTTTCTCTAATTTTATTATCTTATTTAAAATAGTAGTTAAATTATCGTTATTATTACTATTATCGCTCTCTCTATTAATATTCTATATATTATTATCTAGACTATTCTTTAATAATAATTAATTTAAATAATTAATTATAGCACTTTATAATTAATATCTTTAATTAATTCTAATTTAATAAAAATAGTTTCTTTTTAATCTTTATCGCTATTCTAAAATTTAATATAGAATATATTAAATAAAGATAAGATATTAAAAGTTAATTAATACTTAATAATCTTTTATTTTTTATTAAAATTATTAAATTTAAGATTTATATAGTTATTTTCTAATATTTTAAATATAATAATTACTAGCTTATTAAGATTAATTATAATAATAAGAATTCTTAAATAATATTAGATACTATTATTAAATATTATAAGTCTAAAAATTTTAAGTTTTATATAAAATTAATTCGCTAATTACTTAATATTACTCTTATTTTTAAAAGAGATATTTATTAATATAAAAAGAATTTTTATAAAATTATTATTAAAATTATTAATTTATATAAATTATTTATTTTATTAAAGTCTTTTCTAATTTAGCTCTTTCTTATAGAATTTAAAAACTCTTTTAATATCTTTATAATAATTTATATCTAAATTTATAAGCTATATAATAATAAAATTATTAAATTTAATAAGATTATTTATATCGCGATAAATAAAAAGACTTATCTATTATTATCTAAAAATAATAATATTATTATATATACTATTTATAATAATAATAATAAAAATAAAAATAAGTAATTCGCTAGATACTATAAAGCTAGCGACTTAAAAATTAATTATAAAATTTATTTTTTATATAAGATCGCTAGATATAAATTTAAATATCCTCTTACTAAATATTAAATTAAATTTTTTTATTTAAAATTTAAAAAATTTATATTAAATAAAAAAAAGAAGAAGAAAATTTAAATTATCGCGATTAATTTTAATAATATAGAGAAAAGTCTTAATACTAAATATAAGCGTATCGAAGAGATATTCTTTAACGCCTCTACTTTAGAGAAGAATAAGTATCTTAATATTAATTATATCTTTCTAGAAGAATTAAATTTAACTATATATTATATAAATCTTAATTTTAATATTTTTAATATTTTTAATATAATTAATAATAAGAAAGTTATTAATTTAATAGCTATTAATTCTAGTTTAAAGTATAACTTAATAATTATTAATTTTATTAATTTATACTTTTATATAATAATGAACTCTAACTACTCTTATTATTTCTTTATTAATTATTTAATATTTATTATTTATAAAAAGATTTACTTTTATTTTATTCGCGATATTAAGAATAATTAAGTTTAATCTCTTAATCGCGATATTATTAGTTTAAATTACTTTATTTAAAATAAGCGCGTAAATTTAATTTTTTTAATATCTTATATATACTTAATATAGATATTAATCTTCTTTTTATTAATAAACTTTTAAATATTAATATTATAATTAATTTTTATAAAACTAACTACGCTCTAACTAAAGATAATTTAAAACTTATAAATATTTATAATCGAGATTTATTCTTTCTCGATCTTTAAGATAATTTAAATAATATCTTAATAATATATAATATTTTTTTAAACTTAATTTATTAATTCTAATATATTTATATAAGCTATTTAAATTAATAGAATTTAAATAAACTTCTCACTATAGCGATAGATATAGATTTTATTAAGAATATCGCGAATAAGTATATTTATAAATACTATATTATAAGACGCTAAAAGATTATTCTTTATATTAATTCTATTATATCTAATATATAATTAAATAAATTTATTTATAGCGATTTTATAAAATCTTTATTTCTTACTAGTTTTAATAATTATAAATACTTTATAATATTTAAAAATAATTTTATCTTTTACTCTAAAGTCTACTATATTCGCTATAAAAGTGAAATCTTTATTATATTTTTATAATTTAAGATTTATCTTAAATTATATAGTTATAAAATCTTTTATATTCGTCTTAATAATAGAGGTAAATATATATTTAAAATATTTGTTAGTTATCTTATTCTATTAAATATTAAATAGAAATTTATTATACTTAATAATTTTTAAATAAATAATATAATTAAGTATTTTAGATAGACTTTATTATATAAAATATATTTTATTCTTTTAAACTTTAATTTTAATAAATCTTTTTAATCTAAAATTATTATTATTATTAATTATCTAATAATATAATTATCTAATATTAAAATTATTATAATTTTTTTTAAGACTTTCTATTAATGAAAGTTTATTCTTTTCTATTTATATATAATTAATTTTATTATTTATATAATAAAACGATTTTAGAAGAAGCTTATAAATTAAAGTAAAAAGTATATTCTATTAAAATATAAGAAGAAATATATCTTTTAACTATATAATCTTATTAAAAAGATAATTATTCGCGCTAATAGCGTATATTTTATAAAAAAATAATCTTTAATTATAGATTTAAAAGAAGAAATTAAGATTTATAAATTTTTAAATAAATAATAATATTTAATAATATTAATATTCGCTATAAAGGAGATATTAAATAAATAATATATTATTAATATTTCGAAAGATATTATATTTAAAAAAATATTAAAAAATATTATATCTATAATTAAAATAGCTATCAAATTTTTAACGACTTTAAAATCTTTAATATTTATAAAATTAAAATTAAATTTTCTCTAACTAGCTAATAAATTAGCGCTTTTATAAAAATTTATATAAGAGTCTCTAATATAATATATTTAATTAATTATGTAAGAGCCCTTAGCTTAAGCGCTCTTAATATAAGCTACTCGATTAAATACTATATCTATATCTATATCTATATTAATAATTTAACCTATATTATCTATATAGAAAATTTCCTTAGATTTAGATTTATTATTTACTATTATTAAAATTATATAAATTATTCGCGAAGATTATAAATTAAGCGCTATTTAAAGAGTATTATATAATTATTTAAATTTTATAATTTCGAATTTATAAGATTTATTCTCTAACTCTCTTTTAAAGATCTTTATAATATTCGCTTTACTTATAAATTATATTAATAAATTAAATATCTTTAAGTTTATTATTTATAAATAAACTATATCTAATTAATTATCTTAAATAAATTAAATTTTTTTTATAGAGAATAAATATAAATCTCTTATAAATAACAATATTTAATATCTTATTTAAATATCTTTCGAGACTTATATTCTAAAAGATAGATAGATTTATATCTTAAAATAAGATTCTAATAAAAAAATTATTCGCTATAAGATATATTAAATTATTTAAAAATTCAAATAATAGAAAGATTATAATTACTATAATACTTTTATATTAATAATAAAGTTTATAAATTATAAAGCGATCTTTATACTTATAATCGCTTTAAATTAAAATCTAAAATAAATAGATATTAAAATAATCTTTTTATATAATAATATAAAAAAAAAGATTTATATATATTAATTCGATAGCTTTAATAAAAATAATATTAAGATTTATAAATTAAATAAGATATTTTATAATCTAAAATAATCCCTTTAAATTTAATATTAATATTTTTTAAAATATATAAAGAAGCTAAATCTTCTCTTTATCGAATTAGATAATAGTGTATTTATAAACTCTAAAAAGAATATTATTATAACGCTCTATATCGATAATATCTTAATTATTAATTTAAATAAAGTCGAGATTTAGCGAATTAAGAAGAAACTTAATATAAAGTTTTATATATTAAATTTAAAATTATATATCTATTATTTAGATATAACTATTAAAAGAAATTATTATAGCGATATTTTTTATCTAAAATAAGAGATTTATATTACTTAATTTTTAAATTATTTTAATTATTAAAACTTTATCTTAATATTAATATCTCTTAAAATTAGTTATAAACTAGCTTTCGTCGAAAAAAGCTATATTATTTTAAAGAAATTATAAAAAAACTATTAATTCGCGATAAGATCTCTTATATATATTATATTCGATATTTATTCTAATATTACTTATATAATATTATTAATAAATCGCTACTTAGCTAATTTAATTTTAGTATATTAAAATATAATTATTTAAATCTTTCGATATTTAAAAGATATAATATATTATAAATTTATATATAAAGACTTTTTTTAAAAATTTATTAATTATATTAATTCTAATTAGATTAATAATATAATCTAAAGATTTATATCTAATTATCTCTTTAATATAAAGAGTAATATAATTAGTTAATTATCTAAGCGTTAAATTATTATAATATTATTTATTTATAAAATAAAGTATATTAATTAGATATAGATTATTAAAAAAGTAATCTAATTAAAAAATTTATTTAATTAACTTCTTTGCTTTAATAATATAAATTCTAAAGTTATTATTATTTTTAATAATAATTAAAGCGTAATTACTCTTATAAAAAATACTTAGTTTTATATTTATATTAAGTATATTAATATTACTTATTATTTTATATAAAAAAAGATTAATAATAACGCTATAAATATATAATGTATTTCTATTAATAAATAGATAGCTAATAGACTTACTAAGACTTTTTACTTAGATAAATTTATTATTTTTTAAAATACTCTTAAGATAAAAGTTATATTTACTTATTTCCTCGATAGTTATTAATTTTATTATTATCTTAATATAATTTTAATTAAATAATATCTAATAAAAGAGTTATTCTATTATATTTATATCTAGATCTAGAGAAGCTATCTATTATTAATTACTTTAGAAAAATTATTTTATTAATTTTTATATTATAAATAATCTATTTAAATTGCTTATCGAGTTGCTATATTAGATTTAGCACTTAGTAAACTCGCTATTTTATATTAAAATAGCTATTTTTTTAACGCTATTATTACTATCGCTATTAAACTTCTAAAACTCTTTTAAAAAGTCTATATCTATTTATTATTAATATCTTAAATATTATATCTTTAAATTATCGCTATCGTAGTTATTATTATTAAAAATTAATTATTTAGAATAACTCTTATAAAGGTCTTATAGTCGACGATATATAGTTAGAAGAATTTCTTTTAATTATTTTATTTAGCTATCTCTATAAATATCCTTTAATTTTAAATTAATCGATTTTTAGTATATATTAAATAGCCTAGAAATAAATTTTTTAAAAAATCGCTTTTTAATAAAAAGTGAAATTTAGATTATATTTAGATAGGGGCTATAATTTAATATAGTTATTTTCAGATTTCGACTTTTTACTTTATCTATTCTATTTTAGATATCGCGAACTTTAAATCTCATATTTTTTAATTTTATTTATATAAGAAGGGTAGAGATATAGGGGATATAGGGGGTATATCTTTACGCTAACTATTCGGTACTAACTTATCTTAACTATTCGATATTAATTTTACTCTTACTATCTAGCGCTAACTCACTTTAGCTATCTAACTTAGATTTCACTTTAATTACTTAATATTAATCTTACTTTAATAATTCGATAAAAATCGACTAAGTTATTTCATTTTATCTACCCAGTTTTAAACCCTATTAGTATTAAGCTTTATATCTACTAAGTTTCGCTTATAAGAGGATATATATGAAGGGAAGTATTAAAATTCGAGTTATATAACTCTTAGCGGTCACATAATATAGTTATATAACACGTCTTAGCGTATTTATATCTAGTCGCTCTTTTCTTTATAATAACTCTATAATTAACAACTAAGTATCTTATCTCATATTTCCACATTTAATACTTAACAGCGATATATTATTAAGATTATAAAATTTAAATTTTTAATTTTAATATAAGAGTTTTAAAGTAATATTAAAAAATAGAATTTATAGATATATAAATTATATATTTCTTAATCTAGATTCTATTAAAGTCTTCTATAGAAATAATAAATATTATATATATAATATTAATAATTATCTTTATATAAACGATATTAGAGATAAGCTAAATTAATTTTTTTTTAATATATACTAGCGAAAGAAATACGCGTTTCTTATTATATATATCTATTTAATAATAAAAAATAAAGATTCTATTATAAATTTAATTTCAAATTTTTTAATATATATATATAAAGACGCGTAATAATATATTTATAGATTTTTAATATTAAAAAATAAAAGTTTATATATAATCGAGATATTAAAAAAATCTAATTAATTATATAAAAGTAGAAATAATTATATATTAAACTATATATAAAATAAATATATATATAATAGACTTTATTTAGAGTAAGTATAAATATATAAAAAAATTTAAGATAAGTATATAATAGGTCTTTAGATAAAGATTATAATAGAGATTAATTTAAAATATTTCTAAAATATATCTAATATATATTAGATATATATATAATTTAAATTTCTAAACTCCAAACTTTTAAAAATATTAAGAAAAGATATAAATATTTAAATAATCTTAAAATTATTTTTCTCTAATATTATACTAGTTAAAGACTATCTTAAAATTGTCTTTAAATAATATTAGAAAGATTCTTAGATTAATTATAAATCAATTATAGAGCGATTTTAGAGTAATTCTATATCATCTCTATATTATCTTAAGACGCGAGATATCTAGACTATCTACGATAATAAAATTTTAAAGTTAGACTCTATAGTAAATTACTTAAATTATAAAAATTAATAAAATAACTTCTCTAGATTTATAATTAGTTTTTCTAAATAAATAATATTATAAATAATATTTTAATCTAATTAATATATAAAACTTCTTAAATTTATTCTTAAATAATATCTTAATAAGTCTATTAATTATTTATTATTTAATAGAAATATATTTAAGAGTAATATTATTAATAATAATTTATTCTTATATATAATAATATTAAATATTAATATATTTAATATATATATAAAATTAAAGATTTTTTATAAAAATTATAATATTTTAATTATTATAATAGATAATAATAATTTATATATATTTAGTATTAAAATTAAATTAATCAAAATATTTATATAATTAAATTATTTTTTTATTAATTTACGAGTAAAGGCCTATGAATTTAATTTATAAACATTTTTTTAATTAGGGCTATCGAGTAAATAGGTAAGCGATATTTAGTAAGCGATATTTGAGTTTCTTACGCTTTAATAATTATAAGACTAAATTTAAAGAATTCTTTTTTCCTCTAAAAGCCCTTATTTCGTTCTATAATTTAAAAAAAAAATCTTAAAATTTAAATAGAAAATAAAAAAGTTATTCTAAAATTAAATAATATATATCTATTTTTTTAATCAGGGCTGTTCGGCTGTCGAGTGAACTCTAATAAGCGATATTTAAATTCCTTGCGCTTTAATAACTATAAGATCAAATTTCAAAATTCTTGAAAATTCGAAAAGTCCATATAGCGCTTCAAAATTTTTAAAAAGAAATTTTAAGATTTCAATAGAAAATAAAAAAGTTATTTCTATTATAAATAATATATACCTATTTTTTTAATAAGAAAGATATAGAAGGGGGAGATTTTGATAATTGCGAATACTAATTTATTTATTTACGATAATTTAGTCGGTCTAATTAAAGAGCGTAGTAAATCTAAATTAATAATTAGCTGCATATATAAATTCAAGATTTTCAAGCTTAGCCCTATCTTATTCTTTTATATATATTAATATTTAATTAATATATTTAATTTTATAAAAGAATAATATTATAATAGATTACTATTTTAATAATTAATTAATAATATTATTATTTATATTAAAGATATAATTAAAGATAAAATATCGAGTATTTTAATTAGTTATTTAATTTATATTTATATAAATAATAAATAATTTTAAATCTTCTTTAAATATTAATTATTAGTTTTTAATATTATTTAAATATCGAAAAATACGCTTAATAGTCTTTTAATAAAATTTAATAAGATTTAAAATGTATTTAGAGATTATTAAGATAATAAATATAATATTAAATTAAATATCTAACATTATATATATAAGTAATTTTATAATTAATTAATAGATATAATAAGATTAATTAATAAAGATAAAATTATTATTAATAATATAAAATTTATTATTATTAATAGAAGTAGATAATAGCGTAAAGCTTAATATATTATATTTTTTTAAAAACTTTTTAATATAATCTTTTTAATTAAAATATAGAATTTAATTAAATAATTTTTAATATTTATTATATTAAAATAATAAATATAAAATCTTAAATTAATTATTTTAAATTTCTTATTAAGTTTATTCTTAATACTTTATATTTTAATTTTATTAAAATTTAGGAATAGAATATTATTTATATAAATAATAATAATAATATTATTATTAATAAATATAAAGAAATTAATAATAATAGATTTAAAACTTAATTTTTTAAAATAAATTATAAAGATATTATATTAAATTTTAGAGAATTATTTTAAATTATAAAATATCTTAATAAGTTTATATATCTTAATTTTTTAATTTTTAATTTTAAAACTAATAAATTAAATAATATAAATTATCTTTTTAATATTATTATATAAAAAAATAATTTTAATATTTATTTATTTAAATTTTTAATTTAAAATAATTATTAATATAAAAATTATTTTATAATTTATAAATTTAATAATAAAAATAAAAAATTTATTAAAGTTAATTTCTTTTTATTATTTAAAATTATAAATAATCTAGCGAGCTTTATATTATATAATTTTCTTTATAAAATTATATTTAAATTTATAAATTTTTTAATTTTTTAAAATATATATATTTAATAAAAGATTTATTAGAGTTTAAATTCTATTAATAATAAATAAATTAATTTTTTTCCTTATAAGAATTTCTTAATATATTTTATAATAAGAGTTTAATATAATTTTTTTATAAATTTAAGTTTTATAAAATTTAAAAAAGAAGGCTTTTATTAATAGCGCTAAAAAATTCAAAAAGAATTTTTTATATACTCTTAAGATATTAAATAAACGATTTATCGCTAAAATCGAGTTATAATTATTTATAAAGTAAATAATAAATTTAAAAAGCGTTATTATAAAGATTATAGAGAGAGTTTTATTATTAAATATATTAAATAATTACTCTTTTAAAGATTTTAGTTTAATTGATATTATTATATATATTCTTTTTTAAAATAAAAAGTATAAATTTAAAAAAGATATTATTAAATTATTTAATATTTGAGATAATAATAATTTTAATATTATTTAAAAGTATATAATAGAAATAATCTTAATAATTTATAAGTTATTTTTTAATTATATAATCTTAATATTTTTTTAAATTAATAACTTTAAATATAATTTAATAGAAATTTATTTATTTAATAATATATAGATAAGAAATATTAAAAGAGAAATTAATATAAATTTTAAAAGAAATAATATTTTATCTAATTATAGATTAATAATTATATAAATAATTTTTAATATAAATAAATTTAATTTAATATTTTTATAATAAATCGCTTTTTTTAAATATTACGCTAATTTTATATTAAATAATAATATTTAATTTTTTAAATCTATTATTTATTTAGAAATTTTTTAATATAATATCTTTTTAAATAATTTCTCTAAATAAATAAAAGATTTTTATTTTATAATTTTATAATTTTATATTATAATTAAAGCGAAGGCGAATATAATAATAATTATTAGAATTTATATTATTAAAAAAAAATTAAATATAATAAGAATAAATTTATTAGATTTATTTAATAAAAGATAGATATTAAAGTATAAAATAAAATTATTTAAAAATAAATTATAAATATATAGTTATTATAAGAAGTATTAAATAATCTCTAAAAATCGATATAAATTAAATTATTTTTTTATTTCTTAAAAATAATATAGCGTTTATAAAACTTTATTTTAAAATTAATTATAAAATATTATTTATAAATATTATTAAAAGAAGATTTAAAAAGATTTATTTTAATATATATTTTAGTTATCTTTTTAATATTCTAAACACTTAAATAATTTATATAAATATATTATATATATAAAGTATTTTTATTAATTCGAAAATTTTATTTATTAAAGAGCTCTATAGATTTAATAAAAAATTTATTATAAATAAAAGTTTCTTCATTAATAATAATTAAGGCTAGAGAAATATTCTTTTAAATATTAAGTATATAAAAGTAATTTTAAATATATTTAAAAAAAATTATTATTTATTTATAAAAAGATTATTAAGAATAAAAGAAAACGAGTATTATTACTTTTTTAATTATCTTTTAAAAATTAAATTAAAATTATATTTAAATATATAGTAAATATTATTAAAAATCTAAATATACTTATTATTTTTTATTTTTTATTTAAAATTAATATTATTAAAATTAATAGTTATATAATTATTATTAATAAATTTATTAATAAAGCGAGATTTTTAAAAATTAAGAAATTATAAATAATATATTAAATATATATATAATTATAAAGTTAAAGAGAAAATATTATTATTATAATAAAAAATATAATAATAAAAATTTTATTTAAAAATTTAATTTTAAAAGATTTATAGATTTTATTATTTAAGATTTAGAAGTTAATAATAAATATAATATTAATATAAATAATAAAGTAATATATTATTATAAATTAAGTAATTATAATAATTACTTTAATATTAAGAGATTAATTTTTTTTTTAGATTTTTTAGATTTAGATTTAATATTAGTATTATTATCTTTTTAATTATCTTTTTTATTTTAATTATTATAATTATTATAATCTCTATTTTTAAAAATTTAATTTTTTTTATAAATATATTTATACTTTAATTATTTAAAATATTTTTTAATAAAATAAATTTTTTATTATAAATAATATAGAATTTATAGATTTATATTTAGATATAAAAATTAATAGAATTAATATTATTTTAAATACGATATTTAATTAATATAAATATTATAAAAATAAAAATAAAGATATCTATTTTAATATAAGTAATTATTATATAAATATTAAAGAATTTAATAAAGATAGTAAAATTAGAGATAATTTAAAATTATTATATTTTAATATAAATTAATATAAATTTAAAAGATTTATCTTTATTATAAAAATTATAATTTTAATTATAAATTTTATAATATTAAATATATTAATTATTTAAATTTTTATAAAAATAATAAATTTTTTAATTTTTATTAATAATAAAGAGATATTTTTTAAATAAATTATTAATTTTATATAATAAATTAATAAATTAATTAATATAGATTTATAATTTATTTTTATAAATAATAAAAGTAAAAGATTTTAATCTTTAAATAATAAAGTTAAAAATATCTAATTCGCGAAATTTATATTCTTTTAAGTTTTTTTAAATAATTATAATATTAATATAATTTTTAATAAAAATAATAAAATTATTTTTATAATAAGTTTTTATTATAATATAAAGTTTATAATATATTATAATCTATATTATAATATCTATATTAATAATAATCTTAAAAATAATTTTTATAATAATTATTAATTAATTAAATTATATTAATTTTAATATAATATTAAAGATTTAATAATATAAAGAAATCTTATATATTTTACTTTTATTTATAATAATTAAAAATATTTTTAAATATAAAAATTTAATAAAGTTGATTTAAATTAATTAAAAATTTAATATTAATATATTTAAATATAATATTATTTATAAAAAATTAAATTAATTTTTAAGATTTAATAGAGTAAAGCTTTAATAAAAATTTAAATTTAAAAATAAGATTTATAATATAATAAGACTTAATAAAATAAATAAGATAAATAATATTAATAAAATAAATTTTATTTTAAATCTAAAGAGCTTTTTATCTAAAATTAACTTTAATAATAATTTAAAAATAGATTAATTTAATATAATAATAGAATTAATATAAAGAATTAAAATATACTTATTATTAATATTATTTATATTTAAAATATTTATAATTATTTAAAGCGTATAGAGAAAGTCTTATTAAGTTTTAAAATTAACTTAATATAATTTAAAGTATTATTTAAAAAAAGATCTTATATTATAATTTATAATATAATTAATAATATTTTAAAGAGATAAATTTTAATTTATAGATATTAAAAGAAAATATAATATAAATATATAATAACTTAATAGAAAATTATCTCTCTTTATACTTAAAAGAAAATTTTATTAAATTTTATTTTTTATATTATTATTATAATTATTATAATTATTCTTTATTATATTTATAATATAATATCTTCTATTAATTAACTCTTTTATTAAAGAAATTAATTAAAATTAAATATAAGATTACTTATAATTTTATAAGATTATTTTATTTTTATAAATATAGAGAATAATTGTTTTTTATATATTAATATATTAGATATATACAATATAGATTTTTTTAATATTATATTATTATCTTAGATTAGATTTTAATCTTTATTATAGAAATTATATAATAAGATATTAGAATTTAATTATTTATTATTAATTTTTAATATAGCGAAATATAAGAATAAGAATATATTATCTTTTATTTTTAGCGTATTTTATTTAATATAGAAAAATTAATAATATTTTAATAATTTTAATAATTATATAATAAAAAGATATAAATATATAATATTCTATTATAATATATAATAACTTCGATATTATATAATTAAATATAATATACTTTAATTTATCTAAAATTATCTTATATTAAAAGCGATATAAAAGTTTATATAATAAATTATTAATATAATATATTAATATATTAATAATTTTAATATAACCTTTTTAATTTATAACCTTTATTCTTTTTATTAAAGTATATTTAATATATATTACTTAATTAAAATAATTATCTTAAAATAAGAAATATTTATATTATAAAGATTAATAAAAAAGATTTTTCGCGATTATAATTATTATTATTTAATAAATATTAATATAATAGATATATTAAAAGTAATTATAACTATAATAGATAATAGATAATAGATAATAGATAATAGATAATAGATAATAGATAAATTATAAAATAATTAAAATAATTATTAAATAGAGTTTAGATTTATAATCTATTAAAAATAAGATAGAATATTTAATTATATTAACTATAGAGTTCTATAAAAGAAAAGAGCGATTAGATATAAATATACTAAGGTATATTACATAATTATATTATATAATTACCTTAGAAGATTCATCTATATATAAGACGGAAAGTAAATGATTTATATAAGGAAGGTTAGTTAAGTATATCTATCTAAAATCTATTTTAAATCTATTAAGCTTCTTAAGTCGCTTTTAAAGTTTATTAATATTATATTTTATATAATAACGTCTTTAGCTAAATAGTATATTAATACGATATTAAATAGAATATATTATTAAGATATAATTTTGAAAGATATATTATTAATCTATATTTTTAATTTTAATTAATTTAAGATATATACTTTTAATTAGATTAGAGGTTTTATATTTAGCGTTATATCTAATAATTATCTTAATTTATATTAATTTAATAGCGTTAGAAGTATTATTATAAATTATCTTTTAAATCTTAATAAAGTTTATAGATATCCAGTTTTTATCTAAAATTATACTTATTAGAAAATCTCTAGATTTAATTTTATAAAGTACTTTAAAAGGGGTAATAAAAGTTAAAATATTTTTTACGATATTTAGAGAATACTTAACTTCCGCTAATAGAGTATCTTAGTTCTTTTTATATTTATCGATAAGTAAATATCGTAAAGTTATCTTTATTATTTAATTTATATATTTTATTTACTTATTCGCCGAAGAATAATAAGCTATTATTATTCTTAATATTATCTTATAATTTAAAAATAATATTCTTTAGAATATACTAATAAATTTGAAGTCTTAATTAAAGATTAATTTATAAAGAATTTTTTAAATTCTATAGATCTAGTTAAAATATCTTATTATTTAAATTTCTATTATATTTTTCTTATTTCCTAATATTAGTTAAATAAATTTAAAGAATTTATTAATAATTATTAGAATATAATTATATTCGTTAGAGATTAAAAGTAATTTAATTATAAAGTTTATAAATAGTTTTTTTAATAATTATTAGAAACTTCTTATTAGTTAGAGCTATTCGTATAATAATCGCTAAAAAAAAATTAATAATTAATATATTTTTAGATTATCTTTTATATTTTTAGAAAGTAAATTAAACTACGAAGTTAATTATATATTTAATATATATTATTATAAATATAATAATTATAATTATACTTTAAGACTTTATAAATTAATTTTTTAAGGATATATAAGTAATTCGATTTTTTATCTAATATATAGAGTAATTTCGAGTTAATATTAAAATAATAGAATTAATAGATAATTTATAGATTAGATTCTAAATCTTCGATCTTCTTTATTTATTTCTAGATTTATTTATATATATAATTAAAGTATAAATTATTAAATAAAGCTATAAAAATTTTATTAAAAAATTCTTTTTCGATTTATAATATTACTATAGAAAAAATATTAATTATATCTAAGTTTTTTATTGATACTTCTTTTATAGATAAGTTTTTAATAAAAAATTAAGATAATTTATTAATATTATCGTAAGTTTTTTTAATTTTATATATAATTTTTATTTTAAATTAAAAAGTTAATAAATATAGAGCTTACTTATCAATTAGATAGATTAATAATTATTAATTTTATTTTAAAGAATAGATTTTAGAGCGATATAATTAGTAATTATTATAAAATCTCTATTATCGAAAAATTAGGAAAGTTTAATTAATATCTAAATTAGAGTATTAACTTTTAACTTTATAATCTAGTATTAAATCTTAATATTACTAAAATTACGCGATAGAAATAAAACTAGTTATTTAATTCTATTAATATCGATTTAATATAATACTATTTTATAATCTTTCTTCTTACTATTATCGATATATAATATAAATAAATAATTAAAATTTAAAAAGACGAGTATTAATACGTTATATAGTTTATTTTTTAAATTTTTTTAGATCTTATAATATTCTAGACTAACTTATAAACTTAATTTTTTAATAATAAACTTATTTAATTTAAAAGCTTTAGCTATCTTTATAAGACTTAAATTAATATTAATTAAAAATTACTTTTTTTTTATATAATTTTATCGAGATTTATTATTATTAGAGCTTTTTTTAAAATCTTTAATTTTAAATTTAATTAAAGACCTAGTGATAGTTATATAATATTCTATAAATTTATAATAATAGTTAAAAAAATCTAATTCGATTTTTAGTTATTTAAGATTTCTTAAAAAGATTATTTTTTAAATTTTTTAAATTTTTTCTTTTATAATATTAAGACTAAATTTAGAGATATAATATTCGAAAGCGATAATATTTAGATATATAAAATAATATTTTCAGAGTAAGAGAATTATTTTACTTTTTTCTAGTAAGCCTAATATTTAATTAAGATATTTAATATAATTATTAAGGAATATTAAAAAAATAATAATATTATTAATATAGATTAGAATAAATTACTAAAGATATAGAGTAAGAAATCTTTTTATTCGATATTAGAAAAAATTTAAAGTATTTATAAAATCTATAATAGAGATCTTTAATTATTCTTATTCTCGATAAGAGCTAATAAAAATAATTTTTTATTAATTCGATAATTTAATAGATTATTAAAAAAATCTTTTAATTAGATTAATGAATAAAAAGATTATTAATTCGTCTAAAGCTTTTAATATAGTATCTTCCTAAAAAAATAAATAAATATCAAGATATAATTTAATATTTATTTTTCTTAGATTAACGATAATTTAAGATTTACTATTTTTTTATATTATAAAGACTAATAAGAAGATAATTAAAGAAATTTCTAGAGATATCTTCTCGATATAACTCTACTCTATTAATAAATTAAAAAAAAATCTATAGCTCGACGATCTCGCTAAAATAAATTATAAGAATTTTATTTAAATCTAGCGAAATTAGTTTTATCTTTAAAAGATATTAATATTTTAATTTTATTATTAAAATGTCTTAGACTAAGTTAAAATAGTATTTAATATCTTCTAAATATCTTTTCGATTTATTTTTTATATTTCGATTTTTAGTATTTAGAAATATCTATTTATAATATTATAATTTTCTTTAGAAAATTTATAATATATAATATATCTAATTTCTCTTTAAACTTTTTTATAAAAATATTAATAAAATAAAAATTTATCTTTATAGACTTAATCGAGTTTTAAAGAATAAATAATCTTTTTAATAGCTAATTCTTATAAATCTTAATAAATTATTTTTTAAAATTAATTATAAGAATAGCTTAAGAGTTATTATTAATTATAATTTAAATATTTAATATAAAGATTTTAAGCTAAAGATTAATAATAAAAATAAATTTAAATAAATAAGAGTATTCTAATATTAGAGATTAATACTTAATAAGAATATTTTAATTTATATCTAATTAAAAAATCGTAATCGATATTATATAGATATTAATCTTTCTATACTTCGATATTTATAGAATTTTTACTTTTATTAATAATATAAATATAAATAATAATTCTAGAATCTTAATCTTAATTTTTAGAATTTTTTAGATTATTTAAATAGAAACCTCGCCTTTATCTCTAATAATAATAAAATTAAATTCTCTTTATTAAATATTTATTTTATTTAATTTTAGAATATTAATATTAATAATTATATCGTAAAATAAATTAAATATAATATAAAATTCTCTCGAGATTATTACTTTTTTCTTAATTACTATATATATATTAATAAAAAAGTATATATAATCTCGCGATAGTAGTATATTAACTTCTACTTCTTTATAGTAAAATCTTCTTTTATTAAATATAAAATAGATTTTATTCTAGTTAAAAAACTCTAAATAATATTAATTAGATATTAAGAATATTTTAGAATTAGAGTTTATATAAAAATTATATATTTATTTATCTTTATTATAATAACTATTTATAATATTAAAAAACTTCTTAAATACTATATTATATTTCTTATTATTTTCTAATTCTATATTTATAATTAATATTAATATAAGATTTAAATTATTAATATTTTTAAAAGATATTTATAAATAATATTAAGAGTTTAATATAATATCTAAAGATATTTTTATAGTTAATATAATAGTAAAGTTCTCTTTAATCGAATCTCGATTATTAATTAGAAGCTCTAGAAGAATTTTCTTTAATTTTCTTCTTTTATTAAAGCTTTTAGAGTTATATAAACCTTAAGATTATATATATTAAAATCTTTCTCTTCTCTCTTATTATAATTTTTATTATTATTATTCTCTTTATTAATATTTATTTCTTTTAAATTAATCTTTATAATTTTTTAATTATTTTCTCGATAATTATTATTCTAATAGTTTTCGCTATAGTATTTATAAGAATAGAGAAATAATCTCTTAAATCGATATTTATTTTTTTTAATTTTAGATATTTTTAGTAATTATTTAAATCTAATATCTAACTTAGTCTTAAATTTAGACTTTATAATTTAAACTAATTCTTTTACTATTAGATTTTTAAAAAATCGCTAAACTTTAATTAATATTAGAGTTATTAATAAATTAATTTTTTAATAAGACTTATTTATCTTATAAACGCGCTTTATTGCTATCTTATTATTATAAATTTATCTATTAAAATTCTTAATTATATCTCTCTTCTTATATATAAATATAATAAGAATTAAATTTATATCTAGCCCTTATTAGAGATATCTAATAATTATATTTTTATTAATAATCTCGATATTATATAGATAATTAGTTTTTTTATTAAGTATTAATTTAGCGTAATAAAAAAATCGTTAAATCGAAATTTTATCTTTTTCACTTTTTTTAGAAATTTAAAATAATTTAATTAATACTCTTAAAGAAGTTTATCTTTCTATATTACTAGACTATAATTTATCTTTTAATAAACTTTTATAAAAAGATTATTATATTATTTTAAGATATCTCTTTTTAAATATATTAAAAGTACTTAAAAAATAAGAGCGTTATTTTTTAGCTTCGCGATATATCGAAAATAGCGAATAAAGAAGATCGCGAAGTACTTTTAAGAATTAAATAATATAATATCCCTTAAGTAAAGCTTCGAAGTTTTTTATTAGTTCGAAGATTTCTAATAGTTAGAATACTTATATAATTAAAAATTATTTTAGAAATTTTTATATCCTCGAAAAAAGCGATTATTTCGGATATATAGATAATTATATTTCTAAAATAAATAATTATTTTAATTTTAATAGCGATTTAAGATTAATTCTAAGCGACGATTTTTTCTAGAAATAAATTTAGATTTAGAGTTAAGATTATAACTTTAACGAAGCTTTATATTCTATTAAATAACTTTTATTTATAAATAAATTAACTTATCCTTAACTACTAAATAATTAAATATTTTTAATTATTAATAAAATTCTTAAATAAATCTTTAAGACTTCGAATTTTAATAAATCTTTAAGACTTCGAATTTTAATAAATTTTTAAAAGAAGATTTAAATAAATTTCTAGATCTTTCGATTTTATATTCTAGCGAGATAGAAAGATAATAATTTAAAAAATTAATTAATATTAAAATAGAGAATTAATAATTAAAGAGTTTATCGAATTTATAATTTTTTTAAATATATATCTAGCTAAATTCTTCTTAATTTTCTAATTATATAGATCTAAATAATTTATTACTTAATCTTAATAATTTTTAATAATTTCTATCTTTTAAACGCGAAGTATTAAAGTATATATTTTATTAAAAAAAGCTAATACTTATAAGAGTAGCCTTAGATATTATTATAAAAAATCTTAAAATTAAAAATAGTTATTTAGCGTCGATAACGAATAACGATTAATAAATTTATTTATAAATTTAAGAAATAGATTAAAAGTATTTAATTCTCTTAGTTTTTCTCTTATTATATTAAATTAAGTTTAAAAATCTTTTTAGTCGCCTAGTATATATTAAATTAATTCTTAATTTAAAAATTATTAATTAGCTTTAAATTAATAAAACTTCTTTTTAATTTTAAATAGAAATTGATAAATAGCTCGAGTAATATTTATATTAATATTAATTAAAGATTTATATAAAAAAGATAACTTATAGCCTAGCTTCTTTCTATTTAATCTATTAATAATTATTAGAATAATTATATAATCTCATTAATAGATATTTTTAGAGTATTACAAATTTCTCGAATTTTTATAATTTCTAATTAACTCTTTAATTTAATTAATTATATATTCTATAATATCTAATTATATTATTAAATATTTTTCTATAACTTTAAAAGATTTAATAGATATAAAATTATTAGAATTTATATTAAAACGATTTCTAGAGTTAAAAGAGTTATTTCTTTTAACTTCGATAGATTCTTTTATTTTTATTAGAAATAAAGTTAATATCAATAAAACTTCTAGAATTATTTTTATAAATAAAAATAATTTTAAAAAACTCTAAATTTAGTTAGTATTTTATTTAAAGAAGTATAAAATTAATTAAAAATCTTTTAAATCTTCTATTTAGAATATAGACTAGTTAAAATATTAACGATCTATATATAATTAAACGAGTTTAAAATTATTTCTAATAAGATATCTAATAATATAAATATTAGCGAGATTAATAAGATTTAAATTCTCTTAAAATAACTTTATATTTAGAAATTTATATAATTAAAATAATAATTTTAGAATTTTATTAATTATTTATATATTTAAAGCTAGCTTAATTAAAGAGTTAGTAAATTAATATATATCTTCTTAAGCTTTTTAATATAATATAATTATAATTAGAAGTTAATAAAAAACGATTTTAAAAAATAATAAAGTTTAAAATAATAGAATAAATATAAGCGAAAACGATTAATATACTTCAAAATTCCTTAAGATTTTTATTAATTAATTTACTACTAAAATAATCTCGATTTAAAATAATAGCTAAATATATTATTTTTAAATCGAATATTAATATTATTATTAATTATTATATTATAAATTTAGATATAAGATTTTAATAGTAAAAGTTATAATGATTTTTCTAAGAAAAGCTATTGTTAAGATATCAAGTGTTAAGCTATATTAAGCGCTAAGCCATGCTAAGCTGTATTAAGCCGTGATATCGGCAGGTATAGCCATAGCTATAACATCCATAATTATCAAAATCTCGCCCTCCCGTGTCTCTCTTATCAAAAAAATAGGTGTACGTTATTTACACATAGAATAACTTTCTTATTTTCTATTGAAATTTTAAGATTTCTTTTTTAAATTATAGAGTGTAATTTGCGCTATTTAATGGTGAAAGAATCCCAGAATTCGATTCTATAACTATTAAAAAGCAAGGAGCTCAAAATCGTTTACCAAAGTTTACTTACCAAAGTTCGCTCGACAGCCTTAATTAAAAAATAGGTATATATTATTTAATTTTATAATAACTTTTTTGTTTTCTATTAAATTTTTGGGATTTTTTAGTTGAATTATAGAAAGTATTATGGGCTTTTAGATAAAAAAAGAATTATTAAATTTAGTCTTATAGATATTTAAAAGCAAGGAATTCAGATATCGCTCACTAAAGATCGCTTATCAAAATTTACTCGACAGCCCTAATTAAAAAAAATGGTTATGAATTTAATTTATAGACCTTTACTCGTTTTTTAAAAATTAAATTAAAATTATATCTAAATATATATTAAATATTATTAAAAGTTTAAATATATTTAATACTTTTTATTTTATATTTAAGATTAATATTATTAAAGCTAATAGCTATATAATTATTATTAATAAATTTATTAATAAAATAAGATTTTTAGAATTTAAAGAAGATCTTAAAAATTATAAAATTATGAATAATATATTAAATATATATATAATTATAAAGTTAAAAAGAGAATATTATTATTATAATAAAAAGTATAATAATAAAGATTTTATCTAAAAATTTAATTTTAAAAAGTTTATAAATTTTATTATTTAAAATTTAGAAGTTAGTGATAAATATAATAGCGATATAAATAATAAAATAATATATTATTATAAATTAGATAATTATAATAATTACTCTAATATTAAAAAATTAATTATTCTTTTTTTTAAGCTTTTTAAATTTAAATTTAATATTAATATTAATATTTTTTTAATTATCTTTTTTATCTTAATTACTATAACTATTATAATCTCTATTTTTAAAAATTTAAAATTGTTTATAAACGCGCTTATATTTTAATTATTTAATATATTTTTTAATAAAATAATTTTTTTTATTATAAATAATATAGAATTTATAAATTTATATTTAAATATAAAAATAAGTAGAATTAATATTATTTTAAATATAATATTTAATTAATATAGATATTATAAAAATAAAGATATTTATTTCGATATAAATAATTATTATATAAATATTAAAGAATTTAATAAGAATAGTAGAATTAGAAATAATATTAAATTATTATATTCTAATATAAATTAATATAAATTTAAAAGATTTATCTTTATTATAAGAATTATAATTTTAATTATAAATTTTATAATATTAAGTATATTAACTATCTAAACTTTTATAAAAATAATAAAAATTTTAATTCTTATTAATAATAAAGAATTTTTTTTTAAATAAATTATTAATTTTATATAATAGATTAATAAATTAATTAATATAAATCTATAATTTATTTTTATAGATAATAAAAACAAAAGATTTTAATTTCTAAATAATAAAGCTAAAAATATTTAATTCGCGAAATTTATATTTTTTTAATTTTTTTTAAATAATTATAGTATTAATATAGCTTTTAATAAAATTATATAAATTATTTTTATAACGAGTTTTTATTATAATATAGAATTTATAATATATTTTAATTTATATTATAATATCTATATTAATAATAATCTTAAAAATAATTTTTATAAATTATTATTTAATTATAATTTTTATAATAATTATTAAATAAGAGATAAGTTAAATTATATTAATTTTAATATAATATTAGAAATCTAATAGAATAAAGAAATTTTATATATTTTACTTTTATTTATAATAATTAAAAGCGCTTTTAAATATAGAAATTTAATAAAATTAATTTAATTTAATTAAAAGCTTAATATTAATATATTTAGATATAATATTATTTATAAAGAATTAATCTAATTTTTAAAATTTAATAAAATAAAGTTTTAATAAGAGTTTAAATTTAAAAATAAGATTTATAATATAATAAGACTTAATAAAATAAATAAAATAAATAATATTAATAAAATTAATTTTACTCTAAATTTAAAAAGCTCTTTATTTAAAATTAATTTTAATAATAATTTAAAAATAAATTAATTTAATATAATAATAGAATTAACGCGAGAGATTAAAATATACTTATTATCGATATTATTTATATTTAAAATATTTATAATTATTTAAAATATATAGAGAAAGTTTTATTAAGCTTTAAAATTAATTTAATATAATTTAAAATATTGTTTAAAAAGAGATTTTATATTATAATTTATAATATAATTAATAATACTCTAAAGAGATAAACTTTAATTTATAAATATTAAAGAGAAATATAATATAAATATATAATAATTTAATAAAAAATCGCTTTTTTTTATATTTAAGAGAGAGTTTAATTAAATTTTATTCTTTATATTATTATCGCGATTATTTTAATTACTCTCTATTATATTTATAATATAATATCTTTTATTAATTAACTTTTTTATTAAAAAAATTAATTAAAATTAAATATAAGATTATTTATAATTTTACTTTACTTACTTATTAAATTTAATTAAAACTTCTTTATAAGATTATTTTATTTTTATAAATATAAAAAATAATTATTTTTTAATTATTATAATAAAAAGTAATTTTTTTTTATATATTAATATATTAAATATATAAAATATAGATTATTTTCTCTTTTAATATTATATCGTTATTTTAAACTAAATTTTTATTTTAATTATAAACATTATATAATAAAATAATAAAATTTAATTATTTATTATTAATTTTTAATATAATAAAATATAAATATAAAAATATATTATTTTTTATCTTTAACGTATTTTATTTAATATAAAAAAATTAATAATATTTTAATAATTATAATAATTATATAACGAAAAAGATATAAATATATAATATTCTATTATAATATATAATAACTTCAATATTATATAATTAAATATAATATATTTTAATTTATCTAAAATTATTTTATATTAAAAATAATATAAAAGTTTATATAATAAATTATTAATATAATATATTAATATATTAATAATTTTAATATAACTTCTCTTACTCGCGACTCTTATTCTTTCTATTAAAAATATATTTAATATATATTATCTAATTAGAATAATTATTTTAAAATAAAAAATATTTATATTATAAAAATTAATAAAAGAGATTCTTCGCGATTATAATTATTATTATTTAATAAATATTAATATAATAAATATATTAAAAGTAGTTATAATTATAATAGATAATAGATAGATTATAAAATAATTAAAATAATTATTAGATAAAGTCTAGATTTATAATCTATTAAAATATAAGATAAAATATTTAATTATATTAATTATAGAGTTCTATAGAAGAAAAGAGTAATTAAATATAAATATATTAAGATATATTATATAATTATATTATATAATTGCTAAGACGCTAAAAGTTACATAATTCGAATTTTAATATCTATCTTATTCTATTATATATACTAATTTATCTCTTATATATAGATATAATATTATATTATTAAAATTATATTAACTATCTTAATAGTTAAAAGCTTTAATTATCTTCTCTAAAATTAACCCGATTAGAGTTTAAAATCGAGATTAATTATAAGATTATTTACTTACTATCAAAATATTTTATCTCTAAAATAAATATTTATATCGAGATTTTTTTATAATAATAGAGATTTCTTTCTTCTTTCGCTTTTAAGATTAGAATTCTTATTTTTTTAATTAATATATCTTTATTAATAATAATTAGAAATTACGTAATTAGCGTCGAAGCTAAAATTATTTCCTTTTAAATTATATTTCTCTTAGCGATAATTAAAATAACTAGTTTTTAATCTTTATTATAAATATTTTATAATTAAATAAATACGAAATCTAAATACTCGTTATCTAATTCTTTAATATTTATAATATATAAATAAAAGCGTATTATTTCTTTATTTAGTGTATTTTATATAGAAAAACTAATAAAGTTTTAAAGATCTTAATAATAATATAATTTAATTAATTATATAGCGACTTCTATTGAAATTCGAATTATATAACTCTTAGCGTCTTAACGCTTATATAACTACGTTATATAATACACCTTAAGACGCTTATATTAAGTCGCTTTTTTTTCTATAAAACTTTATAATTAATATAATTAAGTCTTTTATTTTTATATTTTAATAGATTATAAACTTAGATTATATTTAATAACTATTATAATAATAATATAATTTATTATTATAGCTATAATTATTTTTAAATATTTATATTTATTATAATAAAGATAATTATAATTATAGAGAGCTTTATTAATCTTTTTAATATAAGAAATTTCTATTTTAAAATAGTTATTCTAAATTTAAATAATTATAATTTATTTATAATTTAAAAGCTAAAGGCTATCGCTTAAGCGCTTTTACTTTTTATTTAAAATAATATAAAATAAATTAAAATATATCGTATTTAGTTAAAACTATCGAAGTTATTATATAATTAATTAAATTATATTATTATTAAGATTTTTAAAATATTATTAACTTTTCTATATAGAATATATTAAATAAATAA
Organism: Letharia lupina; assembly: GCF_014066315.1. Lineage (NCBI taxonomy): Eukaryota > Fungi > Ascomycota > Lecanoromycetes > Lecanorales > Parmeliaceae > Letharia > Letharia lupina. The sequence goes on from NW_023502984.1 coordinate 1,658,079, forward strand.
AAAATATATTTTTATTTATATATTATAAATATTAAAGAATTAAATAGCGAGTATCTAGACTTCATATTTATTTAATTATAAAATATTTATAATAAAGGCTAGAAACTAGTTATTCTAACTATTATTAAAAAAAGTTAAAAAAAAATCTTAATTTTAATATTAATTATATAGTTTCTAATTATCGCTAATAGAGATATATTAATTAAAAAAATAAAAACTCTAATTTTAAAAGCGAAAGAGAAAAGAAATTTTTATTATTATAAAGAAGCTTTAGCGTAAATATTTATTTTAGAGATAAAATATTTCGATAGTAAGTAAATAATCTTGCGATTAATCTTAATCTTAATTTTAAATTTTAATTAAATTAATTTTAAAGAAGATAATTAGAGTTTTTAGCTATTAAGATAATTAATATAATTTTAATAATATAATATTATATCTATATATAAGAGATAGATTTTTATTATTATAATATTTTTAAATTATTTTAATATTTTTAAAATTTAGACTTTAATAGAGCGAGTTTATTTAATTTATTTTTTAATAAAGAAAACTTATTAAGTCTCTAAATATTATATTTTTCGAGAAATTTAAAATTTCGATTTTTTTAAATTATCTCGATAATATTAATAAATTTAAAGATATTTTTAATTATTAAATTTAAAAGTAATAATTTAAGAATAAATTAAAACTATTTAGATTATAACGTTATATTAAAAAAATTTATATAAAATTAATTATTATTATTATTATTATTAAAATTTAAATTAATAATTAATTATAGATATAAAATTAAATTTATATTATATTAAAATCGCGTTATAAAAAGAATTTATATTTTAAAATTAAGAATAAGATTAATATCAAAGAAATTTAGAAGACTTTAAATAAATTTAAATTTTAAGATTTAAATATTTTTAGTTTTATATTTAGAAAGATAGATAATATTACTTTTACAAGTTATAATAATAATCTTTAATTCTATATTAATAGATTTATAAAGATACTAAATAAATTTAATAACTTATTTTTAAAGTTAAAGTTTAATAAAAATTAGAAGATTTATTACTTTTATTTAGATTTAAATTCTTTATATAATTTATATTATAAATAATATAATTAAAATTATAACGTTTTTAAGAATAATAATATTATAAAATTTAATCTAAATTATATAATTATTTAATTTATTAATATTATAATTAATTTTATTAATTTAATTAGTATTAAAATTTATATATTAATTATATTAATTAATAAGTTTTTTATATATAACTTATAAAGCGTTATTATATTAATTATCGCTAATAGAGTTATTAAGTATAAGATTTAATAAAAAATCTATATTAATAATTTTTATACTTATATTTAAATTTATAAATATTATAATTATTATAAGAAAAATTAATATAATAATATTAAATATATTATTTTATATTTTAAATTTAAGAAATAAGATAGTAATAGTAATAGAGGAGATTATAGTAATTATAAAGATTACGATAGTTATAATAATAAAGATAATAATAAAAATAAAGTAATAATAATAATAATTTCTCTAATTTAAATAATAAAGATAAAAATAAAAATATTTAAAATAATAAATTTATTATTAATCGCTAATTTAATAGTATTAAGATTATTATAATATATATCTAATTAATTATAATATATAGTTTTATAATATATATTAACTCTAATTTAAAAAATATTATATATCTTATTATTAATTCTTAATTCTTATAAAGTTAAATTTATTATTTCTCTATTAAAAAGAGTTTAAAGATTATAATTTAAATTTCTTCGATATTTATAGCTATTATATTATTATATTTATAATTTATTAATAATATCTATATTTAGTATATTATCTATAACTTCTTAATTTTTTAAATCTTTATTTTATTTAAATTATATTATTTTATTAATAGAGTTAATAATTTAATTATAATCATAAACTTTAAATATATTAAATTTAAATATAAAATTTTTAAAAATAAATAAACTTTATATATAAAAGATATCTAGTATATTCTTAATAATAATTTTAATCTAATTTCTTAAAGATAATTTAAAAATTAAAATTATTTACTTTAATTTATATTTAAAGATATTAAAATAAGAAAATATAATATTATTTTTAAACGCTAGCGTAATTATCTTTATACGCTAAATATATAAATAAAGACTCTTATATATTTAATAATTATTAATAAAGATATCTTTATTTATAATAAGTTTATTATATCTATATTTAAATTTAAATTTAAATCTTTATTCTTATTCGCTAATATCTTAGATTTTTAAATTAATAAAAAAATCTTATATATATAATACGCTTGTTATAATTATTTAAAATTTTAGAATTTTAAGAAATTAATTAAAATATATATCGAAATAAATTTATTTATTTTACTCTCTAAAGATATATATAAATTATATAATATTATTAATATAAAAATTAAATTATATAAGCGTTATATAATATTAAATCGCTAAAAAAAAAATTAATTTATAATAATTTTTAAAAGTCTTTCTTTATTTTTTATAATAATTATAAATAAATAGTAATCTTTTTAAATAATAAAACGCTTTATTTCGTTATATTCTTACTTTCTAATAAAGATAATTTTATAATGCTCGCGATATTTAAGTTTTTTCTAAATAAAATAAAATATAGAGATTATATTTATATTAGATTTTATAATAATTATAATATATATATCTTTTAATTTTTTAAAAGAATTATTTAAGAAGATATTATATCTAATAATTTTTAAATAAATAATAAATTTAAATATCTTAATTAAATAATATAATATAAGATTAGCGCTATATTTAAAAAGAGTAAATTATTATAAAAATATTAATCGAAATTTATATAAATTTCTAATTATTTATATAATTTATAATTAATATCTAAAAGAAATATTATCTCTTATAAGATCTTTATAAATTATTTATTTAATATTTAATATTTTTAAATTATTAAATAGACTAGTTTCTATTAAATATATTAACTAAATATTAATTAAATTAAATATAAAAATTATATTTATAAGAGACGCTTAATTAATTATAAAGCTAATTAATTTTATTATATATTAATATTAAATAATAAAATTTAAATTTATTTAAATATAATTTGAATTAATAATATCTCTTTTAAGCTTATTTTATTTAAATTTAACTTCATTAAAAAAAGAAAGATTAATAATTAAAATCTATTTAAGAATAGAAATAAGCGTTATATAGATATACTAGAAAAGATTATATACGAGCTATTAATTACTTTTTTAATATTAATTTTAGAGAAAAAAGTCTTAAAAAGAATAAGATAAGAAATATTTATCGAAGTAGTAATTATTTTAGCTAAAGTCGTTAGAAGAGAATTTATTATTTTTATATAAATCTCTATTAGAGAAGTATCTCTATAGATATCTCCGCCGTAGATACCATCGTAGATATTATTATAAGTATTATTATAAATATATCTAAAGGAAATAAAGTTAAAATTACTTAAAACTTTAAGCGAAAATATATTTATAAGATTTATTCTAATAGCTCTAGTATCTTTAATATAAATCTTAATAAATCTTATAATTAAATTTATAACTAATTAGTAATCTTTCTTAAAATAATCTAAATAATACGAAATTCTTAAAATCTATTATAATTTTTCGCTAGATTTATTTACTTTTTTAATTAAAGTTAATATTTCTAAATTATTTAAATTTTAAATTTATTAAAAAGTAATATTAAATAAATATTAAAAAATAAAATAAGAATTTATTATATAGAAAGAAGTTAATTTTTTTATAATTAATAATATTTAAATTTTAATAAATTTATTTTTAAATATATATACTCTAGATAATAAATAGATTTATAAATTTAAGCGAGATTTTATAGAGAAGATTATATAATATAAAGTTTAATAAATAATTTATAATTTTAAATAGCGCGAAGATATAGATTTTAATAAGACTTTTATTTTAATAATTAAGTCTATAAATTATAAAGCGATCTTTATTTTAATAATAGTTTTTAATTAAAAATTAAAATAAATAGATATTAAAATCGCTTTTTTCTATAATAATATAAAGAAAATTATCTATATAACGTAATTTATAAATTTTAAAATTAATAATAAATATAAAATATATAAATTAAAAAAGGCGCTATACGATTTAAAGTAATTTCTAAAAGTCTAATATAATATCCTTTTTATATATCTAAAGAAATTAAACTTTGTATCTATTATAATTAATTTCTTAATTTTTATTAATATTATTATAATTTATATAAATAATATTCTCTTAATTAATCTCGATAAAGTAGAAATTTAAGATATTAAAAATAAGTTTAATAATTATTTTAAAATAATTAATTTAAAATTATACGCTTATTACTTAGATATAATTATTATTAAAAATTATATTAATTATATTATTTAATTTAATTAAATAAAATATATTAAAAAGTTTCTTATTAAGTATAATATATAGAAATTTAGAAATATATTTATTTTTATAGATATTAAAAGATATTAAATATTTAAAAAGAATTTTTAAATCTTTAAAGCCTCTTATATCGAGTATTAATTAATAATAAAATTATTAATATACGTAATACTCGATATAAGATTAGATATTATATTTATAATCTTAATAATATTTCGATATAATTTAAACTTTAATAAAGTCTATTAAAAAGCGATTAAGCGAATCTTTTATTATTTTAAATAAATTATTAATTATTAATTTATTTTTAGAGAAGATTTAAAATTTTTAAGCGGTTATATTAATATCGATTAAATCGATAATTAAGATATCTATTACTTTATTTCTAGATATATATTTAATATTAATAATAAGACTATTAATTAATTATCGAAATAATAATTTATTATAATACTCTTAATCTATAAAATTAAATATATTAATTAAATATAAATTATTAAGAAAGTAATTTAATTACGCGATTTATTAGATTAATTTATATTAAAAGCAGAATACTAGATATATTAGAAAGAATAATTGTAACTAAAAGACTGATTATTGATTTATAAGATATATAAATATTTATATATAAAAAATAGGTAGCTAATAGTAGCTAGTAATTATTAGTTCTAATAATACGCGATATATTATACGATAGCCGAAGGGGCTGGTATTGTAATACTCCCCGACAATCTTAAAAGCTAGATTTCCTAAACCCCAGCACATCGTATCTTATATATATCAGTTTTCAAATTTACGCTTTATATTCGAGATTAATTATTTACTCGACCTTGTTAAATCTATAAAAACCCTCGATAGAGAAAATAGAAAGAGTGTTGGGGCTTTAAATACCCGTTTCGAGACCTCGAATGAAATAAGAGTTTTGACATTTTACCCGTATTATTTCAAGACCTCGAAATAATTATTTTGCTCGTATTGCTTCGAGACCTCGAAATAATTATTTTACTCGTATTACTTCGAGATCTCGAAATAATATAAGAGTTTTTAATTGATTCGAGTTCTTATATAGTATAAGGATTTTTTATTCATATTATTTCGGGACCTCGAATAAAATAAGAATTTTAGTTCGATATTTTTTGTATAGAGATTAAATAACGATAGTTCTTCCGTCGATAGATACGGGCTAAAAAAATGGGCTATCGCTATGAGATGAATCTATTAAAAGATTATCGAAGTTTAATTTAATATCTTTTAGAAAGTGTAAGAATGTTTTAATACTACCTTACCCGCTTTCGGGCTTATAATCTATTAAAAGTAGAATACTAGATATATTAGAAAGAATAATTATAACTAAAAGACTAATTATTAATTTATAAGATATATGAATATTTATATATATAAAATAGATAGCTAATAATTACTAGCTCTAATAATACACGATATATTATACGATAGTCGAAGGGGCTAATATTATAACAATTTAATCTTAATAATAAATAAGTATAAATAATAATTATTTTTTATAATAATTAAGGCGCTATAGTATTAGCTAAAAATTTCTAATTTTATATCTATATTAAATATATTAATATTTAATATTATTATATATAGAAATAAATTATTATTAGAAACGTCGCTTTAAATTATATTTTTATTAATTAATAGATAACTAATAATCTTATTAAAGCCCTCTATAAAAATAAGTTTAAAAGTTTTTATCAATTTATTAGATTAGAATATCGCTTATAATTATAGCTTAATAATCTTAATATAAAGAAATTACTTACTTTAAAGAAGCTATTTTATTAATTCTTATATTATAAATAATCGATTTAAGTTATTTATTAAATCGCTATATTAGACTTAATATTCTATAAACTTATTATTTTATATTAAAATAATTTTTTTTTAACGCTATTATCACTATCGTTGTCGAAACGTATTATTTAACTAAATTAGAAGGTTTACCAAGGCGAGAAAGATTTATCGAGGCTTAGCGATATATATATTTATAATACTCTTTATAATTAAATCTAATTAACTAAGTATTTTATTTACTACTTTTAATAGATTATAAATTTAAATTATAGAATATTTATTTAATATATTATTTATAAGTTAGCTAGCTTATTAATTAAATATTTAAAAAATAAAAAAAAGCTCTATTATAATATTATATCGCTTAATAATAATATTATAATATTAAATACTTAATTAATTTATTTTAAAATAACTCGATAATATTTTTTAAGCTTTATCGATCTCTAAATAATAAATTATACTTATTATATAATAATTATAACTCTTATAAAAATCTTATTATTACTATTTTTAATTATTATATTAAAAAATAAGAGATTAAGATAGAAAGCTTAAATATTAAATTAATTAAATTTTTTATTAAGCTAATTAATTAATTAAGCGCTTTAAACGATATTAATTTTATCTATAAAACGCTAAATCTATAAATAGAAACAATATAATTATAAAAGAAATAATATATAAAGAAATACTCTTATTTTTTAATTAAAATATAATTATATTAGCTAAATAGATTATAGCGAAATATTATTATAGCGAAATATTATTATATTAATATTATTAATTATTTAATTAATAAGTTATTAAGTTAATAATTAGATATTTAGCTAATAAAGAATATAATTATTATATAAAATAAAGAATATAAAGAGCTCTTAAATTTTCTATCTAATATAAACTCTATATCTATTTAATTATTTTTAAATTTAATTATATTTTAAAAAAATCCTTTATCTAATTATATTAATTAAAATAATATTATATACTCTAAATATAGTTATATATTAATATCTTCTCTTAATTAAGATAATACTAAACGCTTTAAATATAATTATTTATTAATATTTTTCGTAGTTTAAAATAAGTCTAAAAACTATTATAAATTATATACACTTATTATATCTTTAGATATTTTTTAAAAATAATTTTATATATTATATAATAAAATATATATAAATAGATATATTTTTAAGCGCGATTTCTCTTAATATAATTAGATATTAAATAAAGTTTAATATTAATTTAAAAAGCGTTTAGAAAGTTAAGAATATAATTATATATTTATCTATCTCTTTAATAGCTCTATAACTTTTAATAATTTAATTTATAAATTATCTCTTAAATTAATTAATAGCGAGAATCTCTTTAATATTATCGTATAGTCTATTAAATTTAATTCTCTTATAAATTCTTAATCTCTTTATACTCTAAATAATATATTAAAATTAAAATTATATTAAAAGAAATTAGCTTAGATATAAAGTTTAATAAACAATTTCTTTATATCGCTAAATTTAAAAAGTTTAAAAATCTTTAAATAGAATAATAAAATATATATTAATATCTTACGATATAGCGTTTTATTAAATTTATTAAGATTAAATAAAAAGATTATCTTATTATTTTTATCTTAATTAAAGATATATTTAACGCTAAAGTTATAAGATTTATTAATATCGCTAAAGATAAAATTATTAAATAAAAGCTAAAATATAAACTAGCTATTAATATTATCTAAAATTATTTTAATAATAATTTATTATTAAATCTAAAAAGTAAAATTAATATTTATTTTCTATAAGAGGTTATTATTATTAATAATAAATTTAAAGATTTTAATACTCTTAATAATCTCTATTATTAATTATTTAAATTAAATCTTAATTAATATAAAGATATATTAAATTTAGCGATTTATCTTAAAGATATCTATATCGATATTATTAATATATTATTTAAATTAAAGTTAAAAATTAATTTTCTTATTTTTCTTTTTTATATTAAGTTAGATAAGATTAATAATATCTATTTTATTTATTATATTTAAAATTATAAGTTAATAAATAAGATAAATATAAAGTTTATCTTCTCGCTAAAGTATATTATTACTTAATTTATTTAGATAATTATTAATTTATTTTCTAAGCGTATTAAATTTAGCTATATCTTTATTACTTAATACTCTTACTATATTACTCTAAATAATTTAAATCTTATTATTATTATTAAGTTATAGAAGAGAGTTATATCTAATTTTAATACTTATATAATTTAAAAATAAGTTAAATATTATATCTACTATAAGAAGTATTATTATATTAAAACGAAGTATAATTAATTTAGTAAAAAGAGTTGAAATAAAGATATTAATAATAATAATAATAAGAGTAATATTTAGAATAATAATTTTAAATTTTAAGATAAAAAGAATAAAAATAAGAATTATAAATTGAGTAAAAAGCGTTATTATAATTCTATCGATATTAAAAAAGAAAAATATATTATATATATAGCTAAATTCGATAACTCGCTTATATAATAAACTCTAAATTATACTTATTTATAATATTTTATTCTCTATTAAAACGTTTTTATTAAATATTATCTTCTTAACTTTAAAATTAATAATATTTATTTAATTAAAGATATCGCGGATTTTTTTATCTCTATCGATATTAGTAAAATATATTTTAATATTATTATTAATAGTAAGAAGAAGAAATTAATTCTTATTAATATTCTTTATCTTCCCGAGTTTTTTTTTAATTTAATTTTTTAAAAATAATTAATATATAATAGTCTATCTATAAAATTCGTTTTAAATAATATTAAAATTAATTATTATAATATTATTACTTAACTATAAAAAAATAATTTATATATCTTTTATATATAAAAGTTAAAATCTATATTAATATCGTTTAAAGCTAAATTAATATTTATATTAATATCTAAATAATATAATATAAAGTTCGTTATATTTTAAACTATTTCGAAATATAAAAAGAAAACTAATTCGATAAATAAAAATATTTCTATTTTCGCTAAATCTAATATCTCTAACTCTAATTTCAATTTCAATTTTAATAAAACGTCTTATAAAATTAACGAAGAAACTTTTAATTTCTAATATATTTATATAGATTATTTAGAATATTAAAATATTTAAAAGCTCGCTAAATTATTTAAAAATATAGATCTTATTAAAAAGATTATAAGAATAAAGTTTTATATCTTATATACTATTAAAAAGATAAAGAATACGCTATATAAATCTTATATTCGCCTTAAGAAAAAATTAAATAATTTAATCTATAGCGATATTTATAACTCTATTACTCTATATAACTTTAATAAAAAAAATACTTTATTATCTTTCTAAATAATTATAATAAATACTTTAAAATTAATGTTATTAAATAAAAAAGTAATATTTTTATAGTTTTTAAGCGCTTTTAGCTTTATAATAAATATAATAATTATATTATTAGATATCTATAAAGCGATTATAAGAATAAATATAAAAACTATAATTTTAATATCTATTATATTAATTATAATAAGTAATTTTAATATTATTAGCGTTAAATTTCGTATTTATCGAATTTCGCGTATAAAATAATATATGCGAAGGGGAGTATTAAAATTCGGATTATATAACTCTTAATATCTTGGCGATTATATAATATAGTTATATAATACGTCTTAGTATATCCGTATCTAGTCGCTTTTTCCTTTTATAGAACTCTCTAGTTAATATAACTAAGTGTTCTATCTTATATTTTAATAGAATTTCTTATATTAAGAAGATTAATAAAGTCTTCTATAGTTATAGTTATCTCTATTATAATAAATATAAATATTTAAAGATAATCGCAGCTATAGCGATAGATTATACTATTATTAAAATAGTTATTAAGTATAATTTAAGCTTATAATCTATTAAAATATAAAGGTAAAATACTTTTTTATATTAACTATAGAGTTACTATAAAGGAAAGAGCGACTAGATACGAATACGCTAAGGCGTATTACGTAGCCGCTAAGAGTCACGTAACCCGAATTTCAATAGAATTAAAACCTTCAAAAATTATAATTGTTTTATAGTAAAGTATCTAATTAATATAATCATAAAAATTATATTTAATAAAATTAATATAAAAAACGTAATTAAGAGAAAGTTATATCGTATTATAAATTAATCTTAGATATTATTTATAATATAAATTTAATTAAAAATCGATTTTTTACTTTTTAAAGATATTAATATCTATTTTAAATATATCGATTTTAATCTTTTTATAATTATAATATTACTTAGTTATCTTATATTTTTATATTTTTATATTATAATAATTATAAATCTAATTTATAAGACTTAAATTATATTATATAAACTTTATAATATATAAATAATATATAATATACCTTAGAGGAAATATACGATTAGGGTATATTATATAATTATATTATTAACTCGATATTTGTTATAACTTTTAATTAACTTTCAATTAACTTCTTATTAATATTAAATTTTCTATAATAGTAAATTATTCGATATTTAAAATAAATAGATAATTATTTCGTAATTCTCTTATTATATATTAAGGTTTATACTAATTCGAGTATCTCGCTTCGCTTATAATAGCCTATTCATTAACGTCACGTAATTTATTTTTCGATTTTTCGATTTTTCTCGAAATTTAATATATAAGTAAGATATATAGCTCTATAGCGCTATGAGACTTAAAGAAAAGAAATCGAAAAAAATTATATATTACCGCTATTCATTAATTTTCAACTAGTAATATATTAATATATTACTTTATAGCGTAGTATTAAAATAATAATAAATCGATATCTCTTTTATACTCTATTAACTATTCATTAACTATTTATTAATAATAAATTTAACTAAATCTTCTATAAATAGAAGGTTTTATATAGCTCTATTCGATATACGTTATATAGAACGTAAAATCTGAATATATTCGGTGTGTAGTTCTTATTATATAAATCGTAATGTTATCGCTAATAGTTTATCTATTTTCTATTAATAGTAAATTCTCATATGTAGTAGCTCTCGTAAGGTAGATAGTAAGTTTTATTAGAGATCAAATAAAATTTAAATAAGAGTTAAAAGATGAATTAAAAGAAGACAGATTTTTAAAAAGATTATTATAAAAGAAATTTTTAATAAATTTTATAATAAAGAGTTCTTTATAGTATCTTTCTCTTTTTTAGAAGTTTCTTTTTAATAATATTTAGAATATAATACGCGTTAAGAGATTTTAAAATAAAGTAATAAAGAATAAATAGAGAAGAAAAGTATATTTTAAAAGATAGTATTACTAAGTTAAAAGATATTATTGTTAATTTAAAAAAAGTATATAAAGAAAAATAATAGCTATAAATTCGTTCGGGCTTTTTTTTAAGAATTTTTTAATATATTTATAAGTAGTAATAAATAATTATTAAGCTCGCTTATAGTCTTAATTATTAATAATAATAAAGTCGTTAGGAGATAATTTAGAAATATTAAATAGGGCTCTGAAAGGCGATTAAAAGAAATATATATACTTTATAGATTTAGTAATATAAGAGTAAGAAATAGAGAGAATAAATATATTTATAATTAATAGATTAATAGATTAATAGAGTAGTAGAAGAATAATAGATATATAAATAAAAGAAAGAATTATTCGATTATAGACGCGTTTTCTATAATTATATTTAAATATTATTTTACTCTATTAATAATAGACGAGTAAAGGCCTATGAATTAAATTTATAATCATTTTTTTGATTAGGGCTATCGAGTAAATAGATAAGCGAACTTTAGTAAGCGATATTTAAATTCCTTGCGCTTTAATAATTATAAGACTAAGTTTAAGAATTTTTTTCTCTCTAAAAGCCTACATTTCATTCTAGAATTTAAAAAAAAATCTTAAAATTTTAATAGAAAACAAAAAAGTTATTCTAAAATCAAATAATGTGTATCTATTTTTTAATCAGGGCTGTCCGGCTGTCGTATCGAGCGAACTTTAATAAACGATATTTGAATTCCTTACGCCTTAATAATTATAAGACTAAATTTAAAAACTCTTGTTTTATCTAAAAGCCCACATTTCGTTCTATAATTTAAAACAAAAATCTCAAAAATTTATCAGAAAATAAAAAAGTTATTCTATGTGTTAATAACGTATATCTATTATTTTTTAATTAGGGCTATTCAGCTGTCGAGCGAACTTTAGTAAGCGATATTTAAGTTTCTTACGCTTTAATAAATTTAAGACTAAATTTAGAAATTCTTTTTTTATCTGAGAGCCCAGATTTCGTTCTAGAATTTAAAAAAAAAATTAAAAATTTAATAGAAAATAAAAATATTATTCTATGTGTTAATAACGTATATCTAATTTTTTAATAAGAGAGCTCGAGAGAATTACTAAGCTAACTTAGCCGGTTTTATTAAAGAGCGTAGCGAATTTAAATTTATAATTAACTATATATATAAATTTAAGATTTTTTAACTTAGTTTTATCTTATTTTTTTATATATATTAATATATTAATTTAATACGAGTAAAGATCTATAAATTAAATTTATAATTTTTTTTTAAATTAAGATTATCGAGTAAATTTAATAAGTAATTTCTATTAAAATATAAGATAGAATACTTAGTTATATTAACTATAGAGTTCTATAAAAGAAAAGAGCGACTAGATATAAATATACTAAGATATTAATATATATAATAGAATAAGATAGAGCTAAGCTTAAAAATCTTAAATTCATATATATAGCTAATTATAAATTTAGAGTTACTACGCTCTTTAGTTAGACCGACTAAATTATCGCGGGTAAATAAATTAGCGTCCGCGATTATCAAAAAAATATCGCTTATCAAAGTTCGCTCGACAGCCTTAATCAAAAAACAGATGCACATTATTCGAATTTAGAATAACTTTTTTATTTTTCATTAAAATTTCGAGATTTTTCTTTTAAATTATAAAACGTAATATGGACTTTCAGATAAAAAAAGAATTATTAAATTTAGTCTTATAGATATTTAAAGATAAGGAATTTAAATATCGCCTATTAAAAGTTCGCTCAATAGCCCTAATCAAAAAATAGGTGTACATTATTTAATTTTAGAATAACTTTTTTATTTTCTATTAAAATTTTAAGATTCTATTAAAATTCGGATTATGTGACTCTTGGCGTCTTAATAGTTATATAATATAGTTACGTAATATATCTTAATATATTTATATCTAATTACTCTTTTCTTTTATAGAATTTAATAATTAATATAATTAAATATTCTATTTTATATTTTAATAGATTATAAATTTAAACTTTATCTAATAACTATTTTAGTTATTTTATAATTTATCTATTATTTATTATAATTATAATTATTTTTAATATATTTATTATATTAATATTTATTAAATAATAATATTTATAATCGCGGAGAATCTCTTTTATTAATCTTTATAATATAAATATTTTTTATTTTAAAATAATTATTCTAATTAAATAATATATATTAAATATATTTTTTATTAAAAAAATAAGAGTTCTAAATAAGAGAGATTATATCGAAATTATTAATATATTTATTAAAATATGAGATAGAACACTTAGTTATATTAACTATAGAGTTCTATAAAAGAAAAGAGCGATTAGATATAAATACACTAAGGTGTATTATATAATTATATTACATAATCGTTAAGACGCTAAAAGTCATATAATTTAAATTTTAATACTCCCCTTCGCATATATTCTTTTATATACGAAATTTGATAGATATAAAGTTTAACGCTAATAGTATTAAAATCGAGTAGATAAGATAAAAATAACTTAATTAATTTTTATTAGAGTTTTAGCGTTAAATAACTAAAGTAAAGTTTAAGTTAAGTAATTAAAATAAAGTTAAAGCTAAATAGCTAAAATAAGTTTAGTATTAAATAATTAAAGTAAAGTTCAAGCTAGATAGCTAAAGTAAGTTTTTAATATTAAGTAATTAAAGTAAAGTTTAAATTAGATAGTTAAAATAAGTTTAATATTAAATAATTAAAGTAAAATTAGAATTAAATAATTAAAGTAAATTTAGTATTAAATAATTAAAGTAAAATTAAAGTTAAATAGTTAAAGTAAATTTAGCATTAAATAGTCAAAGTCAAAAATTAAAATCTAAAAACGACTATATTAAACTCCTAAATTTCACTTTTTATTAAAAAATAATTTTTCGAAAATTTTTTAAATAAAAGAATTAAAAGAATTTTTTTATTTTATATATTATAATTAGCTATAAGACTTCTATAAAGTTATTTTAAATATCTAATTTTTAATAATAATAGCTAATAATAATAGTAATATAGATAAAAGTATTTTAAAAGAGTTTTAAAGATTTAATAATAATAATAATAATAGTGTTAAAGAAATAGTTATTTTAATATAAAATAGCGAGTTTATAAAATATTAAATCTAAGACTTAATAAGCGATTTAAATAAATTATTTAAATTATAAAAACTAATAAAATAGCTTTTCTAAATTTAAGATTAATTTCTCTAAATAAATAATATTATAAATAATATTTTAACTTAATTAATATATAAAACTTTTTAAATTTATTCTTAAATAATATTTTAATAAATTTATTAATTATCTATTATTTAATAGAGATATACTTAAAAATAATAATATTAATAATAATTTATTTTTATATATAATAATATTAAATATTAATATACTTAATATATATATAAAATTAAGAATTTTTAATAAAAATTATAATACTTTAATTATTATAATAAATAATAATAATCTATATATATTTAACACTAAAATTAAATTAATTAAGAAGTTTATATAATTAAATTATTTTTTTAATAATCTATATTTAGTTAATATATTTAATTTTATAAGAAAATAGCGTTATAATAGATTATTATTTTAATAATTAATTAATAATAATATTATTTATATTAAAGATATAATTAGAGATAAAATATTAAGTATTCTAATTATTTATTTAATTTATATTTATATAATTAGTAAGTAATTTTAAATTTCCTTTAAATATTAATTACTAATTTTTAATATTATTTAAATATTAAAAAATACGCTTAATAGCCTTTTAATAGAATTTATCGAGATTTAAAATATATTTAGAGATTATTAAAATAATAAATATAATATTAAATTAAATATTTAATATTATATATATAAATAATTTTATAATTAATTAATAGATATAATAAGATTAATTAATAAAGATAAAATTATTTTTAATAATATAAAATTTATTATTATTAATAAGAGTAAGCGATAGCGTAAAGCTTAATATATATTTTTTTTTAAATTTTTTTAATATAATCTTTTTAATTAAGATATAAAATTTAATTAATATAATCTCTAATAATTATTATATTAAAATAATAGATATAAGATTTTAAATTAATTATCTTAAATTTCTTATTGAACTTATTTTTAATACTCTATATTTTAATTTTATTAAGACTTATAAATAAAATATTATCTATATAAATAGTAATAATAATAATATTATTAATAAATATAGAGAGATTAATAATAATAAGTTTAAAATCTAATTTTTTTAAATAAATTATAAGAGTATTATATTAAATTCTAGAGAATTATTTTAAATTATAAAATATCTTAATAAGCTTATATACTTTATTCTTTTAATCTTTAATTTTAAAATTAATAAATTAAATAATATAAATTATCTTTTTAATATTATTATATAAAAAAGTAATTTTAATATCTATTTATTTAAGCTTTTAATTTAAAATAATTATTAATATAAAGATCGCTTTATAATTTATAAATTTAATAATAAAAATAAAAACTTTATTAAAGTTAATTTCTTTTTATTATTTAAAATTACGAATAATTTAATAAACTTTATATTATATAATCTTCTTTATAAGATTATATTTAAGTTTATAAATCTATTAATCTCTTAAAATATATATATTTAATAAGAGATTTATTAGAGTCTAAGTTCTATTAATAATAAATAAATCGATTTCTTTTTTTATAATAATTTCTTAATATATCTTATAATAAGAATTTAATATAGTTTTTTTATAAATTCGAGATTTATAGAATTTAAAAGAAGAGGCTTTTATTAATAGCGTTAGAGGATCTAAAAAAAATTCTCTATATATTCTTAAGATATCGAATAAATAACTCGTTATTAAAATTAAATTATAATCATTTATAAAATAAATAATAAATTTAAAAAATATTATTATAAAGATTATAAAGAGAGTTTTATTACTAAATATATTAGATAATTACTTTTTTAAAAATTTTAAATTAATTAAAACTACTAGTTAAGTCTTATTAAAAATTTAAATAAAATTAAATAAATTATTAACTTTATCTTTAATAGAAATTACTTATCTCTTTTAATAATTCTTTTTTAAAATTATAAATAAAAAGAAAAGATAATTTTTAAAATAATTAATAATTTTAATAAGCTAATAATTATTATAATAGACTATTATTTTAATATTATTATATATATTTTTCTCTAAAATAAAGAGTATAGATTTAAAAGAAATATTATTAAATTATTTAATATTTAAAATAATAGCAATTTTATTATTATTTAAAAATATATAATAAAAATAATCTTAATAATTTATAAGTTATCTCTTAATTATATAGTCTTAATATTTCTTTTAATTAATAACTTTAAATATAATCTAATAAAAGTCTATTTATCTAATAATATATAGATAAAAAATATTAAAAGAAAAATTAATATAAATTTTGAAAGAAGTAATATCTTATTTAATTATAAGTTAATAATTATATAAATAATTTTTAATATAAATAAATTTAATTTAATATTTTTATAATAAGTTATTCTTCTTAAATATCGCGCTAATTTTATATTAAATAATAATATCTAATTATTTAAACTTATTATTTATTTAAAAATTTTTTAATATAATATCTTTTTAGATAATTTCTCTAAATAAATAAAAGATTTTTATTTTATAATTTTAATATTTTATATTATAATTAAAGCGAAAACGAGTATAATAATAATAATTATATTTTATATTATTAAGAAAAAACTTAAATATAATAAAATTAAATTTATTAAATTTATTTAATAGAAGATAAATATCGAAGCGTAGAGTGAAATTATTTAAAAAAATAATTATAAATATATAGTTATTATAAAAAGTATTAAATAATCTCTAGAGATTAATATAAATTAAATTATTTTTTTATTTTTCGAGAATAATATAGCGTTTATAAGATTTTATTTTAAAATTAATTATAAAATATAACTTATAAATATTATTAAAATAAGATTTAAAAAGATTTATTTTAATATATATTTTAATTATCTTTTTAATATTTTAAATATTTAAATAATTTATATAGATATATTATATACGTAGAGTATTCTTATTAATTTGAGATTTTTATTTCTTAGAGAATTTTATAAATTTAATAAAAGACTTATTATAAGCGAGAATTTCTTTATTAATAATAATTAAGATTAGAAAAATATTCTTTTAAGCGTTAAGCGTATAGAGATAACTTTAAATATATTTAAAAAAAAATTATTACTTTTCTATAAAAAGATGATTAAAAATAAAAAAAGCGAGTATTATTACTTCTTTAATTATTTCTTAAAATTAAATTAAAATTATATTTAGATATATATTAGATATTATTAAAAATCTAAATATACTTAATATCTTTTATCTTATATTTAAAATTAATATTATTAAAATTAATAATTATATAATTATTATTAATAAGTTTATTAATAAAGCGAGATTTCTAAAATCTAGAGAAGATTTTAAAAATTAAGAAATAATAAATAATATATTAAGTATATATATAATTACGAAATTAAAAAGAGAATATTATTATTATAATAAAAAGTATAATAATAAAAACTCTATTTAAGAGTTTAATTTTAAAAATTTTAAAAATTTTATTATTTAAAATTTAAGAATTAATAATAAATATAATAATAATATAAATAATAAAGTAGCGCGCTATTATAAATTAAATAATTATAATAATTACTTTAATATTAAAAGATTAATTCTTTTTCTTTTTAGATTTTTTAAATTTAAATTTAATATTAATATTAATATTTTCTTAATTATCTTTTTTATTTTAATTATTTTAATTATTATAATCTCTATTTTTAGAAACTTAAAATTCTTTATAAATACGCTTATATTTTAATTATTCGAGATACTTTTTAATAAAATAAAAATTTTTATTATAAATAATATAGAATTTATAAATTTATATTTAAATATAAAAATTAATAAAATTAATATTATTTTAAATATAATATTTAATTAATATAAATATTATAGAAATAAAAGTATAAATATTTATTTTAATATAAATAATTATTATATAAATATTAAAAAATTTAATAAAGATAATAAAATTAGAGATAATATTAAGTTATTATATTTTAATATAAATTAATATAAATTTAAAAAACTTATTTATATTATAAGAGTTATAATTTTAATTATAAATCTTATAATATTAAATATATTATTTATTTAAACCTTTATAAAAATAATAAATCTTCTAATTTTTATTAATAATAAAAAGAAATTTTTTAAATAAATTATTAATTTTATATAATAGATTAATAAATTAATTAATATAAATCTATAATTTATTTTTATAAATAATAAAAATAAAAAACTCTAATTTTTAAATAGTAGAGTTAAAAATATTTAATTTACGAGATTTATATTTTTTTAAATTTTTTTAAATAATTATAATATTAATATAACTCTTAATAAAATCGCGTAAATTATTTTTATAGCGAGTTTTTATTATAATATAAAATTTATAATATATTTTAATTTATATTATAAAATTTATATTAATAATAATTTTAAAAATAATTTTTATAAATTATTATTTAATTATAACTTTTATAGTAATTATTAAATAAGAAATTAATTAAATTATATTAATTTTAATATAATATTAAAGATCTAATAGAATAAAGAAATTTTATATATTTTATTTTTATTTATAATAATTAAAAGTATTTTTAAATATAGAAATTTAATAAAATTAATTTAAATTAATTAAAAGTTTAATATTAATATATTTAAATATAATATTATTTATAAAGAATTAATTTAATTTTTAAAATTTAATAAAATAAAGCTTTAATAAAAATTTAAAAATAAAAATAAGATTTATAATATAGTAAAGTTTAATAAAATAAATAAAATAAATAATATTAATAAAATTAATTTTAATAATAATTTAAAAATAAATAAATTTAATATAATAATAAAATTGATATAAGAAATTAAAATATACTCGCTATTAATATTATTTATATTTAAATTATTTATAATTATTTAAAGCGTATAAAGAAGTCTCGCTAAACTCTAAAATTAGCTTAATATTATTTAAAATATTATTTAAAAAAAATTATATTATAATTTATAATATAGTTAATAATATTTTAAAAAAATAAACTTTAATTTATAAATATTAAGAAAAAATATAATATAAATATATAATAACTTAATAAAGAAATATCTCTCTTTATATTTCAAAAGAAATTTAATTTAATTTAATTTTTAATATTATTATCGCGATTATTTTAATTATTCTCTATTATATTTATAATATAATATCTTTTATTAATTAATTTTTTTATTAAAAAAATTAATTAAAATTAAATATAAAATTATTTATAATTTTATTTTATTCGCTTATTAAATTTAATTAAAGCTTCTTTATAAAATTATTTTATTTATATAAATATAGAAAATAATTATTTTTTAATTATTATAATAGAGAATAATTCTTTTATATATATTAATATATTAAATATATAAAATATAGATTATTTTCTTTTTTAATATTATATCGTTATTTTAAATTAAACTTTTATTTTTATTATAAAAATTATATAATAAGATATTAGAGTTTAATTATTTATTATTAATTTTTAATATAGTAAAATATAAAAATAACAATATATTATCTTTTATTTTTAATATATTTTATTTAATATAAAGAAATTAATAATATTTTAGTAATTATAATAATTATATAATAAAAAAATATAGATATATAATATTCTATTATAATATATAATAACTTTAATATTATATAATTAAGTATAATATATTTTAATTTACTTAAAATTATCTTATATTAAAAATAATATAAGAGTTTATATACTAAATTATTAATATAATATATTAATATATTAATAATTTCGATATAATCCCTCTTACTCGCGACTCTTATCTTTTTTATTAAAAGTATATTTAATATATATTATTTAATTAAAATAATTATTTTAAAATAGAAAATATCTATATTATAAAGATTAATAAAAAAAATTCTTTATAATTATAACTACTACTATCTAATAAATATTAATATAATAAATATATTAAAAGTAGTTATAATTACGATAAATAATAGATAAATTATAAAATAATTAAAATAATTATCGAGTAAAACTTAGACTTATAATCTATTAGAATATAAGATAAAATATTTAATTATATTAATTATAGAGTTCTATAAAAGAAAAGAGTAATTAGATATAGATATATTAAGATATATTATATAACTATATTACGTAATTATCAAGACGCTAAGAGTTACGTAATTCGAATTTTAATAATATTAATATATTATAAATATATTAAGATATATTATATAACTATATTACGTAATTATTAAGACGCTAAGAGTTACGTAATTCGAATTTTAATAATATTAATATATTATATTAATAATTTATTATATAAACTCTTATATTATTTTTAATATAAAATAATTTTAGATAAATTAAAATATATTATATATTATAATAAGATATTATATATCTATATCTTTTTATTATATAATTATTATAATTATTAAAATATTATTAATTTCTTTATATTAAATAAAATATATTAAAAATAAAAAACGATATATTCTTATTCTTATATTTCGCTAGATTAAAAATTAATAATAAATAATTATATTTTATTATTTTATTATATAATTTTTATAATAAAAATAAAAATTTAATTTAAAATGATAATATAATATTAAAAAAGAAAATAATTTATATCTTATATATCTAATATATTAATATATAAAAATAAATTATTCTCTATTATAATAAGTAAAAAATAATTATTTTTTATATTTATAAAAATAAAATAATTTTATAAAGAAGTTTTAATTAGATTTAATAAGCGAGTAAAATAAAATTATAAATAATCTTATATTTAATTTTAATTAATTTTTTTAATAAAAGAGTTAATTAATAGAAGATATTATATTATAAATATAATAAAGAATAATTAAAATAATCGCGATAATAATATAAAAGATAAAATTTAATTAAACTTTCTTTTAAATATAAAAAGAAATAATTTTTTATTAAATTATTATATATTTATATTATATTTCTCTTTAATATTTATAAATTAAAATTTATCTTTTTAAAATATTATTAATTATATTATAAATTTTAATATAAGATTTTTTTTTAAATAATATTTTAAATTATATTAAGCTAATTTTAGAGCTTAATAAAACTTTTTTTATATATTTTAAATAATTATAAATATTTTAAATATAAATAATATTAATAATAAATATACTCTAATTTTTTATATTAATTCTATTATTATATTAAATTAACTTATTTTTAAATTATTATTAAAATTAATTTTAAATAAAGAGCTTTTTAGATTTAAAGTAAATTAATTTTATTAATTTTATTAATTTTATTAATTTTATTAATTTTATTAATTTTATTAATTTTATTAATTTTATTAATTTTATTAATTTTATTAATTTTATTAATTTTATTAATTTTATTAATTTTATTAATTTTATTAATTTTTTAATTTTTTAATTTTATTAATTTTTTAATTTTATTAATTTTATTATTTTTTAATTTTTTTTTTTTATTTATTTTTAATTTTATTATTTTATTAATTTTATTATTTTATTAATTTTTTAATTTTTTAATTTTATTAATTTTATTAATTTTATTAATTTTTTAATTTTTTAATTTTATTAATTTTATTAATTTTATTAATTTTTTAATTTTTTAATTTTATTAATTTTATTAATTTTTTAATTTTATTAATTTTATTAATTTTATTAATTTTTTAATTTTATTAATTTTATTAATTTTATTAATTTTATTAATTTTATTAATTTTATTAATTTTATTAATTTTATTAATTTTATTAATTTTATTAATTTTATTAATTTTATTAATTTTATTAATTTTATTAATTTTATTATATTATAAATCTTATTTTTAAATTTAAACTTTTATTAAAACTTTATCTTATTAAATTTTAAAAATTAAATTAATTCTTTATAAATAATATTATATTTAAATATATTAATATTAAATTTTTAATTAATTTAAATTAATTTTATTAAATTTCTATATTTAAAAATATTTTTAATTATTATAAATAAAAATAAGATATATAAGATTTCTTTATATTATTAGATTTTTAATATTATATTAAAATTAATATAATTTAATTAATCTCTTATTTAATAATTATTATAAAAATTATAATAAAATAATAATTTATTAAAATTATTTTTAAAATTATTATTAATATAAATATTATAATATAAATTAAAATATATTATAAATTTTATATTATAATAAGAATTTATTATAAAAATAACTCGTATAATTTTATTAAGAGTTATATTAATATTATAATT
Organism: Letharia lupina; assembly: GCF_014066315.1. Lineage (NCBI taxonomy): Eukaryota > Fungi > Ascomycota > Lecanoromycetes > Lecanorales > Parmeliaceae > Letharia > Letharia lupina. The sequence goes on from NW_023502984.1 coordinate 1,681,152, forward strand.
TTTTAAAAAAAATTAAAAAAATATAAATCTCGTAAATTAAGTATTTTTAACTTTATTATTTAAAAATTAAAAATTAATATTTTTATTATTTATAAAAATAAGTTATAAATCTATATTAATTAATTTATTAATTTATTATATAAAATTAATAGCTTATCTAAAAAAAATTCTTTTATTATTAATAAAAATTAAAAGATTTATTATTTTTGGAAAAGTTTAAATAATTAATATATTTAATATTATAAAATTTATAATTATAATTATAATCTTTATAATAAAAATAAATCTTTTAAATTTATATTAAAATATATTAAAATATAATAACTTACTTAATATTATCTCTAATTTTATTATCTTTATTAAATTTTTTAATATTTATATAATAACTATTTATATTAAAATAAATATTTTTATTTTTATTTTTATAATATCTATATTAATTAAATATTATATTTAAAATAATATTAATTTTATTAACTTTTATATTTAAATATAAATTTATAAATTTTATATTATTTATAATAAAAAAATTTATTTTATTAAAGAGTATTTCGAATAATTAAAGTATAAGCGCGTTTATAAAAAATTTTAAATTTTTAAAAATTAAGATTATAATAATTATAGCGATTAAGATAAAAAAAAATATTAAAAAAATATTAATATTAATATTAATATTAAATTTAAATTTAAAAAATTTAAAAAGAAGAAGAATTAATTTTTTAATATTAAAATAATTATTATAATTATTTAATTTATAATAATATATTACTTTATCGCTTAAATTACTATTATATTTATTATTAATTCTTAAATTTTAAATAATAAAATCTATAAATTTTTTAAAATTAAATTTTTAAATAGAGTTTTTATTATTATACTTTTTATTATAATAATAATATTCTCTCTCTAACTTTATAATTATATATATATTTAATATATTATTTATAATTTCTTAATCTTTAAAATCTTCTCTAAATTTTAAAAGTTTTATTTTATTAATAAACTTATTAATAATAATTATATAATTATTAATTTTAATAATATTAATTTTAAATATAAAATAAAGAATATTAAGTATATTTAAATTTTTAATAATATTTAATATATATCTAAATATAACTTTAATTTCATTTTTAAGAAATAATTAAAAAAATAATAATATTCGTTTTTTTTTAATAATCTTTTTATAAGAAAGTAATAATTTTTCTTTAAACGTATTTAAAGTTATCTTTATATTTTTAATATTTAAAAGAATATTTCTTTAGTCTTAATTATTATTAATAAAAAAAAATTTATTTATAATAAATTCTCTATTAAATTTATAAAGCTCTCTAATAAGTAAAAGTTTTAAATTAATAAGAATATTTTATATATATAATATATTTATATAAATTATTTAAATACTTAGAACGTTAAAAAGATAATTAAAATATATATTAAAATAAATCTTTCTAAATCTTCTTTTAATAATATTTATAAACTATACTTCGTAATTAATTTTAAAATAAAACTCTATAAACGCTATATTATTCTTAAGAGATAAAAAATAACTTAATTTATATTAATTTTTAAAGATTATTTAATATCTCTTATAACGATTATATATTTATAATTATTTTTCTAAATAATTTTACTCTATATTTTAATATTTATCTTCTATTAAATAAATTTAACGAGTTTATTTTTATTATATTTAAGCTTTTTCTTAATAATATAAAATATAATTATTATTATTATACTCGCCTTCGCTTTAATTACCATATATAATAAAATAAAATAGAGTTAAATTTAAAAACCTTAAATTTATATATGTAGTCAATTATTAATTCGTTAGATTTACGCTCTTTAGTTAAATCGATTAAATTAGCTCCCTAGCTCTCTTAAGCCTTTTTATTAAAAATTTATATATAAAAATTTTATACTCTAAAATAACTAGCTTTCTATAAATATTATTTCTTTATAATTTTATAAATTATAGAGCTTAGTATACGCTTTCTAACGATATAAAAATAATAAAGGTTAATTTACTATTAGTAAATTAAATTAATATTTAAATATTATAATTATATTAAACGCGTTCGAGATCGAATAATAATTCTTTTACTTATTTATATAGTTATATTTCTTCTATAATTCTATTAATCTATTAATTATAAATATATTTATTCTCTCTACCCCTCGCTCTTATATTGCTAGATTTATAAAATATATATATCCCTTTATTCGCCTCTTAGAGCCCTTATTAATATCCTTAAATTATCTCTCGGCGAATTTATTATTATTAATAATTAAGGCCGTAAGCGAGCTTAATAGCTATTTATTACTACTTATAAATATATTAAAAAATTCTTTAAAAGAGTTTAAATAAATATATTCTTCTCTATATACTTCTCTTAAATTAATAATAATATCTTTTAATTTAACGATATTATCTCTTAAAATATATCTTTCTTCTTAATTTATTTTTTATTATCTTATTTTAAAATCTTTTAACGCGTATTAGATTTTAAATATTATTATAAAGAAGCTTCTAAATAAGAGGAAAATACTATTAAAAATCTTTTACTATAAGATCTATTAATAAATTTCTTTAATAATAACTCTTTTAATAGTCTATATTCTTTTAGTTTATCTTTTAATCTTTATTTAGATTTTATTTAATCTCTAATAAGACTTATTAACTATATTACGCGTTATTTATATATTATAAAATCTATATAATATAATTTAGATCTTATAGATTAGATTTATAATAATTATAATATTATATTATAGAAAGATAAGATAGTTAAATAATATTATAATAATAAAAAGATTAAAGTTAATATATCTAAAATAAATAATATAAAATAAAATTATAAAGATATTAAAATAAATATAAATAATTTAATTAATCTTAGTAAGTATATTATTAATTAAATCCTCTACTTTATAATATTAAAAACTTTAAATTTTATTAATAATTATAAAGAATTTTATTATTATAGCGTTTAATATAATAATATAATCTTTATACTTTTATAATAAATTATTATTAATTATTTAATTACTTTATATATATATATAAAATCTAGAGAGTAATTACTATTTATATATCTATCTTAATATTTTTAAAAAGCGAAAAATTAATTTTTAATTAAATCTATATTATAAATAATATTTAAAATTAATTTATAATATAATATAACTTTCTTTTAATTACATTTTTTATATTAACTTTATTAAATATAATTATTATAATTAAATTAGTTAAATACTTTATTATAAAATAGCTATTATTTTTAGAAATATTAATTTATATATTAATATTCTTAAATTAATATCTAAAAAATTAAAAATTAATTTAAATATATAAGATTATAAATTATTTTATAAGAATTTATAATATTATAATTTATATATTTATAATTATTCTACTTTAGATAAAGTTATTATTATTTAAAAAAATAATATAAATAATTTATTAAATATATTTAAAATTAAGAATATTTTAAGAAAAATTCAAAGTAATAAAAGATTTAATATTCTATATTAATATCTAACTTATATATTCTTATATTATTTCTTTATATTTTTATTTAATAAATAATTATAGTATAATAATATATTTAATATAAATATTATATTAAATAAAAGTCTTTTTATTTATTAATATAGTAATAATAAAATCGCTTTATAAATTAATAGAATTATTAATCGAGATAACTCTATATAAATAACGTTTATTTAATATTATAAATCTATATTATTTATTTCTTCTATTTTATTAATTATTAATTTTTTATAAATATATAATATAAAATTATTTTAATAAGTTTAATCGTTTTTTTTATTATAATAAATTATTATAATATTTTATTTATAATATTTATATAGCTATTAAGAATAATAAACTTTATTAATTAAAGATAAATTAAAAAATTATTTAAATTAATATTTATTAAGTAATTATTAATATTTATATTAATAAAGCTATTATAGATAATTAAATTAATAAATAATATATTATTCTTTTTTTCTTCTATTAAGAAAGTCTATAATTTATAAAATAACTCTATTAAAATATTATTACTTTATCTATTAAATTTAATTAATTAAATGTCTTTATAACTTTTATTTATAATTTAAAATAAATTAAAATTATTAAAAAAAATTTATTTAATAAATAGATTATTAGTTAATTTAATCTAATTACTAGAATATTTAAATTAAAATTAAAAACTTTTATAAATAATATTCTAAAGAGAAAGATATTAAATATACTTTTATTTTTTTAATTTTTTATTATAATATAATAGCTCTTCTTCTTTTTATTTAATAGAGTAATTTTTTAAATAATATATTAATTAGATAATTAGTATAAATAATAATCTCTAAAGATATTTCTAATATAATTTAATTTTTTATATATTATAATTTCTATTAATTAATTTTATAATATTATTTAAAAAAAAAATTATTTTTATAAAAGCGAAGTATAGCTAGTTAAAATATTAATTAATTTTAATTTTAATTAATTTTATAAATAATAGATTAAGTTTCTATTTATATCTATATTATAGAATTTTAAAAATAAGATTTATTATATATCTATATTCTTATTATATTATATCTTAAAAATTAATTTTTTAGCGCTATTAAAATAAATATTATTATTAATATTAAAATCTCTAATTAAAATTTATTTTTTAATCTTTATATAATTATTATTAGATATATATTTTATAGAAATTATAGTTAATATATTACTAATAAAATAAATATTATTTTATTTTATTAAAATTTAGATAAAAATATATATAATAAAGAATTTTAGCGATTATATTATCTTTAAATTAGATTTTATATATTTTATATATTATTAATATAGATTTATTAAAATATTAAATAATAAATCTAAATAGAATTATTAGATAATATTTTATAATTTTTATTTATTAATTAAATATAACGCTTATATTAATATAGAGATTTATATTAATATTAAAATTTATAAATATATTTTTAAATATATTTATAAGAATAGTAATTAAATTAATTTTTAAATAAAATATAAAAATAATATAAATTAAAATAATATAGATCTAGATTAGATAAATAAAATTTAAAAATATTAAGATATATAATAAATAGACTCTATAAAAATCTATTAGAGAATTTTTAATTTTTAATTATATAATTATAATTCTTCTATTAAATAATTATTTATTTATTTTTTAAATTAATATAATATAATATTTAATAATAATAATAATTTATTTTAAATAATTAATATAATATATAAATATTAAATTAAGCTAATAATCTTCTTGTAGCTAAATTAATAATATTAATAATAAAAACAAGTAGAAGATCTCTTTTATATCGATCTATTAAAGTAATATATCTAAAAATATATATATATATATATTTAAATAAAGTTTATATTAGAGATATAGAAATATTATTATAAAAATATATTCTATTAATTTAAAGGTTAAAGAGCTCTTCTATCTATAATACTTTCTTCTAAATATATTAAATTCTATATTTTTTAAAAACTTATATATAATAGATAATAATATTCTTTTTTATTATTATAATATCTATATAATAAAAGATTTATTTTATAATAATATTAAATAAAATTAAATATTAAATAAAATAGTAGCTTAATAGAGAGAATATTGCTTATAAAGTCTTTTTATAATAATTCTATTATAATATAAACTTGATAATTCTCTAAATTTATAGAATAATTATAAATTAAGATATATAGATAATTTTTATTTATTAAATAGAATTTTTTTAAATATAATATAAATAGCTTATCGCGCTAATAGCGATATTAAGATATTATAATTTTTTTTAATATAATATTTCTTTTTTTTTATATACTAAAACTTTTCGCGTTAGATATATTTTTTCTTAATAATTTTTTTAATAAATTAAAGTATTTTAAATTATAAAATAAAAAAATTATTATATTAATAATAATTTTAAAATATTATAACTTTTTTTAATATAATATTTCTTTTTATATATATTAAAACTTTTTATATTAGACGTATTTTTTATTTTTTTTATTTATAAATAATTTAATTCTTTTTTATATTTTACGTATATTTCTTAATTAATATATATTATTCTTTATTTAAATTATTTAATAATTATATCTATATTCTTTAAATTTAATACTATATTCTCTCTCTATTAAACGATATATAATATAAATAAATTATTATTAAAAACTTCTATCTTTATTTAATTTAAATTTATTTAAGAAAGAATAATATTATTTTTATAAAAGATATTAATCTTATTACTAACTTTAATCTATTAATAATTTAATAAAATTATAAATAATATTATATTAATAATTAAAATTAACTTTTACGCGAAGAATATAATATTTTAATTAATATTTAAAAATAAATATAAATAAATTTTAATAATAATTAAATTATTATAATTAATACTATTTAAAATATAATCTCTTATTTTAATAATTAACTTTTTTTTTTAAATAGTTATAAAGATATTAATAAGATTATATTTTAAAATATTATATTATAAAAAATATAATATAACTCTAAAATAGTTATTATTATAACTTTATTTAATATTATTTTTATTCTTCTTTAAGATAGCGTTATTATTTATTTTTACTTTAAGATTTTTCTTAATACTATTATTTAATTTAATTATAATATATTAATAAAGTCTAATTTAGCTTAATTATTAAAAATAATTAAATTTATTTTCTAAAATAGGATTTTTATATAAAATCGCTACGATATTAAAATCGTTAATTATATATTCTAAAATATTTAAAAAAAAATTATTTCTTTTAATAATATAATTATATATTTCTATAATAATTTTTATTAAATTCTTTTAATTATTAAAAATATTAAATTAAATTAAATTATTTAAATTATATTAAAAATATTTTATCTTTAAAATTATATTTAAATTTTTAATTTTATAAAAAATATAAAGCTTTAAAATTTTAATCTAATTAATTAAGATTAAATTAATATAAAAAAAATTATTTAAAAATTATTAGATATAAATAATAATATCTTAATAAGCTTTAAAAAATAAGAAATTATTAATTAGTTTATTAAATAGCTATTAAATAACTCTATTATTTAATTAATTAATACTATTTATAATAATCTTAACTTATATTAAATAATTAATTTTTATATATTTAAAATAATTCTTTATACTCTTAATAAGAATATTACTTAATTTAATAATTAAGTTTTTAATAAGTTTTTTAAAATTAAAATTATTTATAATAATAAAGATTAAATTATTAATAAAAAAATAACTTTTTTCTATTTACTAAAATAATAAATACTTTTAAATTAATCTTATTTTTACTTTATTATTTAAAATTAAAATAAAATTATATAATAATATTATTAAGAAATTTAAAATAGTATATAAATCTATATAATAGAATATATTTATAAATTAAATATATTAAATTTAAAATATTTAATTATTATATTCTTAAAGATAAATATAATAATAAATAATATTATATATTATATATCCCTCTAGCTCCGCCTAATTTAAACGATTTATATACTTTTTTTTAATATATCTAATTTTTAATTTAATTAATCTTTAATATAATAATTAATAATATATAATTTTAAATTAAATTATCAATAAGATCGATCTATTAATTATAATTTTAAATAATTTATTAAGAAAATAATCTATTTAGCTAATAAAATATATTAAAAATAAATTATTAAATAAATACTTCTTTTTTAGATAAAAATATAATTAATTAGCGATCTATAGTAATAGAAATAAGTTATTTATTATATAGAAAGTAAATAAAATTCGATTTAACTTAGAGTTAAGGCTTTTATTTTCTTTATTAATTTTATAATAATAAAAGTAGATTAAAAACGTATAGTAAACGATTAGAATTCGATTTAACTTAGAACTAAGGCTAAAATTCCATTTAACTTAGAAAAATCTAACTTCATAAATTTAATTCATGGGCCTTTATTAAAATATGAAGGTAGGACACTTAGTTATATTAATTAAAGAGTTCTATAAAAGAAAAGAGCGACTTAATATAGGCGCGCTAAAACGTATTATATAACGTAATTATATAATCGCTAAAACGCTAAGAGTTATATAATTCGAATTTTAATATTTCTCTTTATATATATTCTTTTATAAGCGAAACTTAGTAATTATAAAGTTTAATATTAATAATATTAAAATTAAGTAGATAAGATAAAGTAATTAGTATCGAATAGTAAAAGTAAAATTAATATTAAGTAATTAAAGTAAGTTAGCGCTAGATAGCTAATATAAAATTATATCTTCTATATTTCTATCTTCTTATACGAATAAAATTTAAAAACGCGAGATTTAAGATTCGCGATATTTAAAATAGAGTAGATAAAGTAAAAAGTCGAAATTTAAAAATAATTATATTAAATTATAGCCCCTATTTAAATATAACTTAAATTTCACTTTTTATTAAAAAGTGATTTTTCAAAAAATTTATTTCTAGGTTATTTAATATATATTAAAAATTAATTAATTCGAGACCGAAGGATATATATAAAAGTGATTAAATAAAATAATTAAAAGAACTTCTTCTAATTATATATCGCCGGCTATAAAACCTCTATAGAGATTATTTTAGATAACTAATTCTTAATAATAATAGCTATAATAGCGGTAATTTAAAGATATAATATTTAAAATATTAATAATAAATAAATATAGATTTTTTAAAAAAACTTTAGAAGTTTTAGTAATAATAGTAATAATAGCGCTAAAAAAATAGCTATTCTAGTATAAAATAATGAGTTTACTAAATATTAAGTCTAATATAGCGACTTAGCGGATAGCTTAAGACGATTATTTATAATATAAGGATTAATAAAATAGCTTTTTTAAAGTAGATAGCTCTTTTATATTAAGATTATTAGACTATAATTATAAATAATATTTTAATTTAATAAATTAATAAAAACTTTTAAATTTATTTTTATAGAGGGCCTTAATAAGATTATTAGTTATCTATTAATCGATAAAGATATAATCTAAAGCGATATTTTTAATAATAACTTATTCTTATATATAGTAATATTAAATATTAATATATTTAATATAAATATAGAATTAAAAATTCTTAACTAATATTATAGCGCCTTAATTATTATAAAAGATAATTATTATTTATATTTATTTATTATTAAGATTAAGCTAATCTAATAGATCGCGTAATTAAATTACTTTTTTAATAATTTATATTTAATTAATATATTTAATTTTATAGATTAAGAGTGCTATAATAGATTATTATTTCGATAATTAATTAATAATCTCGCTATTAATATTAAATATATATTTAGAAATAAAGCGATAAATATCTTAATTATTAATCTAATCGATATTAATATAGTTATTTAAAGATTTTAAATCTTCTTTAAAAATGAGTTAATAGTTAATAATTTATTTAAGATAGCGAAAGATCCGCTTAACCGCTTTTTAATAGACTTTATTAGAATTTAAATTATATCGAGATACTATCGAGATTATAAATATAATATCTAATTTTATACTAAATATTATATATATTAATAATTCTATTATTAATTAATACTTAATATAAGAGGCTTTAAAGACTTAAAAGTCTTCTTTAAATATTTAATATCTTTTAATACTTATAAAAGTAGATATATCTTTAAATTTTTATATATTATATTTAATAAGAAACTTTTTAATATATCTTATCTAACTAAGTCGAATAATATAATTAATATAATCTCTAATAATAATTATATCTAAATAATAAATATATAATCTTAAATTAATTATTTCGAAATAATTATTAAGCTTATCTTTAATACTCTAAATTTCTACTTTATCGAAGTTAATTAAAAGAATATTATTTATATAAATTATAATAATTATAATATTATTAGTAAAGATTAAGAAATTAATCGCAATAGACTTAAAGCTTAATTTTTTTAAATATATAAAGAGTATATTATATTAGATTCTCGAAGATTATTTTAAATTATATAGCGCTTTCTTTAACTTATATATCTTATACTTACTATTAATCTTAAAGCTTATAAATTATATTATATAAATAATTTTCTTTATATTATTATAAAGAAAAGCGATTTTAATATTTATTTATTTTAATTTTTAATCGAGAATTATTATTAAAGTAAAGATCGCTTTATAATTTATAGACTTAATTATAAAAGCGAAAGTCTTATTAAAATTTATATTTTTACGCTATTTAAAATTATAAATTATTTATCGAGCTTTATATCGTATAATCTTTTCTATAAGGTCTCACTTAAATTTATAGACTTATTTATTATTTAGAGTATACGCATTTAAGAGTAGATTTATTAAGATCTAAGTATTATTAGCTATAAAAGAGTTAACTTCTTTCTATATAATAAGTTCTTATTTTATTTTTTAATATTTATTCGCTATTATCTTTTAATAGATTTAAGATTTAAATAGTTTAAAAGTATTAGCTTTAATTAAAAAGATAAGTAAATCTAGCGAAAAATTATAATAAGCTCTAAAGACTTTATATTATTTAAGTTACTTTAAAAAAGATTATTAATTAATTTTAGATCTAGTTATAGATCTTATTAGAGCTTATACTAAAGATATTAATATTATTAAGATAGATTTTGTAAGCGTATTTTCGCTTAGAGTTTTAAGTAATTTTAATTTTATTTCTTTTAGATATATCTATAATAATATCTATAGCGATATTTATAACGAAGATATTTATAAAAATACTTTTTTAATAAGGATTTATATAATAGTAATAAATTCTCTTCTAACGACTTTAGTTAAAATAATTATTACTTTAATAAATATTTTCTATCTTATTCTTTTTAAGACTCTCTTCTCTAAAATTAATATTAAAAAAGCGATTAATAACTCGCGTATAATCTTTTATAGTATATCTATATAGCGCTTATTTCTATTTTTAAATAGATTTTAATTATTAATCTCTCTTTTTTTAGTGAGATTAAGTTTAAATAAGATAGACTTAAAAGAAATATTATTAATTTAAATTATATTTAAATAAATTTAAATTTTATTATTTAATATTAATATATAATAAAACTAGTTAGCTTTATAATTAACTAAGCGCTTTTTATAAATATAATTTTTATATTTAATTTAATCGATATTTAGTAGATATATTTAATAGAAATTAATCTATTTAATAATTTAAAAATATAAAATATTAAATAAATAATTTATAAAGGCCTTATAAGGAATAATATCTCTTTCTAATATTAATTATAAATTATATAGATAATTAGAAGCTCGCGCGAATTTTAACTAATACTTTTATAATAGTCTACTCTCTTTAAATATAGTGTTAATCTTATATTATATTATTTAATTAAAATATTTAAATTTACTATTTATTTAAGAATTATTAAATATAATATCTTTTTAGATAATTTCTTTAGTAAGCCAAAAAGTATATATATTATAATTATTATACTCGAAATTATAGTTATTATAAAATCTAATATAAATATAATTTTTATACTTAATTTAATTTAGAAAAAACTTAAATATTATAAAGATTATAGGATTATTTTTATTAAGAAGTAAGAATATAGCGAAATAAAGTATTTTATTATTTAGAAAGATTACTATCTATTTATAATTATTATAAAAAATAAAGAAAGACTTTTAGAGATTATTATAAACTAGATTATTTTTCTAAAAGTCTAACGTTATATAATACTTATATAATTTAACTTTTATATTAATAATATTATATAATTTATATATATCTCTAAAAAATAAAATAGATAAATTTATTTCGATATATATTTTAATTAATTTCTTAAGATTTTAAAATTCTAAATAATTATAATAAGCGTATTATATATATAAGATTTTTTTATTAATTTAAAAATCTAGGATATTAGCGAATAAGGATAAAGATTTAAATTTAAATTTAGATATAAATATAGATATAATAAATTTATTATAGATAGAGATATCTCTATTAATAACTACTAAGTATATAAGAATCTTTATTTATATATTTAGCGTATAAAGATAATTACACTAACGTCTAAAAATAATACTATACTCCTTTATTCTAATATCTTCGAGTATAAATTAAAAAAAAAAAATTTAATCTTCGAGTTACTCTTAAAAAATTAAATTAAAATTACTATTAGAGATATACTAGATATCTTCTATATATAAAATTTATTTATTTTTAAGACTCTTATATTTAAGCTTAATATATTTAAAGTCTATAATTATAATTAAGCTATTAATTCTATTTATAAAATAATATAATTTAAATAAAATAAAGATTTAAAAGATTAAGAAGTTTTAAATAATATATTAAGTATAGATATTATTAATAAATTATAAATATAATAATATAATAACTATAGATATCGAAGAAGTTTAAATTATAATCTTTAAGTTCTTTTTAATAAAGAAATAGTAGATTTAATTCTATAAAAATTAAGAATTAGTAATAAGATATATAATATTTTTTAAATTAAGATTAATATATATTATAAAATTATATATTATTACTAGCTAGATATATATTATAATAATCTTAATATTACTAAATTAATAATTAATAATAAATTTATTATTTTAGATATTTTTATCTTTATCTTTATTATTTAAGTTAGAGAAATTATTATTATTACTATCTTTATTATTATCTTTATCGCTATAATTATTATAATCTCTATAATTATTATAATCTCCTCTATTATTATTATTATCTTATTTCTTAAATTTAAGATATAAAATAATATATTCGATATTATTATATTAATTCTTTTTATAGTAATTATAATATTTATAAGTTTAAATATAAATATAAAAATTATTAATATAGACTTTTTATTAAATTTTATATTTAATAGTTTCGTCGATAATAATTAATATAATAACACTCTATAGATTATATATAAAGAATTTATTAATTAGCGTAATTAGTATATAAGCTTTAATATTAATTAAATTAATAAAATTAATTATAGTATTAATAAATTAAATAATTATATAATTTAGATTAAACTTTATAATATTATTATTCTTAAAGACGTTATAATTTTAATTATATTATTTATAATATAAATTATATAGAGAATTTAAGCCTAAGTAAAAGTAATAGATTTTTTAATTCTTATTAAATTTTAATTTTAAGAATAAATTATTAAACTCGTTTAGAATCTTTATAAATCTATTAATATAGAATTAAGAATTATTATTATACTCTATAAGAATAATATTATTTATCTTTCTAAATATAAAATTAAGAATATTTAATCTTCAAGATTTAAACTTATTTAGAGTCTTTTAGACTTTTTTAATATTAATCTTATTCTTAATTTTAGAATATAAGTTTTTTTTATAATATAATTTTAATATAATATAAATTTAATCTTATATTTATAATTAATTATTAATTTAGACTTTAATAATAATAGTATTAATAATTAGCTTTATATAGTCTTTTTCGATATAACGCTATAATCTAAATAACTTTAATTTATTCTTAAATTATTATTTTTAAATTTAATAATTAAAGATATTTTTAAGCTTATTAATATTATCAAGACGACTTAAAAAGATTAAGATTTTAGATTTCTTAAAAAATATAGTACTTAAAGACTCGATAAGCTCTCTTTATTAGAGAATAAATTAAATAAACTTACTCTATTAAAGTCTAAATTTAAAAATAAAGCTTATATATTAATAAAATTTAAAAAAATAATTAAAGTAAATAATATTAGCGAAATCGAGCGCGTTTAAAAATTAAAAAAATCTTTATTAAAGATTAACTTTAATAAAGACTTAGAGATTAATTATCTTAATATTAAATTAGAATTAATAAGAGAGCTTAATATATATTTACTCTCGCTATTAAAATATTTTTTATAATATATTAGAGATTTAAGCGTATAAGAGAAATCTCGCTAAGCTTTAAAATTAACTCGATATAACTTAAATCTTTATTTATAAAAGTTTATTATCTATTAATACTCGAAATAGCGAATAATATTCTATCGAAAAATTAAGTAATTAATAAATTTTAAAGATATTAAGATAATTTAAGAATATTATAATAATAAAGACTTATTTTTTATATATAGATATAATATTATATTATTAAGATTATATTAATTATCTTAATAACTAAAAGCTCTAATTATTTTCTCTAAAATTAATTTAACTAAAATCTAAAATCGAGATCGAAATTAATTATAAGATTATTTATTTATTATCGAGGTATTTTATTTCTAAAATAAGTATTTATATTAAAGCTTCTTTATAATAATAAAAGTTTCTTTTCTCTTTTATTTTCAAGATTAAGATTTTAATTTTTTTAATTAATATATCTTTATTAGCGATAATTAAAAATTATATAATTAACGCTAAGATTAAGATTTTTTTTTTAATTTCTTTTAATAATAGCTAGAGTAGCTAGTTTCTAATCTCTATTATAAATATTTTATAATTAAATAAATATAAAATCTAGATACTCGCTATCTAATTCTTTAGTATTTATAATATATAAATAAAGGCGTATTATTTCTTTATTTAGCGTATCTTATATAAAAAAGCTAATAATACTTTAAAGATTTTAATAATAATATAATTTAATTAGTTATATAGCGACTTTAATAATTTTAACTAGATATAATATATTTTAACTCGCTTTATATTATTTTAAATAAAAAGTAAGAGCGCCTAAGCGATAGCCTCTAGTCTTTAAATTATAAGCGAATTATAACTATTTAAATTTAGAATAATTATTTTAAAGTAGAAATTTCCTATATTAAGAAGATTAATAAAGCTCTCTATAGTTATAATTACCTTTATTATAATAGATATAAATATCTAAAAATAATTATAATTATAGTAATAGATTATATTATTATTAAAATAGTTATTAAGTATAGTCTAGATTTATAATTTATTAAAATATAAAGATAAAATACTTAGTTATATTAATTAAAGAGTTCTATAAAAAAAAAGAGCGACTTAATATAGACGCGCTAAGACGTATCATATAACGTAGTCATATGATCGCCAAGACGCCAAGAGTCACGTGATCCGAATTTCAACAGCCTTTACTTATATTTATTAATAATATTACTATTATTACTATTTATATAAATAATATTCTATTTATAAATTTTAATGAAATTAAAATATAAGATATTAAGAATAAGCTTAATAAGAAATTCGAAATAATTAATTTAAGATTTTATATTTATTATCTTAATATAATAATTATTAGAGATTATATTAATTAAATTTTACGTCTTAGCTAAAAAGATTATATTAAGAAATTTCTAGAGAAATATAATATATTAAGCTTTACGCTATCGTCTACTCTTATTAATAATAATAAATTTTATATTATTAAAGATAATTCTATCTCTATTAATTAATTTTGCTATATATATTAATCAATTATAAAATTATTTATATATATTATATTAGATACTTAATTTAATATCGTATTCGTCGTTTTAATAATTTTTGGATATATTTTAAATCTTAATAAATTCTATTAGAAAGCTATTAAGCGTATCTTTCGATATTTAATTAATATTAAAAATTAATAATTAATATTTAAAAGAGATTTAAAATTATTTATTATTTATATAAATATAAATTAGATAGATAATTAGAATACTTGATATTCTATTTCTAATTATATCTTTAATATAAATAATATTATTATTAATTAATTATCGAAATAATAATTTATTATAACGCTATTCTTTTATAAGATTAAATATATTAATTAGATATAAACTATTAAAAAAAAAATTTAATTATATAAATTTTTTAATTAATTTAACTTTAGCGCTAAATATATATAAATTATTATTATCTATTATAATAATTAGAGTATTATAATTCTTATTAAAAATTCTTAATTTTATACGCGTATTAAGTATATGGATATTTAATATTATTATATATAAAAATAAGTTATTATTAATAACGTTACTCTTAAATATATTTCTATTAAATAATAAATAATTAATAAACTTATTAAAATATTATCTAAAAATAAATTTAAGAAGTTTTATATACTAATTAAATTAAAATATTATTTATAATATTACTTATTTAGAGAAGCTAATTTTAACTCTAAAAAAGCTATTTTATTAATCTTTATAATTTAAGTAATTTATTCAAATTATTTATTAAATCTTAGATTTAATACTCTATAAACTCGCTATTTTATATTAAAATAGCTATTTCTTTAGCGCTATTATCGCTATCGCTATTAAATCTTTAAAACTCTTTTAAAATACTCTTATCTATATTATTATTACTATTAATTATTATTATTAAAAATTAAATATTTAAAATAATTTTATAGAAGCTTTATAGTCGATTATAATATATAAAATAAAGAATTTCTTCTAATTATTTTATTTAGTTATTTCTATAAATATTCTTTAATTTTAAATTAATCGATTTTTAATATATATTAGATAGTCTAAAAATAAAATTTCTAAAAAATCGTTTTTTAATAAAAAGTAAAATTTGAAGGTTTAATATAGTCGTTTTTAGATTTCGACTTGTTACTTTAACTATTTAACGCTAAACTTACTTTAGCTACTTAGTTTAAACTTTACTTTAATTCATTAATATTAAACTTACTTTAATTATCTAGCTCTAACTTTATTTTAATTATTTAACGCTAAACTCTAGCGAAAATTAATTAAATTATTTTTTACTTTATCTATTCGATTTTAATACTATTAGCGTTAAATTTTATATTTATTAAATTTTATATATAAAAGAATATATACGAAGAGGAGTGTTAAAATTTAGATTATGTGACTCTTAGCGTCTTAGCGGTTATATAATATAATTACGTGATACGCCTTAGTATATCTATATCTAGTCGCTCTTTCCTTTTATAGAACTTAATAATCAATATAACTAAGTATTCTCCCTCATATTTTAATAGATTCTTCTTTTAAAATTATAGAACATAACATGGTCTTTCAAATAAAAAAAGAATTTTAAAATTTAGTCTTATAGTTCTTCAAAGGTAAGGAATTCAAATATCGCTCATCAAAGATCGCTTACTAAAGACCGCTCATCAAATTTACTCGATAGCCCTTATTTAAAAAAACGGTTATAAATTTAATTCATAGGCCTTTACTCGTAAATAATAAAATAATAAATTATTATAGACTAAGTAATAATCATAATTATCTTAATATTAAAAAATTAATTCTTCTCTTTCTTAAGCCTTTTAAGCTTAAATTTAAATTTAATATTATTATTTTCTTAATTATCTTTTTTATCTTAATCGCTATAACTATTATAATCTCTATTTTTAAATATTTAAGATTCTTTATAAGCGCGCTTACGCTTTAACTATTCGAGATATTTCTTAATAATATAAATTTTTTTATTATAAATAATATAAAATTTATAGATTTATATTTAGATATATGTTATAAGATATCTTAGAAACACTTATAGGGCTACTAGCGTAGGCTTGGCACCGTATATATGTGTCTATAGATTACATAGATAATTAACAACTTTATATCACATATATATATGAGTTAAATTATAATAATTCCTTAATAATATAAGAGTTAATAGAATTAATATTATCTTAAATATAATATTTAATTAATATAAATATTATAGAAATAAAGATAAAGATAATAGAATTAGAGATAATATTAAGCTATTATATTTAACGAGTAAAGGCCTATGAATTAAATTCATAACCATTTTTTTAAATTAGGGCTGTCGAGTAAATTTGGTAAGCGGTCTTTGGTGAGCGAACTTTGGTGGGCGATATTTGAATTCCTTACGCTTTAATAATTGTAAGACTGAATTTATTAATTCTTTTTTTATTTGAAAGCCCACATTTTGTTCTATATTTTAAAAAAAAAACTCTAAAAATTTAATAGAAAACAAAAAAGTTATTCTATATGTCAATAATGTACACCTATTGTTTTTTGATTAGGGCTGTCCGGCTATCGAGCGAACTTTGGTGGGCGAAATCTGAATTCCTTGCGCTTTGATAATTATAAGACTAAATTTAGAAATTCTTTTTTTATCTGAAAGTCCATGTTTTGTTCTATAATTTAAAAAAAAAATCCCAAAAATTTAATAGAAAACAAAAAAGTTATTCTATGTGTTAATAACGTACACCTATTATTTTTTGATGATTGCGGACGCTAATTTATTTACCCGCGATGACTCAGCCGGTCTAATTAAAAAGCGTAGATCTAACGAATTAATAATTGGCTGTATATACAAATTCAAGGTTTTTAAGCTTAGTCTTATCTTATTCTATTATATATACTAATATAAATTAATATAAATTTAAAAAATCTATCTTTATTATAAGAATTATAATTTTAATTATAAATCTTATAATATTAAGTATACTAGTTATCTAAATTCCTATAAAAATAATAAATCTTTTAATTCTTATTAATAATAAAGAGATATTTTTTAAATAAATTATTAATTTTTTATAATAGACTAATAAACTAATTAATATAGATTTATAATTTATTTTTATAAATAATAAAAATAAAAGACTTTAGTCTTTAAATAATAAAGTTAAAAATATCTAATTTATAAGATTTTTTTTTAAATTCTTTTAAATAACTATAGCGTTAATATAACTCTTAATAAAATTACGCGAGTTATTTTTATAGCGAGTTTTTATTATAATATAGAGTTTATAATACGCTCTAATTTATATTATAATATCTATAAAAATAATAAGTTTAAGAGTATCTTTTATAAATTATTAGTTAATTATAATCTTTATAATAATCGCTAAATAAGAAATTAATTAAATTATATTAATTTCAATATAATATTAGAGATCTAATAATATAAAGAAATCTTATATATTTTATTTTTATTTATAATAATTAAAAGTATTTATAAATATAGAAATTTAATAAAGTTAATTTAAATTAATTAAAAGCTTAATATCGATATATTTAGATATAATACTATTTATAATAAATTAATTTAATTTTTAAAACTTAATATAATAAAGTTTTAATAAAAATTTAAATTTAAAAATAAGATCTATAATATAAAAGAGTTTAATAAAATAAATAAAATAGATAATATTAATAAAATTAATTCTACTTTAAATTTAAAAAGCTCTTTATTTAAAATTAACTTTAATAATAATTTAAGAATAAATTAATTCGATATAATAATGAAATTAATATAAGAAATTAAAATATACTCGCTATTAATATTATCTATATCTAAAATATCTATAATTATTTAAAATATATAAAAAAAATTTTATTAAGCTTTAAAATTAGCTCGATATAACTTAAAGTATTATTTAAAAAGAAATTTTATATTATAATTTATAATATAATTAATAATACTTTAAAAAGATAGATTTTAATTTATAAATATTAAGAGAAAATATAATATAAATATATAATAACTTAATAAAAAATTATCTCTCTTTATACTTAAAAGAGAATTTAATTTAATTAAATTTTTTATATTATTATTATAATTATCTTAATTATTTTTTATTATATTTATAATATAATATTCTCTATTAATTAGCTCTTCTATTAAAGAAGTTAATTAAAATTAATTATAAGATTATTTATAATTTTACTTCGCTTATTTATTAAATTTAATTAAAACTTTTTTATAAGATTATCTTATTTTTATAAATATAAAGAATAATTACTCTTTAATTATTACGATAAAAAATAATTCTCTTTTATATATTAATATATTAAATACGCGAGATATAAGTTATTTTCTTTTTTAGTATTACGTCGTTATTTAAGACTAGATTTTAATTATTATTATAAAAATTATATAATAAGATATTAGAATTTAATCGCTTATTATTAATTTTTAATATAATAAAGTATAAAAATAAAAATATATTATTTTTTATCTTTAACGTATTTCACTTAATATAAAGAAATTAATAATATTTTAATAATTATAATAAATATATAATAAAGAGATATAAATATATAATACTCTATTATAATATATAATAACTTCGATATTATATAATTAAATATAATATACTTTAATTTATCTAAAATTATCTTATATAAAAAATAATATAAAAGTTTATGCGATAAATTATTAATATAATATATTAATATATTAATAATTTCGATATAATCTCCCTTACTCGCGACCTTTATTCTTTTTATTAAAAATATATTTAATATATATTATTTAATTAGAATAATTATTTTAAAGTAGAAAATATTTATATTACGAAGATTAATAAAGAAGATCCTCTATAATTATAATTATTATTATTTAATAAATATTAATATAATAAATATACTAAAAGTAGTTATAATTATAATAAATAATAGATAAATTATAAAATAATTAAAATATTTATCGAGTAAAACTCGAGTTTATAATTTATTAAAATATAATATAAAATACTTAGTTATATTAATTATAGAGTTCTATAAAAGAAAAGAGCGATTAGATATAGATATACTAAGACGTATTACATAATATAATTATATGATCGCCAAGACACCAAGAGTCACGTGATCCGAATTTCAACAATTTTTAATAAGTCGAGGGAGCGGTTTTTGATAAGCGATCTTTAATAAGCGATATTTGAATATCTTATCTTTAAAGAATTATAAGACTAAATTTTAAGATTTCTTTATATTTAAAAAGTATAAATTACGCTCTATAATTTAAAAAAATCATTATTAAATTTTAATAAAAAATAATGAAATTATTGAAAGATTGAGAGTAGAAAGAAAGATTTTAATAATTATAAATATTAATTTATTTATTTATAATATCTAATTAAAAAGTATAATAAACTCGAATTTATAATTAACTATATATATAAATTTAAGATTATTTAACTTAATTTTATTTTATTTTATTATATATACTAATTAATAAATAAAGATCTATAAATTAAATTTATAATTTTTTTTAATTAGAATTTATTATAAATCAAGTCATGATGTGAAAAGAAGATGAATTCTTACTATCTAGAAATCTGCTTTAGTAGAGATACTCGGAGATACTAATATATATTTAATCTAGGCTCTTTAAGCCTCTTAGATTTAATAGAAACGACTTTACTAGAAACTTCTATAAAAGGCTTTTATAATACTATATTAGATATTAATAATAAAAAAATTAATATTCTTATTAAGATAGTAATAGAAATAGACGCTTTATTAGTATAATAAATATATAAATCAAATATATAATAAGTAGTAAAAGTCTTTCGTTTTAAACTTTAAAAGTTTTCTTTATTAACTTAAAAAACGATTTAATATAGATTATTATCTAATTAGTAAAGTCTTACGCGATCTTTCTCTTTCTCTTTTAGATATAAACTATAATACTTACGTAGGCTATAGTACTTATATAGACGACTATAATACTTACGTAGTTCTAATACTCTTATCTATCTTTTATCTAATAGATAAGATAAGTATTAGCTTATATTTATAGTTATTTACTAGCTTTATTATATTAGATAAAGTCTTAATTATATATTATATATTATATTTATAATTTTAATTCTTTTAATATAATAAATACTTAGACTTTTTATATATAATTCGTTTATTTATAATTATTTTAATTTTAAAGTTATCTTCTTCGTTATAAATAAATAGCGATTTTATATTAATTTTTCTTTTATATAGATTTAAAGCTTTAATTATAATAATAATAACTAGCTCTAATTAAGCGATTATTATTAATTAAATCTATATATCTAATAATAGCTTTAATTAATACGCTAAGTAATTAATATTTACTAGAATCTTAAAGAAATTAATGTATTATTATAAGAGTTTTCTATTTAAAAGATCTAAAATCGAGTATTTATAATATAATCTAAGAAAGATATTATTTTCTTTCTTAAGATTTAGCGTTAAATACTTCGTATTATATCTTACTTTTATAATAATAAATAAAAATATTATAATATTATTTATCTCTTCTCTTTTAACTAGATAAAGCTTATAAAAAACTTTTATAAATATTAAGAAATTCGTAAATAATATATTTATAGTATTATTAATTTTAAAACTATAGTATAATTTATTAAGTGTTAAATCTATAATATTACTTAAAAAGTTATTAAAAGTAGTCTAAATATATAGTAAGATTTTATCTTATTTATTATTAGAATTTATAATAAAATAAAAATATAATATTATCTCTATTATTTAACTAATTTATTTAAATTAATTATTTATCTATAAGTAATAGATTATAAATATTAGAAATTTAATATATAATCTATTAAAGATCTTTTTTTAGAAAATAGATATAAAATATAAATCGCGATTATTAATAATATATCTTAATATATCTTAATTATACTATAATAATATATAAAGTATTATTTTAATCTATTAAATAGTAATTTAAGTCTTCTTTTTCGATATTAGAAGATTTTTTTTAATAATTTTATATATAATAATAAGTAGATAATTATATTCTAGTTTAATAAAAGATAAAATATTAATAAAGTTTATAATTGTAATATAAAAAAAACAATTAAAATAATAATTAAAATAAGAGATCTATATAATTTATATCTTTTAATTTAATTAAGTTAATATTTAAAATAATATATTATGTAAATTTATAAGCGTTTAAATAGATATCTAATAAAAATTATATAAGATAATTAATTATAATATTTATAATAATCTTTATAATTAGATAGATTATAAGCTTACTTAAATATCTCTTACTCTATAAAAGATAAAATATTAAAATATTATTTATTCTCGTCGTTAATATAATAAATAAAGCCTTTTCTTAATATAAATAAAATTTTAGAAATATACTTTATAAACTCTATTTAAGTAATATAAGTTAATAATATTATAGCTATTAACGTAGTAGTAATATTCTCTATTAAAGGCTTTAATATCTATAAAAATCTTTTTTAATAAAAATTCTTAATATATTCTTACTTTAATCGTTATTTAAAATTATCTAATATTTCTATAAGAGTAGTATAATAGATTACTACTTATTCGATAAGTATAATACTTAAAGACTTTAACTAGTATTTTATACTTTTATATAATATATTAAATACTTCTTTAGATTTTATAGATTACGTAATAGAAGTTTATAATAAACGCGATAATATATTAAATATAATATTAAATTTATCTATCTTATAACGGAGTTTAAGATTAGATATTAAAAGATATTTAGATATATAAATTAAATAAAGATTAAGTTTATCGATACTAATAATATTAAGCGTAATTTATTTAAAAATAAGAATTATAAATAACTTTAAATTAAATTTAATTATATATTAAATCTTTTTTATAATCTATATTATATTAGCGATTTTTAATTTTATAAATTAATAGTTATACTTAACTATATTTAAGTATTAATTTAAAAATATAATTATTTATTTATTTATACGCGCTATCTTATTTAAACTTTAAATATTTTTATTTTATTTATAATAATATATTATAGTAATAAATCTAAAGTTTTTAGAGATATTTAGATTTATAAATAAAAGTTCTATAGAGTTATAATATATTAGAAAAAAGAAATTAATATAAATTTATTAAAGCTTATAAAAGACTTTTACTTTTACTTTAATAGAGATATAGAATAATACTCTAATAGTAGATTATTTATATAATAAATTCTTAATATTAACTTCTAAACTCTTAATAAGAATAATCTTTTATTCTCATAGTAAGAAATTAAAAAATAAAGCTATTCTATAAGTTTAAGAAAGATTTCGAGATCGCGTAGTATTTCTAAAAATCGTAGATTAGTAATTATATAATTTTTTTTCTAAAATATAGATATATCTAATTTATTAACTCGTTAATTTAGTAAGATAATTAATAAATAGTTAATAAATAATTTAATAGACGATAAGCTTACTCGCTTATTATAAAAAAGCTCGAAGATTTAATAAAGATAGCTAAGACACTCTTATAATATATATAAAAAAATAATAATATTATTTATAAATACTTTAGTAAAGACTTTAAATAGATATAATATAGTATTTATTTATCTTTAGATATATAGCGAATTTTTTTTATACTCTATTAAGATAATAATAAATTCTTTCTATTCTCTATAACTAACTATTATAAACTTATAATAATTATTATATATTATAAGAAATTAATAAAACTAATCTATAATATCTATAATTAATAAATACATATATTTAATAGTAATATTATAATTTCTAATTATAGCGATAATAAGTAAGAATTTATTTCTATTATCTTATTAAGCTCGCGTATATCTACTATAATATATTTCTTATAACTATTAAAAGTAGAATATTAGATGTATTAGAAATTGATTAAAAGACTAATTATTAATTTATAGGATATATAAATATTTATATATATAAAATAGATAACTAATAATAACTAGTAATTACTAGCCTTAATAATATGCGATATATATGCGATAGTCGAAGGAGCTAATATTATAATACTCCTCGATAGTTCTAGAAGCTAATTCTCTAAACTCTAATATATCGTATTTTATATTAATTTTCATATCTACGCTTTAAATTTAAAATTAATTATTTATCTAACCTCGTTAAATCTATAAAAAATCTCGATAAGAAAAATAGAAAGAGTGTTGGGGCTTTGGATATCTGTTTTACAACCTCGAATAAAATAAGAGTTTTAACGTTTTGCTTGTATTGTTTCGAGATCTCGAAATAATTATTTTGTCCGTATTGCTTCCGGACCTCGAATGAAATAAGAGTTTTAACGTTTTACCCGTATTGTTTCGAGACCTCGAAATAATGTAAGGGTTTAATTCGGGTCCTCGTATGGTATAAGGGTTTTTTACCTGTATTATTTCGGAACCTCGAATGAAATAAGGATTTTAGTTCGATATTTTTTATGTAGAAATTAAATAGCGATAGCTCTCTTATTGATAAGTATAAGCTAAAAAAATAGGCTATCGCCATGAGGTATATCTATTTATAGATGATTATTAAAAACTTAATTTAATATCTTTTAGAAAGTATAAGAGTATTTTAATATTATTCTATCTACTTCTAGACTTATAATCTATTAAAAGTAGAATACTAGATATATTAGAAATTGATTAAAAGACTAATTATTAATTTATAGAATATACGGATATTTATATATATAAAATAGATGGCTAATAGTGGCTAGTAATTACTAGTCTTGATAATACGCGATATATATGCGATAGTCGAAGGGGCTGATATTGTAATAATAACTATTAAAAGTATTCTTTTAAACTATAAAAATAGAATAGCTATATAGTATAGATTATCTAGATTTTTTTGTAATCGTATAACTTATTAAACGTAGTATTGATAACTATCTTATTTTTTTATCTTATTAAGTATATCTTAGTAGATTTAAATATTATATTAAACTTCAAGAGAATAGATATCTATTTCTTTTTTAATATATTTATTATTTAATCTTAATCGATAAAAAGATTCTAATACTTATTAAGTAAATATATTAAGAATTTTACTACTTTAGACTTTTTATAAATTATTACTTTATTTAATATAATATATTTTAAGAATAAATCGATAGTAATAGCTATATTATTAAATAAGATATTTATAATAGACTTTTATAGACTAGTCTAAAGATTAAGTACTATTATTATTATTATTATTATTATTATTATTATTATAATAATATCGCGTATTAATTTAATTTTTTAATTTCTTTATCTAATAGTAGCGAGATTAATATTATATATTTTAATAGAAAAATATTTATCTTATTTATATTCGCTTAATACGCTTAGTTATTTCTTATAAATAATAATAATAAATAGATTAATATTATTTCTCACTTAGATTATTTAGAAAGATATATTTATTATATAAATATAGACTTTTTTAATATAGCCTAGTAATATTAAATATTACGATTTAAAAAGTAAATCTCTATTTATTAATAGCTCGCTAGTATAAATTATTAATATTTATATTAGTATATATAATAGAATAAGGTAGAGCTAAGCTAGAAAACCTTGAAATTGTTTATACAGCCAATCATAAATTCGTTAGATCTACGCTCTTTAGTTAGACCGGCTGAGTCATCGCGGGTAAATAAATTAGCGTCCGCAACCATCAAAAAATCGCTTATCCTACTTTTAACCCCTTAATAACTTTACTATTTTCTATTGAAATTTTTAGAATTTTTTTTTAATTGTAGCCCGTAGCTTGCGCTTTTCGGTAATGAAAAAATTATGAAATTTGGTCTTATAATTTTTCAAAGGTATAGAATTTAAATATCGCTTACCAAAGTTCGCTCTCCAAAGTTCGCTCGACATTCCTAATCAAAAAACAGATGCACATTATTTAACTTTAGAATAACATTTTTGTTTTCTATTAAAAAAATTTGATTCTTCTTTTAAACTATAGAACGTAATATGGGCTTTCAGATAAAAAAAGAATTTCTAAATTTAGTCTTATAGATATTTAAAGGCAAGGAATTCAGATATCGATCATCAAAGATCGTTTACCAAAATTACTCGACAGCCCTAATATAAAAAAATGTTTATGAATTTAATTCATAGGCCTTTACTCGTCATAATATAAGAAGATAGAATTATATAAAATAATAATTTTATAATTTATTTAATAGGCTTAAAGTAAATCTATAAATCTATAAATATAATTATATTTTAATAACTATCTATCTTAATAAAATAAATAATTATTTATTTTAATATAAGAATATCGATTTTAATTAGTATACTAGCTTTAAAATTATTAATAATATAAATCTCTAAAATAATTTAAATAAAGATATACGTACTATCTAAAAGTATATCTTCTATATAAAAAATAAAGATCGCGTACTTATTAAAATAATAAATCTTAAATTCTAAACCTCGAATTAAGATCTTAATAATTATCTTTCTAATTTTAATAAAAGTAAAAATAAAAGTTTAATTAATTATAATTATAATATAATTAGTATTAATATAAAACTTCTTTTATTTATTTATTAGCTTTTAACTAATATAAATAATAATATAGTAATAATTTTAAAAGATGTATTTAATTCTTAGTATAGATTTAGACATTAAGAGAATAATAAGAGGCTCTATAATAGACTTTTTAGATTTAAAGATTAAGATATCTATAATAAGATTTTTATTAATATTTATAAAAGAAGTAATACTTATAAAAAGCTTTTTTTAATACTCTTCTCGAAAATAATTAAGAAGCTTATTATAAGAGATAGTTTTATATTAATAATACTTATATTAATAATCTATAATAAATATTATCTTCGAGAAATAATTTTTAATAAGATCTTTATAATTATTATAAGCGAAGTTATTATATACTTTATAATTATAATAATTTTTAAAATCTTCTATTAATACTATTTTAAATATATTAAATTAATATAAAGTATAATTAGTATAAATATTTTAACTAATTTTATAATCTTATAATAAATTTAATTTATTTCTATTATCTTTCTTATTCGTTATTTAATACGCTTATTATAAATATAATTAAAATCTATTTTAATTCTAATTCTAGTAGTTATCGCTATTTAAATAAAGTAACTAATAATTAAATAATTTTAAATCTAATATATTTCCTTTTATTATTAAAGGTACTATAATTTATAATCTTATTAATAACGTTAATAGCGAGATATAAGCGTTTTTTTAAGTATTTTAATATATTTATAAGCGTTATTAATTATTTTAATAATCTTAATAAATTAAAAGACGTTAATTATTTTAGTAAGTATTTTTATATATAAAAGACTTTTATAAATATAAGTATTATTAATTATTCTAATAAGATTAAATTTAATATTAATATTAAGATTAAAATTATTAAAATAAATATTTATAAGAATCTATTTTTCTTTACTATTACTATTAAGAATATAAAGTCTATAATAAATAATAACTAGTATACTTTTATTATTAATACTTTCGCTTATTAAGTAATTTTAAAAATTAATTATAATTAATAATAATATCTAGCTCTAAAATATCTTACTAAAATTCTATATTAAGTTTATTTTAGATAAATAGTATATAATTCTTTATAATATTTATATTCGTATTCTAAATTACTTTTATAATTATTTAAATATACTCTTATAGCTCTTAATAATAAGCGGTATTTTATATCGAATACTTTTCTTATAGTAAATTTACTATATTTTAAGAATATAATAATTTTTAATATACTAGTAATAGGCGATATTACTTATTTATATTATAAATAATTAAATATTTATTATAAATAATTAGTTTAATAATAAATTAAGTAAATATAATTTCTCTTAGATAAATCTAAAGATTTTATTATAATAGTCCGTTATTTTTAACTCGTATTATATCCTTAACTTAATTAATAAAAATATATATATTCTAAAAAAAGATACTCTTATTAGTATATTATATTATTAAGTTCAAAATTAATAAATTTATTTTTATAGAATAAATTAAAAAAATTAATATTATCTAGATTAAATCGATTAACTTTATTATTATTATTATCGCTATTTTTAATTAATTCTAATTTATCTAATAACTTTAAATTTTTTAAAAATTTAAATAAGTTTAATATAATATAAAATTCTACTATTATAGTCTATAATTTAGTAAACTATATTTTAATAAATTCTTATATTATAATAATAGATAATTAAGATTTAATTAATTAATTATAGATAACTTTATCTATTAATATAATAGCGAATTTTTATTTATATAATTAATTTAATAAATAAGAAGATAGATTATAATAATATAAATATATTATTTATTAAGAAAGATTTATAATATTTAAAGAAGTGCTAAATAGCTAGCGTAGCTTTAAAATCATTATATAATTATTAAAGACTTTAATAGAATATTGAAGTAATAAGAGATTAATATTTTAATATATAGAAAAGAGCTCTTTTAATACTTATTTAGATTTTATAATTATTAATTTTAAATATATATAAATAATTATAATATAATAAATAGTGATTATTATTTTATAAGAAATCTTTTAAACTTAATTAATATCTTTTATAAATATTTAAATTTAATATATAATATATATAAGATTACTAGTAGAATAAAGAGTAGTTAAAATACTTTTAAAAGTTAAAGTAATAATAATTATAATATTTAAAAAGACGATAGAAGCTAGTTTAACATAGCTATTAATAATAATATAATCTCAATTAATTTAAAAAAAAAATTATTTAAAGAAAAAAATTTAAATTAATATTAATAAGATATTAAATTTATTTATAAGTATAGATTATTAATACTTATAAGTAATTAGAGTATTATTATTATATTATTATAAATTAAGTTATAATATAAAAAGAAGATAAATTCTTATTATCTAGAAATCTACTTTAATAGAGAATACTCGAAAACGCTAATATATATTTAGTCTAGACTTTTTAAGCCTCTTAGATCTAATAAAAATAACTCTACTAAAGACTTCTATAAAAGGCTTTCACAATGTTTTATTAGAATTATTAAGTAAATTTAATAATTAAATTTCTTATCTTTAAATATTTATAAGATTAAATTTAATAATTCTTTTTCTATTTAAAAGCGTAAACTATATTCTATAATTTAAAAAAAAACTTAAAAATTTTTAATAAAAAATAAAAAAGTTATTCTAAAATTAAATAATATATATCTATTTTTTAATTAAGGCTATTAATAAATTTAATAAGCGAACTTTAATAAATAATATTTAAGATTCTTACTCTTTAATAATTATAAGATTAAATTTTAAAATTTTTAGATTATTAAAAAGCGTAATCTTCCCTTTCTAATTTAAAAAAATAATCTTAAAATTTTAATGAAAAATAAAAAAGGTATTCTATATATAAATAACGTATATTAACTTTTTTAATAAGAAGGCGTAAGAGAATTATTAAGCTAATTTAGTCGATCTAATTAAAGAGCGTAGTATTTTTTAAATTTATAATTAATTATATATATAAATTTAAGATTTTTTAACTTAGTTCTATCTTATTCTTTTATATATATTAATATATTAATTTAATATAAGTAAAGATCTATAAATTAATTTTTTTTTATTAAAGCTATCGAGTAAATTTAATAAGTAATCTTTAATAAATCAAGGAAGTAATCAATCTTTAATAAGTAATTTTTAATAAATAATATTTAAATACCTTATTTTTAAAGAACTATAAGATTAAATTTTGAGATTCTCTTATAATTGAGAAGCGTAAATTACGCTCTATAATTTAAAAAAATAATTATTAAATTTTAATAGAAAATAATAAAGTTATTAAAAGATTAAAAGTATGAAAAAAGATTTTAATAATTATAAACATTAATTTATTAATTTATAATATTTAAATAAAAAACGTAGTGAATTTAAATTTTATATTAACTATATATATAAATTTAAGATTTTTTAATTTAATTTTATCTTATTCTATTATGTATACTAATTAATAAATAAAAATCTATAAATTAAATTTATATATTTTTTTAATTAGAATTATCGAGTAAATTTAATAATTAAATTTCTTATTTTTAAATATTTATAAGATTAAATTTAATAATTCTTTTTCTATTTAAAAGCGTAAACTACGTTTTATAATTAAAAAAAAATTAAGAATTCTCAATAGAAAATAGAAAAATTATTTTAAAATTAAATAATATATATCTATTTTTTAATTAAGATTATCGATAAATTTAATAAATAAACTTTAATAAATAATATTTAAGATTCTTACTCTTTAATAATTATAAGATTAAATTTCAAATTTTTAGATTATTAAAAAGTATAATCTTCGCTTTCTAATTTAAAAAAATAATCTTAAAATTTTAATGAAAAATAAAAAAGGTATTCTATATATAAATAATATATATTAATTTTTTTAATAAAAAGATATAGAAAGGTTATTAGATTAATTTAGTCGGTCTAATTAAAAAGCGTAGTAAATCTAAATTTATAATTAATTATATATATAAATTTAAGATTTTTTAGCTTAGCTCTATCTTATTCTATTATATATATTAACGAGTAAAGGCCTATGAATTAAATTCATAATCGTTTTTTTAAATCAGGGCTGTCGAGTAAATTTGGTGAGCGGTCTTTAGTGAGCGATCTTTGGTGAGCGATATTTGAATTCCTTACCTTTGAAGAACTATAAGACCAAATTTTAAAACTTTTTTTTTATCTGAAAGGCCACATTACTTTTTATAACTTAAAAGAAAAATCTCGAAATTTTAATAGAAAATAAAAAAGTTATTCTAAATTCGAATAATGTGCACCTGTTTTTTGATCAGGGCTGTCGCGCGAACTTTGATAAGCGATATTTTTTTGATGGTTGCGGACGCTAATTTATTTAACCGCGATGACTCAGCCGGTTTAACTAAAGAGCGTAGTGACCCTAAATTTATAATTGGCTGCATATACAAATTTAAGGTTTTTAAGCTCAGCCCTATCTTATTCTATTATATTAGTATATATAAGTAAAGACCTATAAATTAAATTTCTAGAGTTGAATTTTTCATTTTTCTAAATTAAATAAAGTTAGATTTTTTTAAGTTAAATAGAATTTTAGCTTTAGCCCTAAGTCAAATCGAACTCTAATCGCTTACTATACGTTTTTAATCTATTTTTATTATTATAAAATTAATAAAGAAGATAAAAGTCTTAATTCTAAGTTAAATTAAACTTTATTTACTTTTTATATAGTAAATAATCTATTTCTATTACTATAAATTATTAATTAATTATATTCTTATTTAAAAAAGTAATATTTATTTAATAATCTTATTTTTAATATATTTTATTAGTTGAGTAGATTATTTTCTTAATAGATTATTTAAGATTATAATTAATAAGTTAATCTTATTAATAACTCGATTTAAGATTATATATAATTAATTATAAATAAAAATCTCGAGATATAAATATAGATTAATTTATTATAATAATTAGTTTTAAAATTTATTAATTATTATATTAAAGATTAATTAAATTAGAAATTAAATATATTAAAAGAAATTATTTA
Organism: Letharia lupina; assembly: GCF_014066315.1. Lineage (NCBI taxonomy): Eukaryota > Fungi > Ascomycota > Lecanoromycetes > Lecanorales > Parmeliaceae > Letharia > Letharia lupina. The sequence goes on from NW_023502984.1 coordinate 1,713,281, forward strand.
AATTATTTAAATTAGACGAAGTTAGAGAAATATATAATATATAATATTATTTATTATTATATTTATTTTTAAAAATATAATAATTAAGTATTTTAGACTTAATATATTTAATTTATAAATATATTTTATTATATAGATTTATATATTATTTTAAATTTCTTAATAATATTATTATATAATTTTATTTTAATTTTAAATAATAAAGTAGAAGCGAGATTAATTTAAAGATATTTATTATTTTAATAAATAGAAGAAAGTTATCTTTTTTATTAATAACTTAATCTTTATTATTATAAATAATCTTAATTTTAAAAAAATTATTAAAAACTTAATTATTAAATTAGATAATATTCTTATTAAGAATATAAAGAATTATTTTAAATATATAAAAATTAGTTATTTAATATAAATTAAGATTATTATAAATAGTATTAATTAATTAAATAATAAAGTTATTTAATAGCTATTTAATAAACTAATTAATAATTTCTTATTTTTTAAAATTTATTAAGATATTATTATTTATATCTAATAGTCTTTAAGCGAATTTCTCTATATTAATTTAATTTTAATTAATTAAATTAAAATTTTAAAATTTTTTATTTTTTATAAATTTAAGAATTTAAATATAATTTTAAAAATAGAATACTCTTAATATAGTTTAAGCGATATAATTTAATTTAATACTCTTAATAATTAAAAGAATTTAATAAAAGTTATTATAAAAATATATAATTATACTATTAAAAGAAGTAAGATTTTTTTAAATATTTTAAAATATATAATTAATAATCTCGATATCGTAATAGTTTTATATAAAGATCTTATTCTAGAAAATAAACTTAATTACCTTTAATAATTAAGCTAAATTAAATTTTATTAATATATTATAATTAGATTAAATAATAATATTAAAAAAAATCTTAAAGTAAAAATAAGTAATAATATTATTTTAAAGAAGAATAAAGATAATATTAGATAAAGCTATAGTAATAGCTATTTTAAAGTTATATTATACTCTTTATAATATAATATTTTAAAATATAATTTTATTAATATTTTTATAGTTATTTAGAAAAAAAAGTTAGTTATTAAAATAAGAGATTATATTTTAAATAATATCGATTATAATAATTTAATCGTTATTAAAATTTATTTATATTTATTTTTAAATATTAATTTAATAGTTATATTCTTCGCGTAAAAGTCGATTTTAATTATTAATATAATATTATTTATAATTTTATTAGATTATTAATAAATTAAAGTTAATAATAAAATTAATATCTTTTATAGAAATAATATTATTCTCTTCTAAATAAATTTAAATTAAATAAAAATAAAAGTCTTTAATAATAATTTATTTATATTACGTATTATTTAATAAAGAGAAAATATAATATTAAATTTAAAGAATATAGATATAATTATTAAATAATTTAAATAAAGAATAATATATATTAATTAAGAAATATATATAAAGTATAAAAAAAGAATTAAATTATTTATAGATAAAAAAAGAAAAAATATATTTAGCGCGAAAAGTTTTAATATATAAAAAAAGAAATATTATATTAAAAAAAGTTATAATATTTTAAAATTAGCGTAATAATCTTTTTATTCTATAATTTAAAATATTTTAATTTATTAAAGAAATTATTAAGAAAAAATATATCTAATATAAAAACTTTTAATATATAAAAAAAGAAATACTATATTAAAAAAAGTTATAATATTTTAATATTATTATTAATACGATAAACTATTTATATTATATTTAAAGTTTTTTTATTTAATAAAAAAGAAATTATTTATATATCTTAATTTATAATTATTTTATAGATTTAGAGAGTTATCGAGTTTATATTATAATAGAATTATTATAAAAAGATCTTATAAGTAATATTCTCTCTACTAGATTATTACTTTATTTAATATTTAATTTTATTTAATATTATTATAAAGTAAATCTTTTATTATATAGATATTATAATAAAAAAAAAGAATATTATTATTTATTATATATAAATCTTTAAAGAATATAAAATTTAATATATTTAGAAGAAGATATTATAGATAGAAGAGTTTTTTAATATTCGAATTAATATAATATATTTTTATAATAATATTTCTATATCTCTAATATAGACTTTATTTAAATATATATATTTTTTTTCTAGATATATTATTTTAATAGATTAATATAAAAGAGGTTTTCTATTTATCTTCGCTATTAATATTATTAATTTAATTAAAAAAAAGCTATTAGCTTAATTTAATATTTATCTATTATATTAATTATTTAAAATAAATTATTATTATTATTAAATATTATATTATATTAATTTAAAAAATAAATAAATAATTATTTAATAGAAGAATTATAATTATATAATTTAAAGCTAAAAATCCTTTAATAGACTTTTATAAAGCTTATTTATTATATATTTTAATACTTTTAAATTTTATCTATCTAATTTAAATCTATATTATCTTAATTTATATTACTTTTATACTCTATTTAAAAATTAATTTAATTATTATTTTTATAAATATATTTAAAAATATATTTATAGATTTTAATATTAATATAAATTTTTATATTAATATAAGTATTATATTTAATTAATAAATAAAGATTATAAAATATTACTTAATAATTCTATTTAAATTTATTATTTAATATCTTAATAAATTTATATTAATAATATATAAGATATTTAAAATCTGATTTAAAAAAGATATAGTCGCTAAAGTCTTTCGAAAATTATTTATTATATATATTTTTATTTAAGTCTTAATAAGATAAAATAATTATTATTTTATTAATAGTATATTAATTATAATTTTTATAAAGTATATATTTAATAATAGTTATATAGAGATTAGAAAATAGATTTTAATTAGAAATCTTAGTATTAATAGCGATATCTACTTTAGTTATATTAAAAAATTAATTTTTTAAATATAATATAATAAAAATATAAGTATATAATAAATTTTATTTTTAAAATTTTATAATATAAATATAAATGAAAACTTAATTTATTATTTATAAAATTAATTAAGATTAAAGCTAATTAATATTTTAATTAACTATATTTTATTTTTATAAAAATAAAAATAAAATTTAAATAATATTATAGAGCTAATTAATAAAAATTATAATATATAAAAAATTATATTATATTAGAAATATTTTTAGAGATTATTATTTATATTAATTATCTAATTAATATATTATTTAAAAAATTATTTTATTAAATAGAAAGAAGAAGAGCTATTATATTATAATAAGAAATAAAAAAAATAAAAATATATCTAATATTTTTTTCTTTAAAATATTATTTATAAAAGTTTTTAATTTTAATTTAAATATTTTAATAATTAGATTAGATTAATTAATAATCTATTTATTAAATAAAAGATTTTTAATAATCTTAATTTATTTTAAATTATAGATAAAAATTATAAAGAGATTTAATTAATTAAATTTAATAAATAGAATAATAATATTCTAATAAAGTTATTTTATGAATTATAAATTTTTTTAATAGAAGAAAGAAAGGATAATATATTATTTATTAATTTAATTATTTATAATAGTTTTATTAATATAAGTATTAATAATTATTTAATAGATATTAATCTAAATAATTTTTTAATTTATCTTTAATTAATAAAGTTTATTATTTTCGATAATTATATAGATATTATAAATAAAATACTATAATAATCTATTATAATAATAAAAAATTAAATTTATTAAGATAATTTTATATTATATATTTATAAAAAGTTAGTAATTAATAGAATAGAAGAAATAAATAATATAGATTTATAATATAAGATAAATATTATTTATATAGAGTTATCTTAATTAATAATTTTAATAATTTATAAAATAATTTTATTATTATTATATTAATAAATAAGAAAGCTTTTATCTAATATAATATTTATATTAAATATATTATTATATTATAATTATTTATTAAATAGAAATATAAGAAGATAATATAAAGATATATAGATTAAATATTAATATAAAATATTAAATCTCTTATTACTTCGAGTTTTTATTAAGATATTTTTAATTTTAGATATATTTAATAAGTTATTTATATTACTCTTTTAAGCGATAGTAATCTTATTTAAAATAAAATAATTATAAATATATAAATTATAATATTATAAATTTTTATAAAATAGCTTATAATTTTATATACTTAAATTAATCTTTAATTTTTCGAATATTAATTTAAAAATATTAATATATAAATTAATATTTTTAAGAATAATAGCTATTTTATAATAAAATATTTGATTAATATAATTATAATAATTATATTTAGTAAAATTAATATAAAAAATATAATTAGAAAAAAGTTATATTATATTATAAATTAATTTTAAATATTATTTATAATATAGATTTAATTAAAAATTAATTTTTCGCTCTTTAAAGGTGTTAGAGTAAATATATAAATAATTATTATTCTCTAAATTTTATATATATATAAGATAATTAAATAATTAATAATAATCTATTATAAGATTATAGAGATTATATTATTATACTAAACGCTATAATAGCGAAATTCTTTATAATTATTAATAAAATTTAAGATTTTTAATATTAAAAAGTAGAGAATTTAATTAATAATATACTTATTAAGATTAATTAAATTATTTATATTTATTTTAACGCTCTTATAATTTTATTTTATATTATCTATTTTAGATATATTAACTTTAATCTTTTCATTATTATAATATTATTTAATTATCTTATTTTTTTATAACGCTATATTATAATTATTATAAATTTAATTTATAAGATTTAAATTATATTATATAGATTTTATAATATATAAATAATATATAATATAGCTAACGAGTCTTATTAGAAATTAAATAAGATTTAAATAAAAGTTAAAAGATAGATTAGAAGGATATAAACTATCGAAAGAGTTATTATTAAAAAAGTCTATTAATAAATCTAATAATAGAGAGTTTTTAATAGCGTCTTTCTCTTATTTAGAAGCTTCTTTTTATTTAAAATCTAATACGCATTAAGAGATTTTAAAATAGAGTAATAAAGAATAGATAGAAGAGGAAAACGCGTTTTAAAAGATAGTATCGCTAAGTTAAAAGGTATTATTATTAGTTTAAGAAAAATCTATAAAGGAGAATATATTCGTTTAGACTCTTTTTAAGAGTTTTTTAATATATTTATAAGTAGTAATAGATAGCTATTAAGCTCGCTTACGATCTCGATTATTAATAATAATAAATTTATTAAAAAGTAGTCTAAAGATATTAATAGAGGCTCTAAGAGGCGAGAAAAAGGAATATATATATCTTAGATATTTAGTAATCTTTAGATAAGGGATATTAAGAGTAAATATATTTATTTTAATAAAATTAATAGAATTAATAGAGAGATAGAAGAATAATAATTATATAAATAGATAAAAGAATTATTCGATCTTAGACGCGTTTTATATAATTATATTTAAATACTACTTCGCTTTATTAATAATAGATTAAACTTTATAATTTTTATAATATTAGAAAGCGTAAAGCGAGCTTTATAATTTAAGAAATTATAAAATACTGTCCTGGCCATTACTAAAGATATATTACCGTTATATAACGGTTCTATAACTAATAACCGATAAACAACCGATGTACCACCGATGTACAACCGATATAAAACCCAATTCATACTCGTTAGAAGAATTATTCTGACTCATGATATCACATCGGTTGTTCAACGGTCACGTGACGGTCATGTGACGGTCACGTGACGGTTACGTGACAGTTGTCGAACGGTTGTAAAACGGTTGTAGAACGGTTATACGATTCTTATAGAACTATAAATAATCTATATAATAACTAAAAATAAACTTTAATTTTAAAGTTCTTTATAGGGCTGAAAATTCGCTTAGTATATATAGGCTTAAATATCAACGCTAGTAACTTAAAATTGGTTTTTTTCAAATTTTTACGAAATTTTTATATTAGAAGATATATTATATAATACTACTAGCCTATTCGAGACTTAGTAAAAAAAAATAAAAATAAAAATATATTATTATAACCATTATAAAACGGTTATAGAACGGTTGTAAAACTATAACCGTAGTGGGTTCTAAGGGAAGAGGTCTTTAGTTTACGACGGTTGTAAATCGGTTGTAAATCGGTTGTAAATCGGTTCTAGAACGGTTTTTCAACTAGCATAGAACCGTTATAATACCGTTTCATAACCGTAATACGCTAGTTCTGAAACTTTACAAACGGGCAGGACGGTAACTATATATATCGTAAGCTAAGTATTTTAAAGTATAAAATTTTTATATATAAATTTTTAATAAGAGAGATATAAAAGGGCTATTAAGCTAATTTAGTTAATCTAACTAAAAAGCGTAGTAAATCTAAATTTATAATTAGCTATATATATAAATTTAAGATTTCTAAACTTAGCCTTATCTTATTCTATTATATATATTAATAAAAGAATAAGATAGAGCTAAGCTTAAAAACCTTGAATTTATATATGCAGTCAATTATAAATTCGAATTCGCTACGCTCTTTAGTTAGACCGGCTAAGTCATCGCGGGTAAATAAATTAGCATCCGCAATCATCAAAATCTCGCCCTCCCACGCCTCCCTCATTAAAAAAATAGATGTACGTTATTGACATATAGAATAGCTTTTTTATTTTCTATTAAATTTTTAAGATTATTTTTTTAAATTGTAGAACTAAATGTGGGCTTTCAGATAAAAAAAGAATTTCTAAATTTAGTCTTATAATTATTAAAAGGCAAGGCACTCAAATATCGCTCACCAAAGATCGCTCACCAAATTTACTCGATAGCCCTAATCAAAAAAATTATTATGAATTTAATTTATAGGCCTTTACGGAGGTCGATATTAAAAGTTCTAGATATATTAAGATAAGGGTCTAGGTAAGGCTAAGTGCTTAATATACTTTCAAATTTCATAAATAGTATTATTATTCTTTATTTTAATAAGTATTAATACTTTATATAATAGGAACGCTATATATATATATAAAGTATATATATGCGAAGTATATATATAATAGCGATATTAATAGAGTATATAATAGCGATAGTATTAAAGTATTAATTATAGCGTAAGAGAATAGAGAGAGAGTATAAAGACTTTTAGTATATAAGTCTTATTTATATAATATAATAGATAGAAATCTTCTTACTATTCTTTATCTTAATTATCTTTTATTAATATATCTAATATTTAAAGTATTAATTATAATAATAGAATTTAAATTTAAGTATTTACTTTAATTAAGACTAGAATTACTATTAAAATTATTACTATAATTATCGAAATATCTTATTAAACTATTAATTAACTTTAGAAATAAGCTCGTAATAGAGAATATAATCTTACTATATTTAAAAAACTCTTAATATTATATATTATAGATAAGTCTAGATTCAAATATTTCTTAATTATTATATTTATACTTAAAAGTGTAATTCTAGATATTATATAAAAAAACCGCTATAGTCGTAAAAAGACTTCTTTTATATTTACTATTAAATAAGAAATCTTATCTATAATAATATTATAAATACTTAAACGTAATAATTTTTAAATCTATAAAATTACTAAAAAACTATCTCTTATAAAAACTATAATAGAAGTATATTATTAATTCGCTTTATAATATAAAAACTAAATTATAGAAAATTAAAAAAGAGTAATTTAAAGTAATAAGACTAGTGTAATCTTAAATTCTTAATAGAAAAGAATGCGTATATAGTATTAATCTAACGAGATCTTCGTTAAATCTAATATATAATATCGTTTTATAAATACTATAAAGTTTATATTCTAGAGATATTTTTTTTATAATAAAAAGAGTTCTTATTATATCTAAAGAGTCGAGATCGCTATTAAAAAAAAGAAGTATATCGAGAATCTCGCTAAAATTAATATTACTCTAAAATTTAATGCTAAATAAGCTTAAAAACTTAAGATCAATATAAGATATATAGATCTTCGAAATTCTTCTAGTAAAAAGCTTATATAGAACTTTACTACTAAGATTAAAAAAGTTACTATTAAGAAAAAAAAGAGGGGAATTAATTAATATCGCTATTAGAAAAAGATATATATATCTATATTTCTTATATTTCTTCTTCTTATTAGATATAAGTTCTTATTTTAAAATTTCTAAAGTTCGCTTAAAAGTGTAAATAAAAAAGACTTATTACTTAATATAATAATTATAGAAGATAAAGCTTTAATATACATATTAAAGTATTAAGAAATAATATTTATATTATTTAATATCGTTAGAATAATCTAATATAATAACTCTTTAAATTTTAATATAATTAAGTCTTATTAATTATAAATAAAATATTATACTATTTAAAAAGATATATTAAGAACTTATAAAAAAGCTAAAAGATAATAATTATATTATTAAAATTACGAGTTTACTTAAAAGAGAATTTAAAAGTAGATAAAGCGAATATCGAGATATATTATAAAAATAATATATCTTAAAAATAATAACGAGTATAAAGAAGATTATAAAAAAGATAATATATAATTATATAACTTCGTTAAGCGAGCTAATAAGTATATACGTAATTATATAAAGTATTATCATTAAATAAATATAATTATACAGAAGTGCCAAGAATACCAAGAGTATCAAGTATTTTAGCGCTGTCCAGGACTTTTGGTACTGACCTCCGTACTCATATACTGATAAAAAGTTAATTGAAAGTTAATTGAAAGTTATAACAAATATCGATTCAATGATATAGTCACGTGACATACCCTAATCGTATATTTCCTCTAAGGTACCTTCGTCAAGACGGCTTTCTTAGCTAAACAGCCGGATAACATAGATAACTTCCAAATCAACTTGCTCTCATCTATCTTTCGTGCCTGCTAAGGAAGTATCTTGGTAAGACCCTTAGCTTTATACTATAAGTAGCTACTTCTGAGCAGAGAAATAATCATCTCTATTACACAGTATAGTACAATACCATATCCATGTTGCCGCTACACCTACTAGGTATGCTTCGTCTTTGAGACCTTCACCTCGGGGTAAAAGATGCATTTTGAACACGGCTTTCATTCAACATTCAACGACGACGGTGGTCAGAGCTTGCTCACAAACACGGACCCGGCTGCTCAATGAAGAAGGCCGAGGGTTGCAGCTCATTTCATGCGTGGCCATTAAAAGAGCGCACGAGGTCTTCGAGGTGCTTGAGCGTCAACACGAGGCTGATGAAAGATTCCTCATCATGCCTGATCCTTGCATTGCAGCGTACGGAGTTAGCGGCAGGGGCACCAACGGCATGTCTCTCAACGCTTACCCCAACCTCAAACAGGGTGAAATCCTGGGGAGACCCGAACCCTAAACTTATTCCGGTCCTTAGCCTGCTATGCTCCTCTTTTCCTTGCTCCGTTAACTTCTCTCCTTTCCACGCGCGAGATGTCCGTAAAAGTCGCACGGTAGAAGGTAGGAACGGCAAAATCTCGCTTCCAAGCTCGCCCGGTCCAATAACACGGATCTCGTTCTGAAGATTACGGAATCTTAAGGTCCGCATGCAGGTCCGTTGAGGTATTTCTAGATGATCTCTTATTTACACCATAAAGCCGCCGTTGAGAAGGTATTGCAGCCGCAGTATAAGAAGGCAACATCCCTCAAACATTCAGACTTCTCAATGTTCACACCTGTCATTTCTCTCTTTTTCCTAAAGTTGAAATACTATTGGTCTAAGAGGTTCTCTATTAATTATTATTCGACATTTGCCTTGACCCCTTCATCATGCTTCTGCTCTTCATCCTCATCACGTGCTTTGCTTTAGCTTCAACTCTCCCTGCGCAAGGTCGGTACGATGACTTCCAAAGGGCAATTTTTACATTGTCCAATAATCCGGATGGAAACAACATCCTTTCACTCGCTGTCTCCTATAATGGCACTCTGTCTTCGCCCGTCCTGACCCCGACTGGAGGCAAAGGTCTGCTGGGCTTAAATGTCGGCCCACCGTTCGGACCTGTTGGTACAACTGTCGGATCAGACGGCCTCTTCGGGCAAAACTCGGTCGTGGTTTCTGAGAACGTATGTCTCTGTCAATAGCATGCACATTATTCCCAGAATTACTAATGGTGGTATCTCATTGTGCAGTATCTTTTCACCGTCAATTCAGGCAGTCACACCCTGTCGATGTTCGTAATCTCCCCTTGGGCACCCCTCTATCCCAAGCTTGTTGGCAAGCCTGTCGATACACAAGGCGAGTTTCCACAGTCTGTGACCTACTCCGCGCAACTCAACACAGGTAATCCTCTCGATAGTCGTTCACCAAGACTCCCACTGATGTAACACTTTTCAGCCTGCGTCGTCAATGGTGGAGCCAAGAATGGAGTTGCATGCTTCACGGTTTCGATTGAAAACGGCCTTTCCCCAGTCGGCGGCCTTCGCCCGCTCAAAAACCTTCATACAAACACCCCGCCTAGCGGACCACCAGACTCAGCCTCCGAGATCCTCTTTAGCCCCAGCTCATCAGCTCTCTTCGTAACAATCAAGGGCAAACCCGGACCTCCTGCAGTCCCAGGTTACATTTACGCCTTCGGCGTCAACAACGGGCAGATATCCAGTGATGCGATCATATCATCCCCATCAGCACTTATCCTGGACTATAGCATAAACTTCCTTGGCTCCGAAACCTCGGCTCTTATAACGGATCCCACCTTTGGTGCCTCGATTGTCAACATCGCTTCCGACTTGACTGTTACGGAGACACACCACACCACCATTCCAAACCAGGGTGCTGTATGTTGGGCAGCCTATTCGCGCCACTATGGTACCGTGTACGTGGTGGATGCAAATCGTACAAATGTCACAGCCTTGGATCCTGTCAGCGGAGCAATCAAAGGCGTGATCCATTTTCAAGCTGATGCTCTTGGGGGTTATGATACCATCATCGACAGGCAGTGGATGTACATTCTGAGCGGCGCTAACAGTGTGGTGGTAATTGACCTTGAGGAGTCGGGGGGAACAGCTGTACAGCAACTTGGGATAGCACAGGAGGGGCCAGCGGGGCATTGGCAGGGTATGGCAGTCTATCCTGCACATCGGGACAGTTTTCTGTGGTAGGAAGGTTTGAGGTAGTACCTGGGCTGTTTGAGGAAGCGGGGGAATTAATCATCGTCGATTCAGGGTTCTGAGCGCATAGCTCATGACATCGTGCTGGCTACTAAGATAAGCAAAGATACCATCGACAAAAAAATTGCCTCTGACTGAGAGTCAAACACCTTCTCTATTACGAAGCTGGTGTTCAATCCTTCGAGAGCTTCACGGCCTCCCCCAGATTTGTATCTCCGAAGCACAGGTTACTAGCGAGGTTTATCAGTTCATGACCATCGTATGAGCTGGAGAGTACCCTGTCTCTGTGTCTGCATGCTAAGGTAATTGTTGAGCAAAAGGATGACATAATGGCATCCCAGGGCGTGAGATACCACGGGAATATTAAGGTAGGATCGTCATTTCTCAAGCCTGTGCCAAGTTCTGCTTAGTTGAGAAGCAGCCAGAGGCTAACATTGGAGTTCCCGAATATCGTATCCTCACCGCTAGAACGACAGATTTGGATTGGCCGACATTGGAACGATCCTTCGCCATCAATGTTAGGCAACTTGAATCCACGCAACTCGAGAACTCGAGAGACTCCAGCGTCTCTCTCCACCCACACGTTGGAAGTGGCCTTCGTCATTACCCTAACCACTCATGTCAGGCATCTTAGCCTGGTGATGTACCCGCGGCCTGTTTCCAGTATTGGCTTTTCACGAAAGGCATCTTTACGACTTCGGCCTTCCTCCTCTTTCCCCTGACTAAGACTTCGATCGGAGTGCCGGCCTTATGGAGGGGAGTTTTGACGTATCCCATTGCAATATTCTTTCCCAGTGTTGGACTAGGGCACCCACTCGTCACCCTTCCGACCACTTCCGCAGAAATTGGGCTTGCGGGATTCGTGATTTCTGCTCCCTCCCTTGCTGGTGCCCCTTCAACGATCAAGCCTACTCGCCTATGCTTCGGCGCTGAGCCTCCATCCTTAACAGGTCGCAGTTGCCTCAGTATCGTCTCATCCCCGTGGAATCCTCCATTTGCCCGCCGGTCTTTGTGCACAATCCAGCTCAAACCCGCTTCGACGGGCGTAGTCTTGTCGTCCAAATCATGCCCATAAAGACACATGCCTGCTTCTAGTCTGAGGCTGTCCCTAGCTCCTAAGCCTGCCAATCGTAATCGTTCGCGTCCACCACTCTCTAAGAGGTGAGTCGTAAATGCGACGGTGAGTGCGGGCGGTATCGAAATCTCGAACCCATCTTCGCCTGTGTAGCCCCCTCTAGAAATCAAGATTGGAGCGTCTGTGTCGGACGATTGCTTTGGGGAGAGATTGAGGGTGACATGTATGCACTGCCCGAAGTATAAAGCTTGGAGGTCCACATCCTCTACCCCAGCCGTCACGAGCGCTCGCTGCAAGATATCTGCGCTTAGCGGACCCTGCAGAGCTACGAGACCCCAGTCATTGAGTACCTCCCATTCCACGGTACCGTGGCTTGTATCACGGGATTCAATTTGTTCTTCGAGGTATGCCATATCATTAGCTTTGCACGCCGCATTGGTGACGAGATAGAACAGTTCAGGACCAAGGCGTGTTATGACGGTATCGTCGACTATACCTCCAGTAGCTGGGTGTAAGAGGCAGGAAAGGGTCGAATGGTCGGTCTGGAGGGAGGCTGTGGATGAAGGAGTAATCTTTTCGAGTAAAGGTGCAGCGCCTGGGCCAGACATACGGTGTTGTACCCTAGAGTAGGGAATGTCAATGTCACAATCAAGGAGGGAGCAGCATGAGACGGGAAAGCAGCCTACATGTGGCCCACGTCAAAGAGGCTGGCTTTTTCCCTAGTCCATTTATGGCTGTCTCCTACGCCGAGGTCGGAGTATTGTACTGGCATCGAATAGCCTCCAAATGGAACCATTTTACCCCCGTTTCTGACGTGGAGCTCGTGAAGGGCCGTGTGGTTGAGGCCTCCATCACTGGTTGAGGCACCGCTGGAAGCGTGTCTGCACTGAGGAGGTAGACCCGCGGGCTTTACTCGAAGAACTGGGCCATGGCGAAGAAGCCATGAGGCAACACCTGGTCTTGAAGTGGAAGCAGAAGCGTTCAGGGTAGCGTCAACATGCACGATAGCGGAAGTAGATATGCTTCTGAATAGTGCAGGCTTTCCGCCAAGTTCCAACGTTTTACTGGCCACTCCGCTGCCGGCTCTTACGCACTTAATCATCTTCATGTATTCAAGGCCGAGAGTTCTTCGTGAAGTGAGGCGAGATTGCACTCGTCCTCAATGCCGCATCATGCGTGGCTCAATTACAGTCTGGAGTTTTGAAAGGGGAGATGATGTCGGAGGTGGGGAAAGCTAGGTCAGCCGAACGAAAGGTTTTCTATGGAGCGGCAATTCTCTCAATGTGCATCTTTACGAGCCTGGATAGTGCATCCATAAGACCTCAATGGAAACGTACAGAGTTTTTGTCTATTTCAGTCGGCCCATTTCTCCTCAAATCAGATATAGGCCTGAGTTGAAGACATTTTATACGTGCATATTGCCCATAGATGTACATGAGAGCATCAGTCCTAAGCAAACGAATACAAAGAAGTCCTCTCATGTTCATTGCACAACTTCCCCTACAGTCCGTTACTGGCGCAAGTGAAAGGACCACCAACGACGAGGCCGTCTTTGTAATTGTTCACGATACTCTGGCACGTAGCCTAAACGGAGATTAGTATGTGTAAGCTTCAATACCAATGATGAAAATGCTCACATAGGTTCCACCAGTCAACATGAATAGACCGATACAAATGAGTATGACATTCAGAATAAAGCCAGAAATCCCTCGGATACCTCGTTTCGAAAGCCACCCAGGGCCATAGTCGGCGCGCCGCATCCTCATGTAGGCAGTGCCCCAGAAGATGAAGCCGAAGAACGAGTCAAAGAGTGAGCTCATCAATGACAACAAGTCCGAAAAGAACGGAATGACCTCCGCGATGATGAAAGCGGCGATCCAAGTGCAAGCCAGGATACCGGCCCATGTCGCCCAGCCAACGACGGTATGGTTTCCCTTGTGGCGCGTACCCTCGAAGATCCTGAAGAAGACGAAGCGTGCAGACACAGAGGCGTAGAGGACACCCAAAAAGATCAAAGTTGGAATCATGAACGAAAATGACACCTTTTTGTACAACTCATTGCCAAGCGATCCAAAGGCGGGAGCTGTGTTGTATTGTGTCCCGGTGTAGACGTACACGATTGATGCGGTCAAAGAGAACACAATGATCTCGCAGATGGTGACGGCCCAAAGCGCCTTGGGAAAGTCCTTGGGTTCCTTCATCTCAGCTATGAAACTCGGTATCGTAATTTGACCAATGAAGGTGTAGCTGATGTTCAAAAAAGCATTCATTCCGCTGACGAAACCGGTCCCTGCAGCTGGAATGACCAAGACTATGGGGTTCCCAGTCATTAGGCCGTCTTTGCCGCCGTTTGGCGAATTGTAACCGTAGGGATGAGCTTCAATCCCGGCAAAGATGGCTGCTAAAAGAACAGAGACGAACGTGAAAAAAGCCGAAAGGGTCGCAAGCTTCGAAAGAGTGTCGAACGTCCTCGGAAGAGAGGAAAAGAAGGAAAGGACAGCCCAGATTGCGGAAAAGCCAACAGTGCATACTGCGCCACCACTCATGGTATTCAAATATTTGGCGCCAGTTAAGACGTGAAGACCCTAAAACTGTTAGCAAAGAACCAACGACGTCACTTCTCCCAAACCTGACCTGAATGAAGGTATTATTGAGCAGGAACATGGCGGCGGTAAAGTACCAGACCCATGTCCATCCAAAGTAAAGCATTTGGCCGACATCACAAACGTCTCGAATTTCGGGGTGACGAAGACAGAATTCCCTGGTACGAACATGAGCGCGAATCCTATGCCAGGCTGTTGGGCAGAAAAGAGACGTACCAAACAATCAAGGACGTGTACAGCACGGACATGGCAACAACCACCGTGACAATTAGACCCGGAACCAAACCCAAAACGGAGTAGGAGTAAGGGAATGACATGATAGCCAGACAGATATACTCCGAGAAGAGTAACGCAGCAGTCTGTCATCATTTGTTAGGATATAGCCCACTCGGTGACTCAAGGCAAAGAGCGCATATCAGGAAGTCTCTGCGTTGCTCGGATGTCTTTGCCGCGGCTCGTCATAAACGTTCCTCGTCCCTTGAGGAAAACAAGGTGATGGAAAAATATCAAATCACCTTTTGCCAGGAGCATGTTCTGTACTTTATGGAGTTGGTTGCCTCGAGCTCCAATTGTTTTCCCACGCCCAGCTGGGAGTCTTGATCAGACTCGCCGCCCATGACACCAGCTACCCTGCTCATCTTGCGACCTCCCTTCTCCTCATGACTTTCCGCGTCGTAGTACTGGCCCTCCTCCTTGGTGATGGAGTTGGGGTCAAGTTCGTGGGTAGTATTGTCGACATTGCGACCCTTCCTGCCTAACGCCATTTGATGCTGCCGATACTATGTATCAGGGGAGTGTAGTAGAAAGGTTTGCGTCCGTCGACCTCGCTGAGCATTAACCACAAAGGATGTAAGGATATATGGGGGTTGTCCCTAAGCACGGCTCGAGGAAATGTCGCTCGAGTACGGGCTGTTGATTGTGAAAAAAGATTCGCTGGTTGTTGCGAGGAAAAGCAGGTGAGAAGAAGAATATGTTAGATCAAGTCGTCAGCACAAGGCTTCAGTTGAATTTGGTAGGAGGAAGTTTTGGGGGTCTGGCGGGGTTGCCGATCCTGAGACCGCCATCTGGGCAGGGGACTGAGGCTAGCAAGTAGCAAGGCACGCTAAGCGGGAAAGGTGTTGGTTTAATAAGTAAGTAAGCATTAAGGTAAGCAAGCATCTCAATCCATCAGCACTGGGCGGAGGGTTTGTCTAGAAATGCACATGTTTGCGCCGCCTAAGTCTTCAATCTAAATTATCTAATGATTCTTCGACGTTCGAGACTCCACTTTGTTCCACTCTGCAGCCATGCTAGCTCCAAAAGGCTATGCCCCTCATCGCCTCGCAGCCACTGATAGATGAGACGAACTTTGACCAAGTCCGGGCCCCTGCAAGCGTATGAGCCTATAAAGCCTCCACGCTTCATGTAAGCTTAGCTAGACTTGGCCTAAAATTCGCCATTCCCCACGCTTTTTGGGTGACCGCGGGGTCTGTGATAACATCTAGCCGAAGACGTCAGAGTCAAAGACCAAGACTTGGAATCCCCGCGGAACCTCTTGGGAATCTCCCATCGTCGCATGGGTCGCTGTGCTGTGGGGAGCCTTTGAATCATGGTGGCATGGAGACTCGGAGAGCAAGAGAGGCTCTAGCAGTAAAATGCTTTGCATGTCCAACTGTCCAAATGATGCGAGCAGGAGGATGCCGCCAGAAATGAGCGAGCAGCAAGATCTTCAATAACCGAAAATTGTGCGAACACATACGCACTACAAATTCGGGTCTCGGCCTTCCATGTTGGCCAAGATCGCAGAAATCATTCTGATCCTGCCGGAGCTACCGACCCGACTGTTGTCGCCTTAAAAGGACAGATATACCTTTACTGACAGACGGCATTCCCATAACATCTGGCCGGCGTCGACTCGGAGCACCTGAACTACGTACCAGCTTGTTAGAAATGCCAGGTACCTGGGTATTACCTTCCACTACTTTGTTGACGCCGTGTTGGTGTTTCTAGTAATCTAGCGTCGGCTTTCAATCACTGGGCTAGTGTTGGAGATCGATAGATGAAACACACAACGGTAAGCTACTTATCTAATAGTCATGTACCTTACCTAATACCTTATGGTCAGATATCTTATCGAACCTATCAAGCCTTGATCTTTTGTCAGCAAGATTTAGCTGCCTACATTTCATCAGCCATTTGAGAATCATTCAAAGTTCACGAGATACCTCTGTTTCGAGTCGCTCCAACCACCAAAGGCGTCCTTGTTGCTGTGAATACCACTGTTGTCGTGGGGCATGGCCTATTGCAATGGTTCCCTAAATTCTCAGAGAAGGGAAAGGCTCTGCCAATCCGATTTTGAATGTTTGGTTGCGTTGCCATACAGTCGTCGAACAAAGGTCTTGTCCATGTTCGTTTTCTACCGTGGTCAATATCTTCAAAGCAAGCCCGGAGTGTCAGGCTGTATACGTCCTGGAACCTTTCGCCATCTCCTAAGGCAGCAATCATCGATAAAACCCGAAAAGAAATGGCCACTGTCCGTGGCTGTTCTGAATTGGTTTAGATTCAGTGTGGGAATGCTTTCTATAAGAGGGCTGCATTTGTGAAAGGAAGACGTTGTAAAGGGATTCGGCATGGGCTTATGGACGGTCTCAGACAATTCTAGTGCGTCTTCAACACATAGGATTGGCATTGAACTTTGAGACATTAGATTTCCGTACGCTCAATCAATGCGTAAGTCGCTGACCATCAATGATGCTGGGCCTAGAAGGCTAAGGCTCTGCGGGATTCAAGTAGATATAATAATTGAACAGTGCCCGTCGAGTGGCAGCTTTGAAAGCTGCAGACTTGCGCGTGAGAGTACATCTAGGAGGTGAAAATCATCTCCGATGAAGCATTAGAACCGAGACAACTAGGTCTTGTCAAGAGTATCGGCTTACGCCAGTATATTGTTCGTTATTGACCTCCCCACCTATCCAGCTTATCATAAACCATCCTTTGACACAACTCTTGGGTCATAAAGCATTGCGACTGTGTGCCCATCCAAATGCTTGTACACCACCATCAGATCTTCAGACCCTCTCTTCTATCGGGCAGACAGGGTTCAATAGCTCTGTGCTCCCATCGACTTTGTTGGCATGAGCACAAGGGCAATAGTAGAAACGAAAACGCCTGAACCCGCCAGGTAAAGCGGGCCGTTGACACTCTTCAAAAGCAAATCCGCCGCAATCAACGGTGAGACTATACTAAACAGCCGACCCCAAAAGCTAGCGAGCCCGGACGCGGTCCCTCTGATTGGTGCTGGAAATACTTCTGGTGTCCATCCGTAGAGGACAGCGTTGAACATGGATTGAAAAAAGTATTCCTACGCACATTACTAAGTCAGCGTTGTTACCTTAGGGCAATGGAACGAGTTCAAAAACATGTGTAGGAAGACAAAGGAGCACCTAGAACATATTTTGCAAGTCGACACTCAGGACCATATGGGAAGGTATCACTCTGAAATCTTACGTACCATTGCATTTAGTCCGATATTCGAAGCCTCGGTGTTGACCGTTGCGAAGAGGAACAGCGATATGCCCATAAGGGCCGAAGATCCTACCATAGCCTAGGTGGAAATTAGCATCTCCTCACCTCGGGCAAGTTTGAGCTAAGAAATGAGCACATGGCAAAGGAGGCGGTATTGCGATTCCACTACGGTACACACTTAACAGAAAGTCTCAGATACGTACCCATTTGCGACCAACTCGTGGGATCACGTACATCAGCGCACCTAGCATAACACCGGGTATGCCGCAGACATAAATGATAACGAAATTCCTATATGTCTCTGCGGTCGAAATGTCAATGGCGTTGTTCTTTTGAAGTAGAATGGTCGGCAGGAAAGACCCTGGATGTCTCATTAATTAGTGACAAAATCAACAGGACTTGAAGCTCGTCAAGACCGGCTACTCACCCGCAATACTGAATCCCCAATAATCAAAGATATAGGTAATCCAGACCAAAATTGTCAATCGAGCCAAAGGAAAGGTCGAGAATAGTATCTTGCACCTTTGCAATTCAGTCTTGATATTTTCGACCCAGGTGCTCGTGAGCTTCTCCATTCCCGCATTGGGTATCGGCATATCAGTATCTCTGTTGACCATAGATGCGTGCTCGTTGGTCAAAGCCTCAAAACTTTCCAGGGTGATGCTGCTCTCGCGACCATTGAATTTGGCAATCTTTTGAAGCACCTCTACGGCTTTGTCATCCCTGTCCCTATAGAGTAGGAATTTTGGAGACTCTTGGAAACGGAACACAACAAAACGTAGGAAGAAAATGGTTACGCAGATGGCCCCAAGGCAGATTAACGTGTATCTCCAACCCATCTATGGTCCAAGTCAGCATTGCTTAATTGAGATACCATTGAAGTCACAAGATATGCATTGACAACGAAGTCAAGTCAATGAGGCCCTATTCGACTCCGCAACAAGCCTCAGGAGCCAGAATACGATGCCGAAGACAAGACAGTATTGAGCTGAAGAGTGTCCTTACGTTCGAAGCCTTCGTGCAACAAGGCGCTCCAGGAGCAAGCGTACTGCTACTACAAGCCGGAAGTGGTTTCTTATCTGCGCCGTTTCCGCAAGAGTACTGTTAGAGATCAGACGGTCAGCCGTTCTGTCCCAAGGCAGGATTCCGCATCGCGAGACTTGTTTGGAGGAGCACCGTTGGCTCTAGAAATGGATCTTGCTACCCCAACTGGGTACTGCTCAGAGAAGAATCGACCCAAAAATACGTACGAACGGAATGAACCCATATGCTATGCCCGATGAAATGACTACGCCAAGAGGCTGAAAGATTGAGAGCATAGCTAGAAGAAAGCGGCGGTTCTATCGGAAGTCAGATTACACCATAGCAGGCGTGATTCGGTCGACACATACTTGAGGGAGGAATTCCAAACATATTGTGGTATCAATCGGAATGTTCCCTCCAACACCAAAACCGACGAAAGCTGTGAGAACGAGGACTCCATTGTAAGTGGATGGCGCTGCAAGGCACAAACCGAAGACCGAAGAGATCAAGACTGTCAGGTTAAAGGCGTACTGGCGGCCTAGGAGGAAGATTTAGTCCAAGACTTAGAGAGTATTTTGGGGCAGGGCAAGTAGAGTACGTATGTACCAATGATGTCTACCAAAACGCCCCAGACAAATGCCTATTTATAATGATCAGCCATTGCGCCCCAAAGCCATTTTGTAGAATTGACTTTACCCCAGCTGTCAGTCCTGCTGAGAAGGAAGAGAAAATGTGGCCGGAATCTTGAGCTGTGGCAACGTCAGCGTGTGAGCTTATAGAGGAGGTCAGCGTTTCGAACGTCCAAAGCCAAATTCCTGTCGCATCGCTGGCTCCACGAGGCCAAAGGCTTGGGCGTAAAGAAGGTCTACAAGGTAGCCGAACCCGCATAGGAAGAAGATGTACCATTGGTATTTCCCCATGCCGTGGGAATCCAATTCACGGTTGACAAGCAGGGCTTTCTTCTCATACAATGTGAGACCTTCCATCTCTGGATCTCGGAAATGTCCATTCTGGTAATGGAGACGGTCCCCTGGTGAGTCTTCCTTGTCAAGCACACATGATGAGTTGAGTTCTTTACCGCTCGCCATTGCGAAATGAATAGATCTGCGATACACGTACTATTTCAGGAAGTAACAGTGGTGTACTGAATGACATAGTTGAAGAGAGGGCGGTGGTTATGAATAAATGCTCTCACTTGTCTTAGTTAGAACGAGGGTCCCCGAGAACGAGGGTCCCCGAGAACGAGGGTCTCCGCAAACGGGAATCGGAGAAATAGATAACGTCTGGATGTACTTACCTTTAGCGGAAGTACTGAAGTGGACGGCACGCCGTCGCTCCAAGATTGCCGGCCCCCAAAGAGCAATTCGAATTGGTTCGGCTGTTCCGTCACTTGATTAATGTTACCTAGCTGCTTCTGCGATCAGAAGAATGATTGCGGCCTAATTGCATGATGACACATTTGCTGGTAAACTGTCGGCACGAGGCACATTGCTTGATCAACGAGGGTCGCCACTTGCTCTCAGATCAGCGCGACATTGCATTAGACTCAATCGCAATCACGACTGGACAAATTTAGTCTACAATAAGTGTTGCGAATAGCTTCCTTGAGCTTCAATGTTGGCTATATAGCGTGCTGCGGCACCCCTGCCATTCACGGCGTTAGAGGTGTTGTTGGAATCAGCCAATAGGAGGCCAGCATGGCTACACTACTAAGAAAGAACAAGGTAGCAAGGATCGTGTGGGTAGAAGAAGGATGATGGATTTCTATGGAGGAAGGATCCTAAGGATCCAGCCAAGCGAGCTATGCTACATATGGCTAGCAAGAAAGACCCCGCAGGAAGCACTTTTCGACTAATACGCTCGCGGGTGCCAGATATATCCGCACATCTAAAAATTGAAAAGTCGATGATAATTTCACAATTAAGAGCTTTAGCTGAAGGTTCTTGCGAGATAATTAGAGGACCCCATCAATACAAATAGATCGCTCCGCAAAAGTTTATCCTTGAAGAGAATAATCATCGAGTTCTCTCAGCTGACAAGGTGGAGAGACTTCTTGGCGTATGCGGATATTTCTGGCACCCGCGAGCTACGGAATAAAATATGTGCTGGAGCGCGGGGCTACCCAGTAGTGGAAAACTTACCGAGGATGTGAGAAGACTGAGAAGACTTGGTGACTGAGAAGATTACTACTGCATAATACCAATTCTATTAAGAGGAGACCCTCTAAACCCCCCTACAGTAATCGTATTTACCCCCATTCGCGCCATACCCCCATTTACGCCATCTTAAATCCGATAATTCCGACGCAACACTAAAATGCCTATCTTTCACCAAATTTATATGATAAACTAGCATAATAGTATTAATCTTTCATTACTATTAAGGCTTCTATATCGGAGAGCCTAAATCACTATTTTTTAAGCCTTATCGGTTTATCATATCTTGAAAAAATCGTTACTACCTTCTCTTCTACTATCTCTTTTTCTACTATCTCTTCTTCTACTACTTCTTCTTCTATTACTTTCTTATCTCTTCTATCTCTTTTATCTCTTTTATTACTTTTATCTCTTCTATTACTTTTATCTCTTTTATCTTATTATTATTATTAAGATAGAGTCTATAATAAAGTCTATAATAAAGTCTTTAATAAAGTTTATTATTATAATAAAGATAATAAAGCGAGATTTAATAATATTAATAAGTCTAATATAGAAGATATAGTAGTCTTTTTCTTAATTAAACTTCTATCTCTCTTTATATCTTAAAAAATAGCTAGTTTAAAGTAATATATATTTTAAAATTACTTCTTAAATTTCTTATTAATTAAATTATTTAATCGTTTCTAAATAAATTTAAAAGTTATAAATTATTCTTTATCTTAATACGTATATTTATATTTAATCTTATCTTTTTTTTATTACTTTATCTTAATAAGATTCTTATTAATAATATAAAGTAAGATATTATTTATTAACGCTAAATTATATACTTTTTTAAGCTTTTCTAATAACGCTAGATTAAGATTATTAATTTTAATTTATTAAATTAATTAATTAACTTATTTTATATTTATTAAAATAAAAGATATAGATAGAGTATTATTATTAAATATAGTAATTATTATTTTTAGAGATAGAGATATAATAAATCTTAATTCTAATATCTTAAGTTCTAATTTATCGAGAATAACTTATAATTAAATCGAAAATAGTCTACTCTTTTATTATATATATATGAGGTAGCAAGATCTCTTTTAATGAAACTGCGTAACAGCTATGTAATTATAAGGACTAGATGCGTAGTTAATAGAATAGATAGATTAGTTACTAAATAAACTAATAACTAAAGAAAGAAGAAGAGAAAAGGGAATTTATAAGTATTTAAGACTTTATTAAGTATATTAGATACTCGCCTTAACTACGTAGCTTATAGTCTAGTAAGCAATATAAGCGAGCCTATTAGTTCGCTTTAAGTACTTCTATTTTTATAATTATATCCCCTCTTAGAAGGTTTAGCTTTTAAATCTTATTATTATTACATTTTATAATTGAATACTTATAAACTTATTAATTTCTTATACGTTATCTATTATTAGCTTAGATATAGCCTAAATTAATATATACTATAATAACATATTTAAACTTCTTATCCTAAGATCTCTTTAGATATATTAATATATTTATATACTAAATCGCAATAATATCGCTATATATATTATTATCTTAATTAATAAAATATAAGTATATTACTACTTCATTACAGTATACTATTATCATTATTATCATACGCTATTATTATTATTATTACTTTAATAATCGTAATAATCTTATTATTATAATCGTGAAAGTCGCGCTAATAAGTATAAAAGCCTTACTTTTAATTTAATTTTTATTCTTCTTAATAATAATATTAATATCGACGTTATTATAAGTAAATATCTAATTCTTCTTTATATCTACTATTTTATCTTTATTTATTTTTATCATAGTATCGCGATAGCGAGCTATATATTATTATAATAATATAATATATATATTAATTAAGATAATAATTAAGTAAGATTAAAGTTATTTAAATCAACTTTATATATAATAAATACCTCGAAGAATACTTTATAATACTTTTTAGATAGTATAAAAAGTATACTAATATATTAATAATAATATTAAATCTTCGCTCTCATAGCCCTACGAGTTATTAAATACTTATAACCATCGTTATTTCTACGCCCTTCGCTATAACTAATAAGTATTTATCTTTACTTTAAAGATATACTTAACTAAAAAGGCTATCAACCTCCTTTATCGCTATTTTAAACGTCATTTATAAGTAAAAGAGATATTAAATAACTAAGAGATTACGCTAATATATACTAATCTCCTTTTACTATCGTTATATATATACTCTCGCATATAACCCTCATATAATTTATATCGCGTCTTCTATTAGCTCGCGCTAGCGTAAATATAAACGATACTTTTATAGAGATTATATATATATTATAAACCCAATTTTCATTTACTAGATTAATATCCTCGCTATAACTCGCACTAGCGAGAATATTTATACTATTCTTTATCGCTAAAATAATATAAATCTTAACTAATATATATTAAAGTGCGTAGCTAATATATATAATAACTCGTCACATTAAGAAACTTCGATATAATATTATTATCTTCGCCCCTTTTTTAACTACTCCTCTCGCTACCCCTTATATTAAGTCTTCTTATTATCTAATAAATCTTCTAAATAAGTAATTACTTCTTAATATAAGATAATTAATAGACTAATACTAAGTAGTATTAGTCTTATATATAATCTTAATAGCTATTTTTCTTATTATATATAATATCTCAACGCTTTAAAATCGACCTATAAGTATCTTAGCTATTTTCGCTAAATCTTTTAACTATAACTTATTCGCCTATCTAGACCCTCTACTACTACTACTTTCTTAATCTTTCTTACTTCTTAATTCCCCTTAACGATTATATTTTTAACTTTATCTTAAATATTAATTTATATAACTTCTTTATTTACTCGAAGTCCTTAATTACGCTTTTAATATTTTCAAGATACTTTATTAATTTTTATAAAACTTCATAAAATAGAGAGTCTTTCTAGTTAATAAGATATTTAATTTCGCTCTTATAAACTCTTTTATCTAATATCTTATTAATCTTCTATTCTTCTTCTTTATTAATTAAAACTATTTATAACTCTAAATTATTTTTACGCGAGTATTACAACTCTAATAGCAATATATAAAATATAAAATAAATTCTTTTATACCTAATAGAGAGGTTTAGCTTATAAATTTATATATTTATTTTCTCTAATACTTTAAAAAGCTTAAGCTATCTATAATTAAGTTTCTTCTTTAATTATAAGATATATATATTTAAGCTTTATAATAGTACTTTATCTCTTTTCTTAAAGATTATAACTCTATAATTATTATTATAATACTTTACTTACTACTTCAACGCTCACTCTTATAATCCTTTTAGATATAATCTTATCTCTTATAATTATTCTACTTACTCTATAATAAATAATACTTCTCCTCTTAAGATTCTATCTTTAGAAGTATTTTCTAAATCTACTATATATTTTATTAATAAATCTTATAAAATCTTACTAATACTCGCGTATACGCTATTATTATATATAAATATAATTATTAATAAGATTTTAGACTAGTTATTCTACTTATAATTATAATATACTTATAGATAATATTCTAATATCTAATTTTATCTCTTAATCTAATTATTAATTTAAGAATAAAATGTAATACTTAATTTACGCTTCGTATCTAGATATTAATATAGCGTTATTTAAAACTTACTTATAAATAAAGAGCCTCGATTTAAAATTAAGTTATATATTATATCGCGTAGTAATATAAACTCTTATTATAAAATATTAATAAGGCTATTAGCCTTTAAATTCTTAATAGTTATTATATATATTATATACTTAATTAGCTTATCTATTAAGATTAAGATAATATTATAAATCTTATTAATATACGAATCTCTTATAGATAGTAGATTTATAATAAAATCTAATATTATAATATAAAATAAATCTACGCTATCTAAGAAGATCGATATTAACTTACTATACGACTTATAATAATAAATCTATATTCTTTAATAATCGAGGTAAATATAAATATACTCTACTATATCGCTTATTATATCTAT